>NC_054497.1:14127843-14434093 GCF_017639515.1 Carcharodon carcharias
GAAGGAAGCTTGCCATCCTTATCCAGTCCAGCCACGTATGTGACTCCTGCCCCACACTGATGTGATTGAGTTTTAGACTGCGCTCTGAATCAGTAAGTCACTCAGTTATATCATTACATTCTCAGGGCAACCAGGGAGCAGGCAGTAAAAGGTAGTTTTTCCAGCGAGGTCCACTTTTCAAGAATGAATAATTAGCCAAATATACCCCTTACATATTAATGATTTTATCACTTATAACATTTCATTCCTTCTGTAATGTGTTTCTTCATATTGCAGTCACAGCTAAACCATTATAAAGCAGTCAATAACCAATTTAATTTGGACAAAGATGTATTTAAATACAACCACTGTCCCCATCAAACACTCCCAGGACAGGTACAGCACGGGGTTAGATACAGAGTAAAGCTCCTTCTACACTGTCCCCATCAAACACTCCCAGGACAGGTACAGCACAGGGTTAGATACAGAGTAAACCTCCCTCTACAGCATCTCCATCAAACGCTCCCAGGACAGGTACAGCACGGGGTTAGATACAGAGTAAATCTCCCTCTACACTGTCCCCATCAAACACTCCCAGGACAGGTACAGCACGGGGTTAGATATAGAGTAAAGCTCCCTCTACACTGTCCCCAACAAACACTCCCAGGACAGGTACAGCACGGGGTTAGATATAGAGTAAAGCTCCCTCTACACTGTCCCCATCAAACACTCCCAGGACAGGTACAGCATGGGGTTAGATACAGAGTAAAGCTCCCTCTACACTGTCCCCATCAAACACTCCCAGGACAGGTACAGCACGGGGTTAGATACAGAGTAAAGCTCCCTCTACACTGTCCCCATCAAACACTCCCAGGACAGGTACAGCATGGGGTTAGATATAGAGTAAAGCTCCCTCTACACTGTTCCCATCAAACACTCCCAGGGCAGGTACAGCACGGGGTTAGAAACAGAGTAAAGCTTGATCTACACTGTCCCAATAACCAACCTGAGAACAGTGGCCATGAATATAAGAGTATGATATTTCTAGTTCCCACCTGAACAACATTTTGAACTTTCTCAGTGAGATGACAATTATTGTTCCATATTTCCCAGTAAGTAAATAGTTAACACAATAGAGTTGTGATTTCCAGAAACTTGCATGTCCCAATATTGTTGACTTACAAGCCTTAGACCTTAACCTAAATTAGGCTCTCTTCCAGTCAGATTGAGTTGGACACTGAGACGAAAGTTAACACAAAGTAGCGCAGTTGAAAAAACCAACTCGCTCCCTCCCTATTTCTCTAATCTCCTCCAGTTTCACATCCTCCAAGGTCTCTGCGCTCCTCCAATTCTGGTCTCTTGCACAGGCACAATTTTAATCACTTCACCATCGGCGGCTGCCCTTGCTCTAAGCTCTGGAATTCCCTCCGTAACCATCTCCTCCTCTCTGCCTCTCTCTCTTCCTTTAAGAGACCTACCCCTTTGACCGAACTTGGTCCTAACATCTCCTTAAATAAAAACAGCAAGTGCTGGAAAAACTCAGCAGGTCCAGCAGCCTGTAGAGAGAGAAATGGGGTTAACGTTTTGAGTCCAATATGACTCTTTGAAGACACGTCATATTGGATTCTAAACGTTTCTCTCTCCACAGATGCTGCCTGAGCTGCTGAGTTTTTCCAGCATTTTCTGTATTTATTTCAGATTTCCAGCATCTGCAGTATTTCACTTTTATACTCGTATCTCCTTTTGTGGTTCGGTGTCAAACTTCTGCTTGATAATTGCTCCTGTGAAGCACCTTTGCTATCTTTACTCCTGTAATGGTGCTATATAAATCTAAGATATTGCAGCCGCCAAACATTAGTACCTGATGCACTGAAATATTTTCTCTGGTCGATGGGAATTGGCTGTTTGATCTTCTTTAGACTTCCATTGAAGTTCACATTGTGACTCCATCGCTGACTACGACTGTTTACTGAGCCTACGCCAGGACTTGAAACTGCTGAGATAATCTTTGGCCACAGTAGAGATGTTCTCCTGAGCTAGGAACAATGCGCCTGCTTTTTATTATTTTTTTATTCAGGCATTCTAAGTTGCAAGTTGCAACTGTCAATCCAGAATAAATGAGCCGGAGCGAATAGGGAGCGGTTAATAAAATAACGGCAGAGTCCCCAGTAACTCTCCTCCCTCAGACCGTGCAGGTACAAATTAAACCTGGTTACTTTGCAAAACAGGTGTCAAATGAATGTAATGATGGCCAATTTTTGGGACCAGCTGTTCTAGGAAGTTGTCACCCTTTCTATCCTCCCTTTATTTGCTGCTTTTTTCTCTTCCTTTCCGTTTTATTCTACATTTCTGTTTCTCTTTCTTTCTACCTCTTTTTCTTTGCTGTTTCTCTCCTTCAGTTTTGTTGTCTGCCTCTCTAGCTCCTTTTGCCCCATTGCCTTCTCTTTTTCTTTGTCACTCTCACCGTCTTCTTTCCCTCCCTCTCTCTCCGGCCACCTGACTCTCCTTTTCTTTCCCTTTTACATTTCTCTCCCTCTCTCTGTCTCTCTCCTAATCTTGCCTATCTCTCTGTAATTGTCTCCCTCTCTGTCTATGTGTCTCATCCCCCGCTCCTCGTGCTCTCTCTCCCTGTCTGTCTGTACTCTCTCTATATCTCTCTAAGTCAGTGTGTGTCTCTTGACCTGTTTCTCTCTGCCTCTCTCTCTCTTCCTATCCCCTTCTACATTCTTTAACTCCTACAGCCTGTGCTCCAGACACTGCAAACAAGAGTGCTGCATCCCCACCACCCCCACTGTGGAGAGGCAGATGCTGAATTGAAGGTGCTACTGTATATACTGTCCACTGAACCTGGTCAGAGGGATTGAACCACACTTAATAAACACAGATCATATTACTCTACCACAAAGACAGATGCAGCAAAACACTCTGTACCTATTTCGAAAATGAAATTCTGGGAATTGTCGATCCTCAGGCATCATCCCAAATATCTTTGGAGTTACTCATTAGCTGCTAATGTAGTTTTACTTTGTCTTCATGGTTAGTATCTATAATGGGCTCTTTCATGGCTGCACAGCTTTCAACACCTAGCACGCTCTGGGACCAGATTTAATGTCCGGCTTTATATCGAATTGGCAAGTGGGTTGATAACCAGAGAAGGGGCAGAATGAAGCCATAACAACAACAACTTGGACTTACATAGCACCTTTAATGTAGCAAAACATCCCAAGCTACTTCATAGGAGCAATTATCCAATAAAGTCTGACAAGTGGGCCACATAAAGAGATATTAAGACAGGTGACCAAAAGCTTAGACAAAGAGGCGGGTTTTAAGAAGCATCTTAAAGGGGGAGAGAGCAGTTTAAGTAGGAATTCCAGAGCTTAGGGCCAAGGAACTGAAGGTACAGAAAGCGGAATCGTGGCTGGAATTAAAATGATTCCTAATGCTGAAAATTCACTGGGAACCTTATCAACTCACGATGGAATGCTGGGAGCTGGGACAAAATGGGCCCTTGTGCTTTGGGGAATTGGAATTTCGCAGGACAGTTTTTAAACATGATTTACTGGGTGCTCAGTTCAACATTGGTTTTCACTGACTTCAGTGGTCAGTAATATGTGGTGGAAAGTAAAACCAGCATTGCAACAAAACCTGCACATTTTCTGACAAGTAATGAAGTGTACACAATGCATGCAGATTTAGTGGGACTGTGCAGGAGTGTTATTTCATTTCTGGTACTGAGTCCAACATCCATTTGCCACAACATGAGCTCCAATATGGCCCCAAAGAGTGAAAGAGACTCTGTCTGTCATATCCAGCATCTGTCACATCTGCTGATTCCAGCTCCACTTGCCTGGATGAGTGCAGCTCTAACAATATGCAAGAAGCTTGACACTATCCAGGACAAAGCAGCCCGCTTGATTGACACCCTATCCACCACCTTCAACATTCACTGCCTCCACCACCGATACAGCGTGGCAGCAGTGTGTACCATCTACAAGATGCACTGAAGGAACTCACCAAACCTCCTTAGGCAGCACCTTCCAAACCCACGAAGGACAAGGGCAGCAGGCACATGGGAATACCACCACCTGCAAGTTCCCCTCCAAACCACACAGTATAATTTCCTAGCTTATTAATTCTACTCATATGGAATTAAAGCCTAGTGTTTGTTTTTTTTTATAGCTTTGCCAACCTGTAGCATAATTTTTAGTGATTGTTATATTTGTATTCTGACAGGTGCAAATTCCCCTCCAAGTCACTCACCATCCTGACTTGGAAATATATCGGCCGTTCCTTCACTGTCACTGGGTCAAAATCCTGGAACTCCCTCCCTAACAGCACTGTGGGTGTACCTACACCACATGGCCTGCAGCGGTTCAAGAAGGCAGCTCACCACCACCTTCTCAAGGGCAACTGGGGATGGGCTATAAATGCTGGCCTTGTCAACACACCCACATCCCATGAAAGAATAAATTTTAAAAAGATAAAAATAGACATGCAACCAAGCAGAATAGCTGCACACAGGAACAGGAGGAGCCTATTCATCCCTTCATCTCTTCCATCTACTTAACTCCATCCACTGCCTTGATTCAAAACACTGTTTGCCTAACAAAAATCCGTCAATTTATTTTGAAATTTTCAATTGAGCCCTGGGTCTTGACAGGTTTTTGGCGGGGGGAATAGAGTTCCAGATTTCCAACACCCTCTGTGTGAAACAGTGCTCCCCTGATATCACCCCTGAATGGCCTGGCACTCATTTTAAGGTTATCCCCCACCTTGTTCTGAACTCCTGTATTCTCCCCTCACCCCCACACTGTCTCAGATCAGAACTCAACTTTATGGTTAGGCTTGAGAGCATCAGTTAAAGACAGGAAGTATTTTAATTGTTCTTCAGAAGAGATTGGACCCCTGTTCCTGCACAGTCAAATGATGAAGGGTGTTTCTCTATCAAAGATTATTGATATAGCCATCGTAAAAGACTGTGACGTTAAAATCAGAGGTTGTGCCTCCATTTGTGTAAAAGGGCTAAAGGTTCAGTATTTGAGGAATGGTTTCTCACAGTTTGATATGGCCAGTTATATTCTAGAAATCACTCATTTTTCTATTACACTCCCCTGATTCGACCCACCTCATTTTAATCTTTTTCTCCTTCATGGGCTTATGTTTTTTGCCAGAATCCAAATTTGAAGTCTCCCAGTTCCCTCTCCCCTTCTAGATCTTTTGATTCTAGCATTTGCTTTGGCCAAAAGGGAACCTTCTGTCTGCGACGGGGATGTGTGGTTCACTCTCTTTCTTTCTCTACCGTTGGTGCCAGCACTGTTACAGGCAGAGAGGGTTAGCGCTAGACACTCCGAGAAGCTGAGAAATGAGAAACAGGACCGGCTGGGAGAGGGTTAAAGTCAGCCAGTGACAGGAAATGTCTCAGATAATGGCTCCACTGATGAACATCTGCATCTTGGAATCACAAGCCACTCATCTCAGGGATGAAAGGCCACATTCTTTCCCTCTCTTTTATGGGACATCAGCACTCCCTGCATCCCTAATAAGCTAAAAAAAAAGTATATTATATAAAGTAAAAATATCGATTTTGTGTTTGTCTGCAGCTGTTGGCTGAGAACCTCAGGAAAGAAATCTCTTCAAATTGTCCCTTCATAAGTGAACATTCATGGGCCCCATCTCAGCAATTAAGCTAACGACAAAATATAGCATTAAAAAAAAATAGTGGTAGCGTGACAATTAAGTCCCTTGGGTTTACAATCCTGTGGTCTGATTTCATAGGATTTACAACACAAAGGGTCAGGCCTTTCGGCCCATCGTGTTTGTGGCAGCTCTTTGAAAGGGTCATTATCCAATCGGTCCCACTCCCCTGGCCATTCCCTATAACCTTTCAAATCTTTCCCCAACAAATGTTTACCCAATCCCCTCCTGAAAGCTACTGTTGAATCTGATTCCACCACCCTTTCAGGCAGCACACTCCATATTGCTACAACTCACTGTGTAACAAAAAAATTCTCTTCTTGTTGTCCTTGGTTCTTTTGTCAATTGTCTTAAATCTGGTTACCGACCCTCCTGCCACTGGAGACAGTTTCCCCTTATTTAATCTGCCAAAGCCCTTCGTGATTTTGCACACAGATATTTTCCCCACTTCCTTGTTCTTTGGCTTCCCATACACCGCATGACCAAGATGGTGGGCAGGTCTCAGAGGATCCTTCTGGGTATGGTATAGGGGTGAGCTAGATTGTTGTTGCTACTGCCCAGAGATGAAGGCCCCACCTGAGCAGTACACTGAACGGAAACCTGGAAGGTTGACGGGGTGGGGGTGGGGGGGGGGGGTGTTCTGCCAATATCTGCCCACTCAATATGCCTCCCCCTGTCCCACTGGACAAAACAAATGTTAAACTACACCCCCTACCTTCAAGAAATGACTGGAGAATTGGGATTATTCGCAATTTGGAGCAAAACATTTAAGGGGGTTTAACTGAGGAATTCAAAATTATGGGGCGCTTCAATAGAGTGAGAAACAGTATCCACTGGCAGGAGGGTCAGTAACCAGAGGATATGGATTTAAGATCATCGGCAAAAGAACTAGAAGGGAGAGGAGGAGGATTATTTTCATATGACGAGTTGTTGTGATCTGAAATGCACTGCCTGAAAGGACGGTGGAATCATGTTCAATTGTAACTTCCAAAAGGGAACTGGATAAATGCTTGAAAATATTACAGAGCTATGGAGAAAAGAGTAGGCGCGAGTGGACAGCTCCTACAAAGTGGCAGCACAAGAACAATGGGCTCCTCCTTTTGCTGTGTACGACCAAGACTTCAGGTTGTGATGAAAGATTATGAGAGGTTAAGGGATGTCCAGATGTTCTCATTCATATTCAGGATTATATGTAAAGGGACTGGATGAAATTGATCAGTAGGAATCAGGCACTGTGGTATAAAGAGTTAATCATGAGCAAGTAAGAAAGAACTAAGCACTTATATAAAGCCTTTTAAAGAATCCCAGGACTTCCACAAGCACTTTACAGCAAATCAATTTCTTTTGAAGACATGTGAGTTGGGGGATGGGGTGAGGGGTGGTGGGATAAGAGTTACTGCCTTTGAAGTCAAGGCAGCATTTGACCAAATGTGGCCTCAAGAAACCTTAGTAAAATTGAAGTCAGTGGGGATCAGGGGGAAAACTCTCCACTGGTTGGAGTCATACCTAACACAAAGGGAGATTGTGGTTGTTGGAGGTCAATCATCTCCGTCCCAGGCATTGCTGCAGGAGTCCCTCAGGGTGGTGTCCTGAGCCCAACTATCTCCTAAGGTCAGAAGTGGGGATGTTCGCTGATGATTGTACAATGTTCAGCACCACTTGCAACTCCTCAGGTACTGAAGCAGTCCATGTCCAAATGCAGCAAGACCTGGACAATAACCAGGCTTGAGCTGACAAGTGGCAAGTATGATTCACACCACATAAGTGTCAGGCAATGACCATCCACAACAAGAGAGAATCTGATCATCTCCCCTTGACATCCAATGGCACTACCATTGCTGAATCCCCCACAATCAACATCCTAGGCATTACCATTGACCAGAAACTGAAATAGAACAGCCATAAAATACTGCAGTTAGAGACTGTGAAACCTGGGGTGAGTAACTCACCGCCTGTCTCCCCACAGCCTGTCCACCATCTATAAGGCACAAGTTAGGAGTGCGATGGAATACTCCCCACTTATCTGGATGAGTGCAGCTCCCACAACGCTCAAGAAGCTCAACACCATCCAGAACAAAGCAGCCTGCTTGATTGTCACCCTATCCACTATCTAAACATTCACTCCCTCCACCACTGATGCACAGTAGCAGCAGTGTGTAGTATCTACAAGATGCACTGCAGGGATTCACCAAGGCTCCTTCAACAGCACCTTCCAAACTTGCGACTTCTACCACCTAGAAGGACAAGGGCAGCAGATAGATGGGAACACCACCACCTGGAAGTTCCCCTCCAAGGCACACACCATCCTGACTTGGAAATATATCGACCGTTCCTTCACTGTCACTGGGTAAAAAGCCTGGAATTCCCTCCGTAACAGCACTGTGGGTGTACCTACACCACATGGACTGCAGCTGTTCAACAAGGCAGCTCACCACCACCTTCTCAAGGGCAATTAGGGATGGGCAAATATTCTAGTCTTGCCAGAGACCCCCAATTCCTTTGAAAGAATAAAAACAATAATGTCTCTGTTGAAATGTAGGAAATTTGCACACAGCAAGATTCCGCAAACAGCAGCGAGACCAATGACCAGATAATCTGTTTCCCCTGGCTTCAGAAGTCAGGGGAGCTTCCTCACTCAAAGGGTAAAGGGTTTACCAGGGAAGGAAACTGAAAAACGCAGGCCAATGTAGAAAGCAAATAAAAGCTGTGACACACAAAACCAAATAATTACACCGCAAGTGCAGCAGAACCATGGGCTTATAATTGAAGTTGTTGGCACATCCAATATTGCTCCACTTGTGTTGGAGAGCAATAAACAAAAAGTTGTTGAACTATACGCCAATGCAAAACACATTTGGGAGGAGTTTAAATCTTGCTGACAATTTGTTATTAGCTTTTGAGGTGAGGGTGGGGCCATAAAACGCAACGAGCTATTCAAAAGTCCATTAACTTCTGCGGGGGCGTAAAAAGCCCACCAGCGTAAAATTCCATCCTTAGGTCACTTGCCAAGACGAATTTCATTATGGAAGACATATCACCATATTTTACAACACAGAGAGAGGAGAGCGGCCTAATGTAGCTGTGTCTCTAAAGGTACCATCCAATCATTTCCACATCTCTGCCCTTTCCCCATAGCCCTGCAATTTTTCTCTACTTCATGTATTTTCTAAGTCCTTTGTGAAAGTTACTATTGAATCTACTTCCACCGCCCTTTCAGACAGTGCATCGCAGGTGACTTCCAGGTCATAACTCACTATAAAATTCTCCTTATCTCTTCACCCTGATTCTTTTGCCAGTTACCTCAAATCTGGTTACTGACCTGACCCACCTGTCACTGGTTTCTCCCAATCAACTCTATCAAAACCTCTCAGGATTAACACCTCTATTGGATCTCTCCCCTTTAACCCAGGGAGGTTGTTTAACTTTAAGAAGGAGGCTGGCAATGACGTAGACTGCAGGCACAAAAACCATCCAATTTCCTTTCAATTTCAATCCAGGAAACGCTAATAGCAGCAATCCCATAGCCAGCGCTACTCCCAGAAAGCTGATTGAAAATCTAACGCCATTCATAAAAGCGCTTGCATGTCTATAATGCCTCTATAAGGGCTTCCCGAAGCACATTGTAGCCACTCAAGTATGTTTTGTAGTGTAGTTGCTGGGCGGAATTGTCCCAGGTTTGCACTAAGTGAGGGAGCGGGTGGATAAAATGATGTTTTACCCGCCGGCCGCGATGGTGGGTTTTCACACCGTATCGTCCCAAACCCGCCACGTTATTTATGCATTCCTGGCAGGCGGGCTCTCATTCGACCACCCGTCATTACACCACCGCTGCACCACGCCGGGCGCTACATTTAAAAGTCCAGCCACGCGCGCACAACTCAGTGTCTCCAGCTCGCCGCTGCTGCATGGAAGGCATAGCCGTGAAGCTGAAGACAACTGCAGCCCCCAGGTTCAACCACGCATCCCTCAAGCGCCTTTTGGATGCCATGGAGGCCGGGACGCCCTCTACCCCAGCTCTGGCCGCAGGATGGGCAGCAACAGCACTAACCCGGCTTGGAGGCGGTGGCAGGAGTGGTCAGTGCCAACGCCCTTCAAAAGAGGGCAGCCACCCAGTGCCGCAAGAGAACGAATGATCTCCTCCGTTCCGCCAGGGTAAGTCACTCTTCTCTTCACTCTCAGCTCACACACTCGCAAACCCATCACACACCCACAGGGCCCTCACTCACTGCCAGTGCAAGGGACATCACCATTCATTCATACTCACCATCATTGTCCTCATCTCATCCATGGGATCACTCACCGCCCACACAGGCCAGTCATACTTATCATCTGACCCGGCAGGCATCCTCCTTAGACTCTCTCCATCCTATCCATGCAGGACAAGCTGGCACACGATAAGAAAGGGAGAGGTGTCGCAGGCTGGTGGTGGAATGCTTGAAATCCAGGTCCTCACGGACTTTGAAAACAGAGCCATCCAGTTGGCCGGTGATGACCGGGACCGGTCCTGTGCTGATGGTGTGGTCAGCGCTGCTCTACCAAGTGAGGATCCAGCTGTGCAACATCCATCAGACAACCATGCTGTGAGTGATGTGCCCTCTTTCACAGGCCACTGCCATGCACTAATTATCTCTCCTTGCTTCCGCAGGCACATCTGGGAAACAGCCGATGGAGTCCATGACCCAGGGCTTCCAATCAAGCCCCAAAGAAACCTCTGAAGGGGAATCTGGAGGCACCCTCCCTGAAGTCCCATCACAGCGCTCACCCACACCCTCCACCAGCGCAGAGACACACACCTCGGTGGGACCTAGCTTTAGAATAGCCCCAGGATCACAATCTGGTGAGCCACAGCAGGTGGCGACAGGGACTTCCCAGATCCCCAACACTCGGAGGACTGCTGGAGGCCAGAAGTTTGCTGAGTCTGAGTCAGATGAGGAGTCTCTGGACTCGGTCATGTCTCAGTTTCTGGGGCTGCAAAGGCAAACTCGGGAACATCAGGAAGGGATATCCGTTCGGGAACATCAGGAAGGGTTGTCCGCTCAGGAACATCAGGAAGGGATGTCCGCTGCACTCCTCAGATTGCAAAGCATGATGGAGGAATCCACCTGCCTTCAGGCTGAGGTGATAGCGATGGTTTGTCAGTGCACCAAGGTCAACACTGGGTAGGGTGGCGGCCACCATGGAGACCTGGGTCCAGGACTTCGCTCCTGCACTGCTGCACGGACTGAACTTCATTGCCAACGGCAAGGTTAGCCTCCAACTGTGTGGATGCGAGAGGGGTGCCGGGCAGCTCGGTTTCACTCCAGCTACCCCTTCTCCTCAAAGAGTCAGCCTGGGGCCCCCAGGCACCTATAGGGAGGGGAATCCGCAGGTGCACACTCTGTGACCATCCATCCTGGTGACTCCAAGAGTGTCCGACCCATCCATCTCCCCTCTTCCTGACAGGAGCATTCTCACAGTGGGTATTCGCGCTGCCATAAACCAGGCTGGAGTCAAACATTCATATGCGATGTGAGGATCTATGGGGTCACCTCACTGTGTGTCATCACTATCCTCCACAAATCTAGCAGCTATGAAGGCATCCCAAGCATGTCTGCCTCATCTAGCCAGTGTGAGAGCCTCATCCCTGTTATCGTCACCTCCAAAGATCTCCTCACCTTCATCCCTATCAGCGTCCTCCTCCAACTCCTCCTCAGCTCGTCTCCCCTTTGGAGTGCCAGGTTGTAAAGGGCACAGCAGATCTCTGTGCACCCTCTGTGGGCTATATTGTAGTGCTCTGCCAGACCGGTCCAGGCACCGGAACCTCATCTTCAGCATCCACCAAGTTGTGAGTTGCAGCATGAGCCTCATTATACCATCGCTCTGCTGCAGTCTGAGGCCAGGGCACGGGTGTCATCAGCCATGGCCTCTGTGGGTAGTCCTTGACCCCAAGGAACCAACCCTGCAGTCTCCATGGACCCTGGAAGACTCCAGGGATCTGTGACCGACTGAACATATAGGCATCGTGCACATTCCCTGGAAACCGTGCACACCTGCAGGATGTGTTTCTGGTGGTCGGATACCAGCTGCACATTCAGTGAATGGAACGCCTTGTGGTTGACGTAGTCCATCGTGTGTTGCGATGGAGATCTGAGCACCACATGAGTGCAGTCGATCACACCCTGCACCTGTGGGAAACCCGAGATCTGGGCGAATCCAATTGCTCTTACATCCTGGCTGTCCTGGTCTCAGGCAAAATGCACAAGGTTGTGTGCCCTTGCAGAGGTAGCATCCGTGACCTTCAATGTGCACCACCAAGAGTGGCTCGGCAGCATTATGACTGACCGAGCTGGCCCAGTCCTAAAGGACATAGCTGCTAGACTGGGTGTGCGGCAGGTGGTGAGGGAACCAACAAGAGGGAAAAGCATACTTGACCTCATCCTCACCAATCTGCCTGCTGCAGATGCATCTGTCCATGACAGTATCGGTAAGAGTGACCACCGCACAGTCACTGTGGAGACGAAGTCCGGCCTTCACATTGAGGATACCCTCCATCGTGTTGTGTGGCACTACCACCATGCTAAATGGGATAGATTTCAAACAGATCTAGCAACTCAAGACTGGGCATCCATGAGGCATTGTGGGCCATCAGCAGCAGCAGAATTGCACTCATCCACAATCTGTAAACTCTGGTTCAGTAAAGAGTACAGGAGGACATGACAGGAGCAGCACCAGGTATACCTATAAATGAGGTGCCAACCTGGTGAAGCTATAACACAGGACTACTTGCGTGCCAAACAGCATAAGCAGTATGTGCTAGACAGAGCTAAGCGGTCCCACAAGCAACAGATCAGATGTAAGCTCTGCAGTCCTGTCACATCAGTCATGAAGTGTGGTGGACAATTAAACAACTCACTGGAGGAAGAGGCTCCACAATTATCCCCATCCTCAATAATGGAGGAGCCCATAACATCAGTGCAAAAAAAGAGAAGACCTGAAGCATTTGCTACAATCTTCAGCCAGAAGTGTCAAGAGGATGATCCATCTCAGGCTCCTCTGGAGGTCCCCAGCATCACAGATGCCAGTCTTCAGCCAATTCGATTCACTCCACGTGATATCCAAGAAATGGCTGAAGGCACTGGATACTGCAAAGGCTATGGACCCTGAAAATATTCCGGCAATAATACTGAAGACTTGTTCTCCAGAATTTGCTGCACCCCTAGCCAAGCTGTTCCAGTACAGCTACAACAATGGCATCAACCCAGCTATGTGGAAAATTGCCCAGGTATGTCCTGTCCACAAAAAGCAGGACAAATCCACTATGGCCAATTACCACCCCATCAATCTACTCTAAATCATCAATAAAGTAATGGAAGGAGTCATCAACAGTGCTATCAAGTAGCACTTGCTTAGCAATAAACTGCTCACTGACACCCAGTTTGGGTTCCGCCAGGGCCACTCAGCTCCTGACCTCATTATAGCTTTAGTTCAAACATGCACAAAAGTGTTGAACCCTCAAGGTGGGGTGAGAGTGACTGCCCTTGACATCAAGGCAGCATTTGAGAGTGTGGTATCAAGGAGCCCGAACAAAACTGGAGTTAATGGGATTCGGGGGAAAACCTTCTGCTAGTTGGAGTCATATCTAGCACAAAGGAAGATGGTTGTGGTTGTTGGAGGTCAATCATCTCAGGTCCAGGACATCACTGCAGGAGCTCCTCAGGGTAGTGTCCTGGACCCAACCATCTTCAGCTGCTTCATTAATGACTTTCCTTCCATCATAAGTTCAGGAGGGGGTATGTTCACTGATGATTGCACAATGTTCAGCAACATTCATGGCTCCTCAGATACTGAAGCAGTCCATGTCCAAATGCAGCAAGACCTGGACAATATACAGGCTTGTTCTGACAATTGGCAAGTAACATTCGCACCACACAAGTGCCAGGCAATAACCATCTCCAACAAGAGAGAATCCAACCATTACCCCTTGATGTTCAATGGCATTACTATCATTGAATCCCCCACTATTATCATCCTGGGGGTTGCCATTGATCAGAAACTAAGCTGGACTAACCATATAAATACTGTGGCTACAAGAGCAGGTCAGGGGCTAGGAATCGTGCAATGAGTAACCCACCTCCTGACTTGCCAAAGCCTGTCCACCATCTACAAGGCACAAGTCAGGAGCATGATGGAATACTCCCCACTTGTCTGGATGAGTGCAGCTCCAACAACACTCAAGAAGCTTGACACCATCCAGGGCAAAGCAGCCCACTTGATTGGCATCACATCCACAAACATTCGCTCCCTCCACCACTGACACACAGTAGCAGCAGTATGTACCATCTACAAGATGCACTGAAGAAACTCACCAAGTCTCCTTCGACAGCACCTTCCAAATTCATGACCACTACCATCAAGAAGGACAAGGACAGCAGATAGATGGGAACACCACCACCTGGAAGTTCCCCTCCAAGTCACTCACCATCCTGACTTGGAAATATATCAGCCGTTCCTTCACTGTTGCTGGGTCCAAATCCTGGAACTCCCTCCCTAACAGCACTGTGGGTGTACCTACATCACATGGACTGCAGCGGTTCAAGAAGGCAGTTCACCACCACCTTCTCAAGGGTAATTGGGATGGGCAATAAATGCTGGCCTAGCCAGCGAAGCCCACATTGTGAATGAATAAAAAAAAGGATGCATTTTTGGGTGGAGTCTTGTGAGATCCCACAGAGGTCAACTGTGGAGCCCTGAAAGGAGCAACTGGTATAGAAACTGAGCGCTGTGGTCACTTTCACGGCCAGGGTCAGTGGATGTCCTCCATGTTCCTGTGGCACCAAATCCTGCAGTAGCTGGCAGATGTGACCGACCATTTCCCTCGACACGCACAGCCTTCTGTGGCACTGGTTCTCGGTCACCTGCAGGAATGAAAGGCGCCGTCTATAGACCCTGGGTGTCTCAGGCGTCGGCCTGCAATGACTCGCTGTGGCTTTTGGGCGGCGTGTGCAGGAGCCCCAGCCCTGCCCCCTTCTTCCCGAGGTTGCTGCTCCTGACTACGCAGTCAGGAGCCTCAGTCACTGTCTCCTTCATTGTCATCACGCTCTGTAGGCCATTAGGCATAAAGCAGGCTCCATGATCCTGATGTACTCCTCCTGTAGGATGAAAGAGAGAGACACGTGGTTAGCATGTGTGTATTAAGAACCAGTCCTGGTTAAGTGTGACGGCCCCTTAATGCTTCCCGGAGATTGCTGGCCACCACTTGGATGGTCAGATTAGTGCACTGCATGGCTGCCCTGTTAGCTTAAACCATGGGGGAGACTAGTCCAAACCAGGACATTGACATTGCCAAGGGACTGTGAGTATCTCCAGCAGTGACTGTTCCGTGACCAGCTTTAGCATGTGTGCAGTGGTCCAACTGTTCTGCAGTCCACTGAAATGCTGGTGAATTGGCAGTCTGTGCCAGGGGTGGGTGTCATGGGGAAGCTCTGGAGAACTTGGTGGCACTTTGATGCCTCTGCGTTACTTGAGTGGGCAGATAAAGCCAAGAGCCGAACCCTAATCACATCAATGTGTCTGCGGCTGAACTGTCTCAGTTGCAGAGGAATGGTCACTTTATACAAGTTTCCCAAATGCACAGCCACTTCCCTCGTCTACCCTAACCCCCACTCCAAATGCTTGTGCGCTATATTCCACAGCAGCGTTCCCACCGCCTCCCAGCATCCCTGAAGCTTGAAGTCCAACAAGCGACCCTGGCGAGTGCTGCACAACGTTACTGTGCACTCACCTCCGAGTTCCCCTCAAAGTGCAGGCCGCCAAATGCAGGCCTTTTATGTGCTGTTGTAAAACACGTGGGCATGCATTCCCGCCGATGTGGACGGGTTATTCAGCAAGGTGGGGGGAGGGGGCCGATTCCGGCAGGCTGGCCTGATGATGATATGTTGATGCATGACAATGAGGTTCCCTGTGTCCTTCTGGCAGGAAATGCGGCCTGTCATTGGCGATCTCAGTGTACAATCGTGAACGGTCCTAAAACCGATGGCGCCATACTGTCTGCTTATGACACTGACCACACCCGATGCCAGCGGGCACAGAGAATTCCGCCCGCTGTTTCAATCTAAGAAATATGGCAGACAATTTTCTCACAGGAATCTCCCACAAACAGCAATGTGGTAAATAACCATCTGTTTTAGTTGAGCAATAGTTATTGTACAGAACTCCCCGACTGTTATTTGAAATAGTGGACACAGGATCTTTCACATCCACCTGAGACAACAGACAGGGCTTTGGTTTAATCTCTCAAATGAAAGATAGCCGCTGCAACACTGCAGCGCTCCCTCAGTACTAACACTCCAACAGTGCAGCACTCCCTCAGTACTAACCCTTCCAACAGTGCAGCACTCCCTCAGTACTAACCCTTCCAACAGTGTAGCGCTCACTCAGTACTGACCCTCCGACAGTGCAGAACCTCTCAGTACTGGCCCTCTGACAGTGCAGCACTCCCTCCGAACTGACCCTCCAACAATGCAGTGCTCACTCAGTACTGACCCTCCAACAGGGCAGCACTCCCTCAGAACCGACCCTCCAACAAGACAGTGCTCACTCAGTACTGACCCTCCAACAGGGCAGCACTCCCTCAGAACCGACCCTCTGACAATACAGTGCTCACTCAGTACTGACCCAACAACAGTGCAGCGCTCCCTTTGAACTGACCCTCCAAAAGTGCTGCAGTCCCTCAATACTGAGCCTCTGAGAGTTCAGCACTCACTCAGTACTGATTCTCTTGACAGTGCAGCATTCACTCAGTACTGACCCTTTGACAGTGCAGCACTCCCTCAGTTCTGACCCTCCGACAGTGTGGCACTCCCTCAGTACTGACCCTCTGACAGTGCGGCAATCCCTCAGTACTGACCCTCCGACAGTGCAGCACTCCCTCAGTACTGACCCTCTGACAGTGCAGCACTCACTCAGTACTGACCATTTGACAGTGCAGCACTCCCTCAGTACTGACCCTCCGACAGTGCAGCACTCCCTCAGTACTGACCCTCTGACAGTGCAGCACTCACTCAGTACTAATCATTTGACAGTGCAGCACTCACTCAGTACTGACCATTTGACAGTGCAGCACTCCCTCAGTACTGACCCTCCGACAGTGCAGCACTCCCTCAGTACTGACCCTCCGACAGTGCAGCGCTTCCTCATTACTGACCCTCCAACAGTGCAGCACTCCATCAGTTACTGCCCTCCGACAGTGCAGCATTCCCTCAGTATTACCCCTCTGGCAGTGCTGCACTCCCTCGGTACTATTGCTGTAGCAATGCAGCACTCCCTCAGTACTGCACTGGGAGTGTCAGCCTGAAATGTACGCGTAAGTGGGACTGTAAATGGAAATTGTGTTAAACACTGGTACCGACGCTGTGTCCTCACACTGTACGTTTTTGGATATGGATTACAAGACTCTACCCTAATGATTAGAAATCTGATTAAAACTCCTATTGCTGCTCCCTTTTGACTATAGCCCAGAAAACCAAGGGAGAATAGCAGCAGAAAATTTAATTGGAGGTTCTCGTTTGAATGAGCTTGTGGATTGTCCATTCTGGGGCGGGGAGGGGGGGGCGGGGGGGGGTGGGGGTGCGCGGTTTGGGGGGTGGGGGTGGGGGGGCTGATTCTTCATCTGGAGTCTGAGCAGGAACAGGGTGCCCAGGCTAATTGTCACCCTCCCTTTAGGGACTCAAATTGGATCCCTGCCTGTGGAAATGAAGTCGAGGGTCAACCACCTATTATGTCTCAGTAACACATGGGCAATCATGGGTAATAGACTGAGGATCCCAGTGGGGAGTGGGTTTAAGTGGACACGCAACTTCAGGAAAGCATTCATCCTATGTCTCAGACGGCCAATGTAAACATCTTGCCTTCCACAGGTTTCCATCCCACTGCCCTGCTTTTGCATTCCGACTGACATTTACGGCCACTTTATGCCCACTCTCTGCTTTCTATCCATTAAACAGCCAAACTAAAATTAAAAAAAAACAAAAGATAATCGAACGTGAAGGAATAAAGAATAAAATGGGAACAAAATGAACCAACTAAAAAAAAAAGGAAACAAAGTGGGACAGAGGTTATGATCTAAAATTGTTCAGGTCAAAAGTGAGAGTTGAAAAGGCTGCAGAGTGCCGAGTTGAAAAATGAGGTGCTGTTCCCTGAGGTTGCGTTGAACTTCATTGGAGTACTGCAGCAGGCCAAGGACAGAGAGGTCAGAGTGGGAGCAAGGTGGAGAATTGAAATGACAGGTGACAGGAAGCTCAGGTCATGCTTGAGCACTGAACAGAGCTGTCCTCAAATTACAGGCCGGTGAGCCTTACGTTAGTGGTAGGAAAATTATTGGAGAAGATTCTTCGTGACAGGATTTACTACCATTTGGAAGCAAATGGGCATATTAGTGAGAGGCAGCATGGTTTTGTGAAGGGGAGGTCATGTCTCACTAACTTGATCGAGTTTTTCGAGGAAGTGACAAAGATGATTGACGATGGAAGGGCAGTGGATGTTATATACATGGATTTCAGTAAGGCCTTTGACAAGGTCCCTCATGACAGACTGGTACAGGAGGTAAAGTCGCATGGGATCAGTGGTGAGCTGCCAGGATGGATACAGAGATACATAGAAGACAGAGGGTAGCAGTGGAAGGGTGCTTCTCTGAATGGAGAGCTGTGACTAGTGGAGTTCCGCAGGGATCAGAGCCGGGACCTTTGCTGTTTGTAGCATACATAAATGATTTGGAGGAAAATGTAACTGGGCTAATTAGTATGTTTGCAGACGACACTAAGGTTGGAGGAGTTACAGATAGTGAAGAGGATTGTCAAAGGATACAACGGGATATAGATCGGTTGGAGACTTGGGCAGAGAAATGGCAGATGGAGTTTAATCCGGATAAATGCGAGGTAATGCATTTTGGAAGGTCTAATACAGGCAGGAATTACACAGTAAATGGCAGAACCCTTAAGTGCATCGACGGGCAGAGGGATCTGGGTGTACAGGTCCACAGGTCACTGAAAGTGGCAATGCAGGTGGATAAGGTAGTCAGGAAGGCATATGGCATGCTTGCCTTCATTGGCAGGGGGTATTGAGTATAAAAGCTGGGAAGTCATGCTGCAGCTGTATAGAACCTTGGTTAGGCCACACTTGGAATATTGCATGCAATTCTGATCACCACATTACCAGAAGGATGTGGAGGCATTGGAGAGGGTGCAGAGGAGGTTTACCAGGATGCTGCCTGGTCTGGAGGTTATTAGCTATGAGGAGAGGTTGGAGAAACTCAGATTGTTCTCACTAGAGCGACGGAGATTGAGGGGCGACTTGATAGAAGTTTACAAAATTATGAGTGGCGTGGACAGAGTAGATAGTCAGAAGCTTTTTTCCAGAGTGGAAGAGTCAATTACTAGGAGACATAGATTTAAGGTGAGAGGAGAAAACCATAAAGGAGATGTGTGGGGCGAGTTTTTTATGCAGGGGTTAGTGCGTGTCTAGAATTCGCTGCCAGAGGAGGTGGTGGAAGCAGGTACGATAGTGGTGTTTAAGAGGCAGCTTGACAAATACATAAATAGTATGGGAATAGAGGGATACGGACCCCAGAAGTGCAAAATGTTTTAGTTGATGGGCAATATGATCGGCGCAGGCTTGGAGGGCCGAAGGGCCTGTTCCTGTGCTGTACTTTTCTTTGCTCTTTGTTCTTTGTTCAGTCACCCAGTCTTCAATTGGTCTCCCGATGTGTAAAAGGGTAGATTGAGATGGTTTCCCATCACCTTCCTCATCAGTGCTTAAAGGAAACACGAGTCTTCTTCCTAAAGGATCCTCCTCCGCCTGTAAGCAGCCGTTGTCCTTCGAAGTTCCAGCTCTCCACCATCACCACCAAAAATTCACTAGTTCCACTGCAGGCCATAGCACCTAACCATGAACAACATGGGACCCTTACCTGGGTTTGGGGGCGACTTGCAAAAGGGCAATGGACAACCACCCGCTGAGGTCTCAAATGACCCTGGCACCCTTGGGCTCCAGATACATAAATCACACATACCTTAACAAGGGCACAAAATAAGGCAAAGCACTGGGTTTCATTTATAGAGCGAGAGAATTGAAAAGCACAGAGGTTATGTTGAACTTGAACAGAACCTCATTTAGACCTCACTTGGAATACTGTGCACAGTTCGGGCCTCATGGTATGAAAAATACAGAGTGGCACTGGAGCGAGTACAGTACAAAAAGATTTAATAAAGTGATACCAGAACTGAGAGGTAACACTGACGAGGGAAGTTCAGGTTCTTTTCTCTAGGAAAGAGAAGGCTTGTGGGGGGGGCAGTGATAATCAACCTGTCTCTCCGTGATATGAAGACACCTTCTGTGGGTCCTCAAGTCCTAGAATGAATCTAGAACCTAGAGCTTCTGACTCAGAGGCAGGGTCACTACCCACTGCACCCACAAGACTTCCTCAATATGACACACCAAGCCTCCTTCGACAGCACCTTCCGAACCACCAACCACAACCATCTAGAAGGGCAAGGGCAGCAGACACACGGGGCAGAATTTTAGCAGAGTGGGCAGGAGTGCGCCCAACTCACCCGGGTGTAAAATGACGGGTGATGACATCGGGTGAGTATCCTGACATCGTCGCGCACTCGGGTGATATTTCGGTCGGTGGGCGTGGGCGGGGAGTTGGCAGCGCACCCGCCAACAATTTGCAGGCCTGTTAAGGCCATTAAAGTAATAACTAAATGACATTTCTAAAGTCTTTATTTATGTTTTCAACAATCTTCAGCTCCCTGAGGTAGCTCTGCGCCCCACCCCACCCCGTCGCATGCTCAAACGTCTGCGCTCTACCCCTCCTCCTGCCTCCACCCTGGCAGGCTTTCACACTGGAAGGCCATTAATTGGCCAGCCGGTGCGAAATTGCGTTTGGGGCTCAATCGTGGCCAGCGGGCAGCTTTGCGCCCGTTCCTGGGCTCACTTGCCGTGCCCGCCCGACTGCAGCGGTTCAAGAAGGCGGCTCACCACCACCTTCTCAAGGGCAGTTAGGACTGGGCAATAAATGCTGGGCCCAGCCAGCGACGCCCACATCCCAAGAAAGAATAAAAAGTACAGAGGCATTTAAGGGGCAACTCGAGGAGCACCAGACAGAGAAAGGAATAGAAGGCTATGCTGCCAGGATTAGATGAAGAGGGGTGGGAGGAGGCTCATGTGAAGTATATCACCGGCGTAGACCTAATGGGCTGAATGGCCTGTTTCTGTGCTCTAAATACATTGTCATTGCAATTCCATTGAAGTGGGGGTAGGTGTCCTTTCAACGCAGAGTGTTATGGGAGGAGAACCCATCAGGAGAACACACACACACAGCAATTTTCCATGGAAACTGGGCCTCTTTAACAGGTGGAGGACTGAGCCTAGTCAGTTATCAACTCACAGCCAATTTAAGCTGCTATTATTCACCTGATGCAGCATGGGCGGGCGATGCTTAGAGCAAGCTTTTTCTCAGGCCTCACTGATATATATATATATATATATATATAAAAAAAAATCTGCCTTCCCTCCCCAAGTTTTTCATCCCAACACTCGTGGAACAAGGAATTCCCTCTCTGGAGCCTTGAACACATCCCTGTCTATGCCAGCAACCTGCCATCCTGACGCAGGAACCAAAACAAGTAGGAACACAAAGACGGGATTCATTCGCCTCAACACTGGGAAGGCTGTCAAGGTCGCGCAGCTGCTGAACCCCACTCAAACCCTCTGCAATTCAGAAAGGTCAGAGTTCAGCATGTTTAAAAGGTTATTTCCTTAGAAAATGAAGAAAGAAGCATACAAAGCAGTACAAGAGGACAGCCACCACAGTCAGCCCTGTCTTATTGCCCATGAATAGTAATACACTTTCTGAATAATGCTTCCTTGTGTTCTGCCTCCTACATGCTACAGAAAGCCAGTGATGGAATTACACAAGTGACAGTCCCATTATCACATCACATTGAGCCAAACTCAGAGGATACAAGAAATGCCTGACTCGCTGATTCCACTCAAAATAATTTGCCGCAACATTATTTAGTACATTGGGTAACTCTTACCCAACTTACAGTACAGAGGAGTGTTATGCCCAGTAACACACAGTGTTATTACATAATACATACAGCGATATTCCCATAACACAAGGTGTATTAGAATACAATACATAGTGTTATTATACCCAGTAACACACGGTGTGTTATTACGTAATATATACAGCATTACACGCAGTAACACACGGTATATTAGCATATAATATATAGTGTTATGCCCAGTAACAGCGTATTATATATTACATACAGCGATATACCCAGTTACAAACAGTGTGCTATAATATACAGCGTTACACGCAGTAACACATGGTGTGTTATTATATAATAAATACAGCATTATACCCAGTAAAAACAGTGTGTTATTGTATAATATATACAGTGTTATACCCTGTAACAAACAGTGTGTTATTGTATAATATATACAGTGTTATACCCAGTAACAAACAGTGTGTTATTGTATAATATATGCAGTGTTATACCCAGTAACAAACAGTGGGTGGAATTGTCCCACATTTGCACTTTGTGATGTTTTACTCGCTGGCCTTAATGGCAGCTTCTCACGCTATATCGTCCCAAACCGCCACATGAATTATACGTTCCCAGGAAACAGTCCGTTTCCATGGAGGCCAGGTTCCGATTCACCTGCCACCCCATCACCTCGCTGCTTCATCAGGCCAGGCACCATATTTAAAGTGCAGCCGCGCGCACACCTCTCGGGGCTTCCAGCCCAGGACTGCTGCACATGGCCCCGAAAGGCGAGAAGGCTGAAGCCCCCAGTTTTAGTGTTGCATCCTTCGAGCACCTCTTGGATGCCCAATGCGATGTCCTCCACCCCCTGCTCTGGCCGCAGGAGGGGTAGCAACATTACCACTCCGGCTTGGTAGGTGATGGCAGTGGTCGTCAGTGCCAATGCTGCACAGAAGAGGTTGGCCATCCAGTGCAGATAGAGGATGAATGATCTCATCCAACCCACCAGGGTAAGGCAACCATCTCACCACTCCAAACTCACACACACTCAAACCCATCACACACTCACTGGCATCTCACTCACTGTCAGCTCAAGGGACATACCACCCATTCTCACACACACATCCTCACATCTCAATATAGCCTCACCTCCTCTGGAGGCTGCCTCCTCAGCCCTCACCATCTTGAGGCCACTTGCACAGATCAACATGTGGCCTCACACACTCACCCTGGGATACACCACCCCCCTTCCCCAGTACTGCCCTCACCCTGAAGCGTCTTCCTTTGCCTGAGGCAATTTCTCCCCCTTCCCCAAGCAAGCCCTATCCCTGCAGCCATTGAAAAGCCACCCCCACCTTACGGCTGGTCTGGTGGGTAGAGACCTGCCCCTGAGCCCCACTAAGAGTGATGTGGTGCTGCCTGTGAAGCCTGGCGCTGATGCCTGTGAGTGCTGCCTGAAGCAAGGTCAGCAAACAAACCTCAAAGTCCCGAGTGAAGTGCAGCTCACCAGGTGCATGTCGCTTATGTACAGTTGTGAAACACGCCAACATAAAATCATGCCAATGTGCCCGGATGATCCGGTGTGGGGGTGGGGGGGGGGGCGGGGTTCATGATTCCAGTGAACAGGGCTTATAATGCGATGTTAAAGTATTGAAATTAGGTTCCCGATGCGTGGCGGAGGGAAACGTGACCCGTCATCGACAGGTGGAGCGGACAATCGCAAACTGGATTCATGACCGTGTGAAACTCATTGTTGACCCTCTCGCCAAATTGTCAACATCCAACAGCAACCAATTCCAGCCAATGTGTTATTGTATAATATAGACAGTGCTATACCCAGTAACGCATGGTGTGTTATTGTATAATATATACAGCGCTATACCCAATAACGCATGGTGTGTTATTGTATAATATATACAGCGCTATACCCCGTAACGCAGGGTATGTTACTATATAATATATACAGCGCTATACCCAATAACGCACGGTGTGTTATTGTATAATATATACAGCGCTATAGCCAATAACGCACGGTGTGTTATTGTATAATATATACAGCGCTATACCCGGTAACGTACAGTGTGTTACTGTATAATATATACAGTCCTATACCCAATAACGCACTGTGTGTTATTGTATAATATATACAGCGCTATACCCCGTAACGCAGGGTATGTTACTGTATAATATATACAGCGCTATACCCAATAACGCACGGTGTGTTATTGTATAATATATACAACGCTATACCCAATAACGCACTGTGTGTTATTGTATAATATATACAGCGCTATACCCAGTAACGCACGGTGTGTTATTGTATAATATATACAGCGCTATACCCAATAACGCACTGCGTGTTATTGTATAATATATACAGCGCTATACCCAGTAACGCATGGTGTGTTATTGTATAATATATACAGCGCTATACCCCGTAACGCAGGGTATGTTACTGTATAATATATACAGCGCTATACCCAATAACGCACGGTGTGTTATTGTATAATATATACAGCGCTATAGCCAATAACGCACGGTGTGTTATTGTATAATACATACAGCGCTATACCCGGTAACGCACAGTGTATTACTGTATAATATATACAGTGCTATACCCAATAACGCACTGTGTGTTATTGTATAATATATACAGCGCTATACCCAGTAACGCACGGTGTGTTATTGTATAATATATACAGCGCTATACCCAATAACGCACTGTGTGTTATTGTATAATATATACAGCGCTATACCCAGTAACCCACGGTGCGTTATTGTATAATATATACAGTGCTATACCCGGTAACGCACAGTGTGTTACTGTATAATATATACAGCGCTATAGCCAATAACTCACGGTGTGCTATTGTATAATATATACAGTGCTATACCCATGTAACGCACAGTGTGTTACTGTATAATATATACAGCGCTATACCCAATAACACACGGTGTGTTATTGTATAATATATACAGTGCTATACCCAGTAACGCACAGTGTGTTATTATATAATATATACAGTGCTATACCCAATAACGGGCGGTGTGTTATTGTATAATACATACAGCGCTATACCCAATAACGCACGGTGTGTTACTGCATAATATATACAGCGCTATACCCAATAACGCACGGTGTGTTCTTGTATAATACATACAGCGCTATACCCAGTAATGCAGGGTGTGTTACTGTATAATATATACAGCGCTATACCCAATAACGCAGAGTGTGTTACAGTATTATATATATACAGCGCTATACCCAGTAACGCACAGTGTGTTACTGTATAATATATACAGCGCTATACCCAATAACACACGGTGTGTTATTGTATAATATATACAGCGCTATACCCAGTAACGCAGGGTGTGTAATTGTATAATATATACAGCGTTATACCCAATAATGCACGGTGTGTTATTGTATAATATATACAGCGCTATACCCAGTAACACAGGGTGTGTTATTGTATAATATATACAGCGCTATACCCAGTAACGCAGGGTGTGTTACTGTATTATAAATACAGCGCTATACCCAGTAATGCACGGTGTGTTACTGTATAATATATACAGCGCTATACCCAGTAACGCAGGGTGTTTTACTGTATAATATATACAGCGCTATACCCAGTAATGCAGGGTGTGTTATTGTATAATATATACAGTGCTATACCCAGTAACGCAGGGTGTGTTACGGTATTATATATATACAGCGCTATACCCAGTAACGCACGGGGTGTTATTGTATAATATATACAGTTCTATATCCAGTAATGCAGGGTGTGTTACTGTATAATATATACAGCGCTATACCCAGTAACGCACGGTGTGTTATTGTATAATATATACAGCGCTATACCCACTAACGCACGGTGTGCTGTTGTATAATATATACAGCGCTATACCCACTAACGCACGGTGTGTTATTGTATAATATATACAGCGCTATACCCAGTAACGCACGGTGTGTTATTGTATAAAATATACAGTGCTATACCCACTAAAGCATGGTGTGCTGTTGTATAATATATACAGCTCTATACTCAGTAACGCACGGTGTGTTATTGTATAATATATACAGCGCTATACCCAGTAACGCACGATGTGTTCTTGTATAATATATACAGTGCTATACCCACTAACGCACGGGGTGTTATTGTATAATATATACAGCGCTATACCCAATAAGGCACAGTGTGTTCTTGTATAATATATACAGTGCTATACCCACTAATGCACGGTGTGTTATTATATAATATATACAGCGTTATACCCACTAACGCACGGTGTGCTGTTGTATAATATATACAGCGCTATACCCACTAACGCACGGTGTGTTATTGTATAATATACACAGCGCTATACCCAGTAACGCACGGTGTGTTATTGTATAATATATACAGTGCTATACCCACTAACGCATGGTGTGCTGTTGTATAATATATACAGCTCTATACTCAGTAACGCACGGTGTGTTATTGTATAATGTATACAGCACTATACCCAGTAACGCACGATGTGTTCTTGTATAATATATACAGTGCTATACCCACTAACGCACGGTGTGTTATTGTATAATATATACAGTGCTATACCCACTAACGCACGGGGTGTTATTGTATAATATATACAGCGCTATACCCAATAAGGCACAGTGTGTTCTTGTATAATATATACAGTGCTATACCCACTAACGCACAGTGTGTTATTATATAATATATACAGCGCTATACCCACTAACGCACGGGGTGTTATTGTATAATATATACAGCGCTATACCCAATAAGGCACAGTGTGTTCTTGTATAATATATACAGTGCTATACCCACTAACGCACGGTGTGTTATTATATAATATATACAGCGCTATACCCACTAATGCACGGTGTGCTGTTGTATAATATATACAGCGCTATACCCAATAACACACTGTGTTATTGTATAATATATACAGTGCTATGCCCAGTAACGCAGTGTTTTATTGTATAATATATACAGCGCTATACCCAGTAACGCACGGTGTCTTCTTGTATAATATATACAGTGCTATACCCACTAACGCACGGTGTGTTCTTGTATAATATATACAG
Source organism: Carcharodon carcharias (assembly GCF_017639515.1). NCBI lineage: Eukaryota > Metazoa > Chordata > Chondrichthyes > Lamniformes > Lamnidae > Carcharodon > Carcharodon carcharias. Next base: position 14,154,646 of record NC_054497.1, read on the forward strand.
TGCTATACCCACTAACGCACAGTGTGTTCTTGTATAATATATACAGTGCTATACCCACTAATGCACGGTGTGTTCTTGTATAATATATACAGTGCTATACCCAATAACGCACGGTGTGCTGTTGTATAATATATACAGCGCTATACCCAATAACACACTGTGTGTTATTGTATAATATATACAGCGCTATACCCAGTAATGCAATGTTTTATTGTATAATATATACAGCGCTATGCCCAGTAATGCAATGTTTTATTGTATAATATATACAGCGCTATACCCAATAACGCACGGTGTGTTACTGTATAATATATACAGCGCTATACCCAATAACGCAGAGTGTGTTACAGTATTATATATATACAGCGCTATACCCAGTAACACACGGTGTGTTATTATATAATATATACAGCGCTATACCCAGTAATGCACGGTGTGTTATTATATAATATACACAGCGTTATACCCAGTAACACATGGTGTGTTATTGTATAATATATACAACGCTATACCCAGTAATGCACGGTGTGTTACTGTATAATATATACAGCGCTATACCCAGTAACACATGGTGTGTTATTGTATAATATGTACAGCGCTATACCCAGTAACACATGGTGTGTTATTGTATAATATATACAGCGCTATACCCAGTAACACATGGTGTGTTATTGTATAATATATACAGCACTATACCCAGTAACGCACGGTGTGTTATTGTATAATATAAACAGCGCTATACCCAGTAACACATGGTGTGTTATTGTATAATATATACAGCGCTATGCCCACTAACGCACGGTGTGCTGTTGTATAATATATACAGCACTATACCCAGTAACGCACAGTGTGTTATTGTATAATATATACAGCGCTATACCAATAACGCATGGTGTGTTATTATATAATAGATACAGCGCTTTACTCAGTAACACACGGTGTGTTATTGTATAATATATACAGCACTATACCCAGTAACGCACGGTGTGTTATTGTATAATATATACAGCGCTATACCCAATAACGCACGGTGTGTTATTATATAATAGATACAGCGCTTTACTCAGTAACACACGGTGTGTTATTGTATAATATATACAGCGTTATACCCAATAATGCATGGTGTGTTATTGTATAATATATACAGTGCTATACCCAGTAATGCACGGTGTGTTACTGTATAATATATACAGCGCTATACCCACTAACACACGGTGTGTTATTGTATAATATATACAGCGCTATACCCAATAACGCACGGTGTGCTATTATATAATAGATACAGCGCTTTACTCAGTAACACACGGTGTGTTATTGTATAATATATACAGCACTATACCCAGTAACGCACGGTGTGTTATTGTATAATATATACAGCGCTATACCCAATAACGCACGGTGTGTTATTATATAATAGATACAGCGCTTTACTCAGTAACACACGGTGTGTTATTGTATAATATATACAGCACTATACCCAGTAACGCACGGTGTGTTATTGTATAATATATACAGCGCTATACCCAATAACGCACGGTGTGTTATTATATAATAGATACAGCGCTTTACTCAGTAACACACGGTGTGTTATTGTATAATATATACAGCGTTATACCCAATAATGCATGGTGTGTTACTGTATAATATATACAGCGCTATACCCAGTAACACACAGTGTGTTACTGTATAATATATACAGCGCTATACCCACTAACACACGGTGTGTTACTGTATAATATATACAGCGCTATACCCAGTAACGCATGGTGTGTTATTTTATAATATATACAGCACTATACCCAGTAACGCACGGTGTGTTACTGTATAATATATACAGCGCTATACCCAGTAACACACGGTGTGTTACTGTATAATATATACAGCGCTATACCCAGTAACACACAGTGTGTTATTGTATAATATATACAGCGCTATACCCAATAACGCACTGTGTGTTATTGTATAATATATACAGCGCTATACCCAGTAACGCACGGTGTGTTATTATATAATATATACAGTGCTATACCCACTAACGCACGGTGTGCTGTTGTATAATATATACAGCGCTATACCCAGTAACGCACGGTGTGTTATTGTATAATATATACAGCACTATACCCAATAACGGACGGTGCGTTATTGTATAATATATACAATGCTATACCCAATAACGGACGGTGTGTTATTGTATAATATATACAGCGCTATACCCAATAACGGACAGTGTGTTATTGTATAATATATACAGTGCTATACCCACTAACGCACGGTGTGTTACTGTATAATATATACAGCTCTATGCCCAGTAACGCACGGTGTGTTATTGTATAATATATACAGCACTATGCCCAGTAACGCACGGTGTGTTACTGTATAATATATACAGCACTATGCCCAGTAACGCACTGTGTGTTATTGTATAATATATACAGCGCTATACCCAATAACGCACGGTGTGTTATTGTATAATATGTACAGCGCTATACCCAATAACGCACGGTGTGTTATTGTATAATATATACAGCGCTATACCCAATAACGCACGATGTGTTATTGTATAATATATACAGCGCTATACCCAATAACGCACGGTGTGTTATTATATAATAGATACAGCGCTTTACTCAGTAACACACGGTGTGTTATTGTATAATATATACAGCACTATACCCAATAACACACGGTGTGTTATTGTATAATATATACAGCACTATACCCAATAACGCACGGTGTGTTATTGTATAATATATATGGCGCTATACTCAGTAACGCACGGTGTGTTACTGTAAAATATATACAGTACTATACCCAATAACGCACGGTGTGTTATTGTATAATATATACAGCGCTATACCCAGTAACGCACGGTGTGTTATTGTATAATATATACAGCGCTATACCCAATAACGCACGGTGTGTTATTGTATAATATATACAGCGCTATACCCAATAACGCACGGTGTGTTATTGTATAATATATACTGCGCTATACCCAATAACGCACAGTGTGTTATTGTATAATATATACAGCGCTATACCCAATAACACACGGTGTGTTATTATATAATATATACAGCGCTATACCCAATAACGCAGTGTGTTACTGTATAATATATACAGCGCTATACCAATAACGCATGGTGTGTTATTATATAATAGATACAGCGCTTTACTCAGTAACACACGGTGTGTTATTGTATAATATATACAGCACTATACCCAGTAACGCACGGTGTGTTATTGTATAATATATACAGCGCTATACCCAATAACGCACGGTGTGTTATTATATAATAGATACAGCGCTTTACTCAGTAACACACGGTGTGTTATTGTATAATATATACAGCGTTATACCCAATAATGCATGGTGTGTTATTGTATAATATATACAGTGCTATACCCAGTAATGCACGGTGTGTTACTGTATAATATATACAGCGCTATACCCACTAACACACGGTGTGTTATTGTATAATATATACAGCGCTATACCCAATAACGCACGGTGTGCTATTATATAATAGATACAGCGCTTTACTCAGTAACACACGGTGTGTTATTGTATAATATATACAGCACTATACCCAGTAACGCACGGTGTGTTATTGTATAATATATACAGCGCTATACCCAATAACGCACGGTGTGTTATTATATAATAGATACAGCGCTTTACTCAGTAACACACGGTGTGTTATTGTATAATATATACAGCACTATACCCAGTAACGCACGGTGTGTTATTGTATAATATATACAGCGCTATACCCAATAACGCACGGTGTGTTATTATATAATAGATACAGCGCTTTACTCAGTAACACACGGTGTGTTATTGTATAATATATACAGCGTTATACCCAATAATGCATGGTGTGTTACTGTATAATATATACAGCGCTATACCCAGTAACACACAGTGTGTTACTGTATAATATATACAGCGCTATACCCACTAACACACGGTGTGTTATTGTATAATATATACAGCATTATACCCAATAACACACGGTGTGTTACTGTATAATATATACAGCGCTATACCCAGTAACGCATGGTGTGTTATTTTATAATATATACAGCACTATACCCAGTAACGCACGGTGTGTTACTGTATAATATATACAGCGCTATACCCAGTAACACACGGTGTGTTACTGTATAATATATACAGCGCTATACCCAGTAACACACAGTGTGTTATTGTATAATATATACAGCGCTATACCCAATAACGCACTGTGTGTTATTGTATAATATATACAGCGCTATACCCAGTAACGCACGGTGTGTTATTATATAATATATACAGTGCTATACCCACTAACGCACGGTGTGCTGTTGTATAATATATACAGCGCTATACCCAGTAACGCACGGTGTGTTATTGTATAATATATACAGCACTATACCCAATAACGGACGGTGCGTTATTGTATAATATATACAATGCTATACCCAATAACGGACGGTGTGTTATTGTATAATATATACAGCGCTATACCCAATAACGGACAGTGTGTTATTGTATAATATATACAGTGCTATACCCACTAACGCACGGTGTGTTACTGTATAATATATACAGCACTATGCCCAGTAACGCACGGTGTGTTATTGTATAATATATACAGCACTATGCCCAGTAACGCACGGTGTGTTACTGTATAATATATACAGCACTATGCCCAGTAACGCACTGTGTGTTATTGTATAATATATACAGCGCTATACCCAATAACGCACGGTGTGTTATTGTATAATATGTACAGCGCTATACCCAATAACGCACGGTGTGTTATTGTATAATATATACAGCGCTATACCCAATAACGCACGATGTGTTATTGTATAATATATACAGCGCTATACCCAATAACGCACGGTGTGTTATTATATAATAGATACAGCGCTTTACTCAGTAACACACGGTGTGTTATTGTATAATATATACAGCACTATACCCAATAACACACGGTGTGTTATTGTATAATATATACAGCACTATACCCAATAACGCACGGTGTGTTATTGTATAATATATATGGCGCTATACTCAGTAACGCACGGTGTGTTACTGTATAATATATACAGTACTATACCCAATAACGCACGGTGTGTTATTGTATAATATATACAGCGCTATACCCAGTAACGCACGGTGTGTTATTGTATAATATATACAGCGCTATACCCAATAACGCACGGTGTGTTATTGTATAATATATACAGCGCTATACCCAATAACGCACGGTGTGTTATTGTATAATATATACTGCGCTATACCCAATAACGCACAGTGTGTTATTGTATAATATATACAGCGCTATACCCAATAACACACGGTGTGTTATTATATAATATATACAGCGCTATACCCAATAACGCAGTGTGTTACTGTATAATATATACAGCGCTATACCCAGTAATGTACGGTGTGTTATTGTATAATATATACAGCACTATACCCAATAACGCACAGTGTGTTACTGTATAATATATACAGCGCTATACCCAGTTACGCAGAGTGTGTTATTGTATTATAGATACAGCACTATACCCAGTAACACACAGTGTGTTATTGTATAATATATACAGCGCTATACCCAATAACGCACTGTGTGTTATTGTATAATATATACAGCGCTATACCCAGTAACGCACGGTGTGTTATTATATAATATATACAGTGCTATACCCACTAACGCACGGTGTGCTGTTGTATAATATATACAGCGCTATACCCAGTAACGCACGGTGTGTTATTGTATAATATATACAGCACTATACCCAATAACGGACAGTGCGTTATTGTATAATATATACAATGCTATACCCAATAACGGACGGTGTGTTATTGTATAATATATACAGCGCTATACCCAATAACGGACAGTGTGTTATTGTATAATATATACAGTGCTATACCCACTAACGCACGGTGTGTTACTGTATAATATATACAGCACTATGCCCAGTAACGCACGGTGTGTTATTGTATAATATATACAGCACTATGCCCAGTAACGCACGGTGTGTTACTGTATAATATATGCAGCACTATGCCCAGTAACGCACTGTGTGTTATTGTATAATATATACAGCGCTATACCCAATAACGCACGGTGTGTTATTGTATAATATGTACAGCGCTATACCCAATAACGCACGGTGTGTTATTGTATAATATATACAGCGCTATACCCAATAACGCACGATGTGTTATTGTATAATATATACAGCGCTATACCCAATAACGCACGGTGTGTTATTATATAATAGATACAGCGCTTTACTCAGTAACACACGGTGTGTTATTGTATAATATATACAGCACTATACCCAATAACACACGGTGTGTTATTGTATAATATATACAGCACTATACCCAATAACGCACGGTGTGTTATTGTATAATATATATGGCGCTATACTCAGTAACGCACGGTGTGTTACTGTATAATATATACAGTACTATACCCAATAACGCACGGTGTGTTATTGTATAATATATACAGCGCTATACCCAGTAACGCACGGTGTGTTATTGTATAATATATACAGCGCTATACCCAATAACGCACGGTGTGTTATTGTATAATATATACAGCGCTATACCCAATAACGCACGGTGTGTTATTGTATAATATATACAGCGCTATACCCAATAACGCACAGTGTGTTATTGTATAATATATACAGTGCTATACCCAGTAACACATGGTGTGTTATTGTATAATATATACAGCACTATACCCAGTAACGCACGGTGTGTTATTGTATAATATATACAGCGCTATGCCCACTAACGCACGGTGTGCTGTTGTATAATATATACAGCACTATACCCAGTAACGCACAGTGTGTTATTGTATAATATATACAGCGCTATACCAATAACGCATGGTGTGTTATTATATAATAGATACAGCGCTTTACTCAGTAACACACGGTGTGTTATTGTATAATATATACAGCACTATACCCAGTAACGCACGGTGTGTTATTGTATAATATATACAGCGCTATACCCAATAACGCACGGTGTGTTATTATATAATAGATACAGCGCTTTACTCAGTAACACACGGTGTGTTATTGTATAATATATACAGCGTTATACCCAATAATGCATGGTGTGTTATTGTATAATATATACAGTGCTATACCCAGTAATGCACGGTGTGTTACTGTATAATATATACAGCGCTATACCCACTAACACACGGTGTGTTATTGTATAATATATACAGCGCTATACCCAATAACGCACGGTGTGCTATTATATAATAGATACAGCGCTTTACTCAGTAACACACGGTGTGTTATTGTATAATATATACAGCGTTATACCCAATAATGCATGGTGTGTTATTGTATAATATATACAGCGCTATACCCAATAACGCACGGTGTGTTATTATATAATAGATACAGCGCTTTACTCAGTAACACACGGTGTGTTATTGTATAATATATACAGCACTATACCCAGTAACGCACGGTGTGTTATTGTATAATATATACAGCGCTATACCCAATAACGCACGGTGTGTTATTATATAATAGATACAGCGCTTTACTCAGTAACACACGGTGTGTTATTGTATAATATATACAGCGTTATACCCAATAATGCATGGTGTGTTACTGTATAATATATACAGCGCTATACCCAGTAACACACAGTGTGTTACTGTATAATATATACAGCGCTATACCCACTAACACACGGTGTGTTATTGTATAATATATACAGCATTATACCCAATAACACACGGTGTGTTACTGTATAATATATACAGCGCTATACCCAGTAACGCATGGTGTGTTATTTTATAATATATACAGCACTATACCCAGTAACGCACGGTGTGTTACTGTATAATATATACAGCGCTATACCCAGTAACACACGGTGTGTTACTGTATAATATATACAGCGCTATACCCAGTAACACACAGTGTGTTATTGTATAATATATACAGCGCTATACCCAATAACGCACTGTGTGTTATTGTATAATATATACAGCGCTATACCCAGTAACGCACGGTGTGTTATTATATAATATATACAGTGCTATACCCACTAACGCACGGTGTGCTGTTGTATAATATATACAGCGCTATACCCAGTAACGCACGGTGTGTTATTGTATAATATATACAGCACTATACCCAATAACGGACGGTGCGTTATTGTATAATATATACAATGCTATACCCAATAACGGACGGTGTGTTATTGTATAATATATACAGCGCTATACCCAATAACGGACAGTGTGTTATTGTATAATATATACAGTGCTATACCCACTAACGCACGGTGTGTTACTGTATAATATATACAGCACTATGCCCAGTAACGCACGGTGTGTTATTGTATAATATATACAGCACTATGCCCAGTAACGCACGGTGTGTTACTGTATAATATATACAGCACTATGCCCAGTAACGCACTGTGTGTTATTGTATAATATATACAGCGCTATACCCAATAACGCACGGTGTGTTATTGTATAATATGTACAGCGCTATACCCAATAACGCACGGTGTGTTATTGTATAATATATACAGCGCTATACCCAATAACGCACGATGTGTTATTGTATAATATATACAGCGCTATACCCAATAACGCACGGTGTGTTATTATATAATAGATACAGCGCTTTACTCAGTAACACACGGTGTGTTATTGTATAATATATACAGCACTATACCCAATAACACACGGTGTGTTATTGTATAATATATACAGCACTATACCCAATAACGCACGGTGTGTTATTGTATAATATATATGGCGCTATACTCAGTAACGCACGGTGTGTTACTGTATAATATATACAGTACTATACCCAATAACGCACGGTGTGTTATTGTATAATATATACAGCGCTATACCCAGTAACGCACGGTGTGTTATTGTATAATATATACAGCGCTATACCCAATAACGCACGGTGTGTTATTGTATAATATATACAGCGCTATACCCAATAACGCACGGTGTGTTATTGTATAATATATACTGCGCTATACCCAATAACGCACAGTGTGTTATTGTATAATATATACAGCGCTATACCCAATAACACACGGTGTGTTATTATATAATATATACAGCGCTATACCCAATAACGCACAGTGTGTTACTGTATAATATATACAGCGCTATACCCAGTAATGTACGGTGTGTTATTGTATAATATATACAGCACTATACCCAATAACGCACAGTGTGTTACTGTATAATATATACAGCGCTATACCCAGTTACGCAGAGTGTGTTATTGTATTATAGATACAGCACTATACCCAGTAACACACAGTGTGTTATTGTATAATATATACAGCGCTATACCCAATAACGCACTGTGTGTTATTGTATAATATATACAGCGCTATACCCAGTAACGCACGGTGTTATTATATAATATATACAGTGCTATACCCACTAACGCACGGTGTGCTGTTGTATAATATATACAGCGCTATACCCAGTAACGCACGGTGTGTTATTGTATAATATATACAGCACTATACCCAATAACGGACGGTGCGTTATTGTATAATATATACAATGCTATACCCAATAACGGACGGTGTGTTATTGTATAATATATACAGCGCTATACCCAATAACGGACAGTGTGTCATTGTATAATATATACAGTGCTATACCCACTAACGCACGGTGTGTTACTGTATAATATATACAGCACTATGCCCAGTAACGCACGGTGTGTTATTGTATAATATATACAGCACTATGCCCAGTAACGCACGGTGTGTTACTGTATAATATATACAGCACTATGCCCAGTAACGCACTGTGTGTTATTGTATAATATATACAGCGCTATACCCAATAACGCACGGTGTGTTATTGTATAATATGTACAGCGCTATACCCAATAACGCACGGTGTGTTATTGTATAATATATACAGCGCTATACCCAATAACGCACGATGTGTTATTGTATAATATATACAGCGCTATACCCAATAACGCATGGTGTGTTGTTATATAATAGATACAGCGCTTTACTCAGTAACACACGGTGTGTTATTGTATAATATATACAGCACTATACCCAATAACACACGGTGTGTTATTGTATAATATATACAGCACTATACCCAATAACGCACGGTGTGTTATTGTATAATATATATGGCGCTATACTCAGTAACGCACGGTGTGTTACTGTATAATATATACAGTACTATACCCAATAACGCACGGTGTGTTATTGTATAATATATACAGCGCTATACCCAGTAACGCACGGTGTGTTATTGTATAATATATACAGCGCTATACCCAATAACGCACGGTGTGTTATTGTATAATATATACAGCGCTATACCCAATAACGCACGGTGTGTTATTGTATAATATATACAGCGCTATACCCAATAACGCACAGTGTGTTATTGTATAATATATACAGCGCTATACCCAATAACACACGGTGTGTTATTATATAATATATACAGCGCTATACCCAATAACGCACAGTGTGTTACTGTATAATATATACAGCGCTATACCCAGTAATGTACGGTGTGTTATTGTATAATATATACAGCACTATACCCAATAACGCACATTGTGTTACTGTATAATATATACAGCGCTATACCCAGTTACGCAGAGTGTGTTATTGTATTATAGATACAGCACTATACCCAGTAACACACGGTGTGTTATTATATAATATATACAGCGCTATACCCAATAACGCACAGTGTGTTATTGTATAATATATACAGTGCTATACCCAGTAACGCACAGTGTGTTACTGTATAATATATACAGCGCTATACCCAGTAATGCAAGGTGTGTTATTGTATAATATATACAGCGCTATACCCAGTAACGCAGGGTGTGTTACTGTATTATAGATACAGCACTATACCCAGTAACACATGGTGTGTTATTATATAATATATACAGCGCTATACCCAATAACGCACAGTGTGTTATTGTATAATATATACAGTGCTATACCCAGTAACACACGGTGTGTTACTGTATAATATATACAGCGCTATACCCAGTAACGCACGGTGTGTTATTGTATAATATATACAGCGCTAAAGCCAGTAACACACGGTGTGTTATTGTATAGTATATACAGTGCTATACCCAATAACGCACGGTGTGTTATTGTATAATATATACAGTGCTATACCCAATAACGGACGGTGTGTTATTGTATAATATAGACAGTGCTATACCCAATAACGCACGGTGTGATATTGTATAATATATACAGTGCTATACCCAATAACGGACGGTGTGTTATTGTATAATATAGACAGTGCTATACCCAATAACACACGGTGTGCTGTTGTATAATATATACAGCACTATACCCAATAACACACGGTGTGTTATTGTATAATATATACAGCGCTATACCCAATAACGCACGGTGTATTATTGTATAATATATACAGCACTATACCCAGTAACGCAGGGTGTGTTACTGTATAATATATACAGCGCTATACCCACTAACGCACGGTGTGTTATTGTATAATATATACAGCGCTATACCCAATAACGGACGGTGTGTTATTGTATAATCTATACAGCGTTATACCCAGTAACACACGGTGTGTTATTGTATAATATATACAGCGTTATACCCAGTAACACACAGTGTGTTACTGTATAATATATACAGCGTTATACCCAATAACGCACGGTGTGTTATTGTATAATATATACAGCGTTATACCCAGTAACACACGGTGTGTTATTGTATAATATATACAGCTTTGTACCCAGTAACACACAGTGTGTTACTGTATAATATACACAGCGCTATACCCAATAACGCACAGTGTGTTATTGTATAATATATACAGCGCTATACCCAATAACGCACAGTGTGTTATTGTATAATATATACAGCGCTATACCCAATAACACACGGTGTGTTATTGTATAATATATACAGCGCTATACCCAATAACGCACAGTGTGTTACTGTATAATATACACAGCGCTATACCCAATAACGCACAGTGTGTTATTGTATAATATATACAGCGCTATACCCAGTAATGCACAGTGTGTTATTGTATAATATATACAGCGTTATACCCAGTAACACACAGTGTGTTACTGTATAATATACACAGCGCTATACCCAATAACGCACAGTGTGTTATTGTATAATATATACAGCGCTATACCCAATAACGCACAGTGTGTTATTGTATAATATATACAGCGCTATACCCAATAATGCACAGTGTGTTATTGTATAATATATACAGTGCTATACCCAGTAACGCACGGTGTATTATATAATATATACAGTGCTATACCCAGTAATGCACGGTGTATTATATAATATATACAATGCTATACCCAGTAACGCACTGTGTATTATATAATATATACAGTGCTATACCCAGTAACGCACCGTGTATTATATAATATGTACAGTGCTATACTAGTATCACACAGTGTATTATATAATATGTACAGTGCTATACCAGTAACCCACTGTGTGTTATTATATAAGTGTACGGTGCTAAACCCAGTTAAGCACCATGTTATTATGTAATATGTACAGTGTTATATACAGTAACACATGGTGTGTTATGAAGAGTGCAGGAGGACATGCCAGGAGCAGCACCAGGCATACCTGACAATGAGGTGCCAATCTGGTGAAGCTACAACACAGGACTACTTGCATGACAAACAGCATAAGAGGCAAATGATTGACAGATCTAAGCAATTCCACAACCAACGGATCAGATCTAAGCTCTGCAGTCCTGCCACATCCAGCCTTGAATTGTGGTGGACAATTAGAGAACTCACTGGAGGAGGAGGCTCTACAAATATCCCCATCCTCAATGATGGAGGAGCCCAGCACAGCAATGCAAAAGATAAGGCTGAAGCACTTGCTACAATCTTCAGCCAGAAGTGCCAAGTGAATGATCCATCTTGGCCTCCTCCAGAGGTCCACAGCATCACAGACACCAGTCTTCAGCCAATTTGATTCACTCCACGTGATATCAAGAAATGGCTGAAGGCACTGGATACTGCAAAGGCTATGGGCCCTGACAATATTCCGGCAATAGTACTGAAGACTTGTGCTCTAGAACTTGCCACACCCCTAGCCAAGTTGTTCTATTCAGCTACAACACTTGCATCTACCCGGCTATGTGGAAAATTGCCCAGATATATCCTGTACCCAGCCAATTACCGCCCCATTAGTCTACTCTCCATCATCAGTAAAGTGTTGGAAGGTGTCATCAACAGTGCTCTCAAGTGGCACTTGCTTAGTAACAATCTGCTCATTGACGCTCAGTTTGGGTTCTGCCAGGGCCATTCAGCTCCTGACCTCATTACAGCCTTGGTTCAAACATGAACAAAAGAGCTCAACTCCAGAGGTGAGGTGAGAGTGACTGCCCTTAACATCAAGGCAGCATTTGACTGAGTGTGGCATCAAGGAGCCCCAGCAAAACTGGAGTCAATGGGAATCGGGGGAAAACTCTCCACTGGTTGGAGTCGTACCTAGCACAAAGGAAGATGTTTGAGGTTGTTGGAGGTCAGTCATCTCAGCTCCAGGACTTCACTGCAGGAGTTCCTCAGGGTAGTGTCCTTGGCCCCAACCATCTTCAGCTGCTTCATCAATGACCTTCCCTCCATAATAAGGTCAGAAGTGGGGATGTTTGCTGATGATTGCACAATGTTCAGCACCATTCGCGTCTCCTCAGATACTGAAGCAGTCGATGTCCAAATGCAGCAAGAACCTGGACAATATCCAGGCTTGGGATGACAAGCGGCAAGTAACATTCACACCACACAAGTGCCAGGCAATGACTATCTCCAACAAGAAAGAATCTCACCATCTCTATTTGACATTCAATGGCATAAACGTCGCTAAATTTCCCACTATCAACATCCTGCAAGTTACCATTGGTCAGAAACTGAACTGGACTAGCCATATAAATACTGTGGCTACAACAGCAGGTCAGAGGCTGGGAATCCTGCAGAGAGTAACTCACCTCCTGACTCCCCAAAGCCTGTCCACCAGCAACAAGGCACAAGTCAGGAGTGTGATGGAATACTCTCTAGTTGTCTGGATGAGTGCAACTCCAACAACAGTCAAGAAGCTTGACACCATCCAGGACAAAGCAGCCTGCTTGATTGGCAGCTCATCCACAAACTTTCACTCCCTCCACCACCAACACACAGTAGCAGTAGTATGTACCATCTACAAGATGCACTGCAGGAACTCACCAAGGCTCCTTCGACAGCACCTTCCAAACCCATAATCACTACCATCTAGAAGGACAAGGGCAGCAGATAGATGGGAACACCACCAGCTGGAAGTTCCCCTCCAAGTCACTCACCATCCTGACTTGGAAATATATCACCGTTCCTTCACTGTCGCTGGGTCAAAATCCTGGAACTCCCTCCATAACAGCACTGTGGGTGTACCTACACCATGTGGACTGCAGCGGTTCAAGAAGGCAGCTCACCCACCACCTTCTCAAGGGGCAACTAGGGATAGGCAATAAATGCTGGCCCAGCCCGCGACACCCACATCCCATGAATGAATAAAAAAATATATACTCTGTTAAAATCAGTGACACAAAATGCATTATTATTTAATATATATAGCATTATACCCAGTTCTTTAAAAATTCATTTACGGGACATGGGTGTCACTGGCTGGGCCAGCATTTATTGCCCATCCCTAATTGCCCTTGAGATGGTGGTGGTGCTATCCAGTTTCATTCCTTTTTTGTGACTATGTAGCAGTTTGTTACAACTGAGTGGCTTCTTAAGCCATTTCAGAGGGCATTGCTGTGGGTCTGGAGTCACACATAGGCCGGATCAGGTAAGGAAAACAGGTTTCCTTCCTTAAAGGACATTAGTGAACCAGATTTACAACAATCATTTCATGGTCATCATTAGACTTTTATCCCTGATTTTTATTGAGTTTAAATTCCACCATCTGCTGTGGGCAGGACTCAAATCCGGGTCGCCAGAGAATTACCCTGGGTCTCTGGATCATTAGCCCTGTGAGAATACCATTACATCATCATCTCCCCAAACACACAGTGTGTTATTATATAATATATACAGTGTTATACCCAGTAGCACACAGTGTGTTATTATATAATATAGTGTTATACCCAGTAGCACACAGTTTATTATATAATATATACAGTGTTATACCCAGTAGCACACAGTTTATTATATAATATATACAATGTTATACCCAATAGCACACAGTTTATTATATAATATATACAATGTTATACCCAGTAGCACACAGTTTATTATATAATATATACAATGTTATACCCAGTAGCACACTGTTTATTATATAATATATAAAGTGTTATACCCAATAACACACAGTTTATTATATAATATATAACGTGTTATACCCAGTAGCACACAGTTTATTATATAATATATACAGTGTTATACCCAGTAGCACACAGTTTATTATATAATATACACAGTATTATACCCAGTAACACACAGGTTATTATATAATATATACAGTATTGTACCCAGTAACACACAGGTTATTATATAATATATACAGTGTTATACCCAGTAGCACACAGTTTATTATATAATATATAAAGTGTTATACCCAGTGGCACACAGTTTTTTATATAATATATACAGTGTTATACCCAGTAGCACAGGGTTTGTTATTATATAATATATGGTGTTATACCCAGTAGCACACAGTTTATTATTATATAATATATGGTGTTATACCCAGTAGCACACAGTGTATTATCATATAATATATACAGTGTTATACCCAGTAGCACACAGTTTATTATATAATATATACAGTGTTATACCCAGTAGCACACAGTGTGTTATTATATAATATATAGTGTTATACCCAGTAGCACACAGTGTGTTATTATATAATATATACTGTTATACCCCATAGCACACAGTGTATTATCATATAATATATACAGTGTTATACCCAGTAGCACACAGTTTATTATATAATATATACAGTGTTATACCCAGTAGCACACAGTGTGTTATTATATAATATATAGTGTTATACCCAGTAGCACACAGTGTGTTATTATATAATATATACTGTTATACCCCATAGCACACAGTTTGTTATTATCTAATATATACAGTGTTATACCCAGTAACACACAGGTTATTATATAATATATACAGTGTTATACCTAGTAGCACAAAGTTTGTTATTATATAATATATACAGTGTTACTCCCACTAACACACTCCTCACTTCATCTATCAATGCAACACCGGACTCTTTGTCACTCCTTGCTTCCACCACTAGCCCACCACTGTCTTTCTCATCACCCCTTGTATTCTCTGTTCCTATTACATTATTGAGCTACTGTCTGGAAACTAATCGGGAGGGTTTGAGGGGTTTTATATATAGAACAAAGGATACCCAGGAGTGAGTTACAGGCTGGAATCTAATTGAGGCATTTTGGGTCATTATATATAAAATAGCAGACACCAGAGAGTAAGATGCAGACTGCAATCAAATCAATGGGTTCAGTGGGGTTTATATATAGAATAACAGATAGGTCGGAGAAGTTTCAGGCTGGAATCTAATCAAGGGGTTCAGAGTGGTTTATATATCGAATAACAGTTACCCGGGAGTGAGTTACAGGCTGGAGTCTGAGGTTACATGACATTCATGGTTCCGAGTTTCTCATGAAATCTCCTGTCAATCTGCCCCCGTTGTGGACTGTGAGGTCTGTACTATTGATATGTGGGTGTGTTCACAACTGATGTGAGCTGGGGAAGCACATCGAGTAACAGTGTACAACTGATTACCTGGAAATGTAACGGTCAGGGAACTCTGTCAAACCATTCTGCTAACTCACAGATTAAAGAGCAACATTCAGAATTTAGAGTGTGTCACTGTTTAGCAAAAAAGCGTCACAAACTTTCAAAAGTGAGTTTGGAGTTTCATCCCTTCGTCTTCCTCAGTTTGTTCCCCTCCTCCAGTCTTTAAGATCATAAACCTAGCATCAGTAACCCACAGCCATTTGATTCTCGTCTCCTCTCCTTTCTTACAGCCTTGGCAGTCCCCTGATTTTAGGGTACCTTACCCCTTCCTGTTGCCCTGCATCCGCCCCCCCCCCCACTCCATTTGAAAATCCTCTACATTAAGCATACCCCGTGCTTAAAATAATCTCATGATTTATCTTTATGACAACTTCAAGACCTTTTCATTTCTATTGTGCCTTTCACAACGTCAGAAAGTTGCAAAAGCATTTTAAGCGCAGTGAAAAACTTTTTCTGAAGTGCAGTCACATGTTGGATTAGGCAACAGCCAATTCGCGCACAGCAAGCTCCCACAAACAGCAATATTATAATCACCCAGATAACCTTTCGTTTTAGTGATGTTGTTTGAAGGATATACATTGGGCCAGGACACGGGGAAGAACTCCCCTCCCATCCGCCTCAAATGACAGACCAGGGCCTCGGTTTAATGTCTTGTCAAAAAGTTGGCACATCCAACAGTGCGGTACTCCCGCAGTACCGCACTGGAGTGTCAACCTGGATTATGGGCTTAAATCCCTGGAGTTGAGACCTGAACCCTCAACTTTCTGACTCAGAGATGAGAGAGCGCTATCCACAGCTGACTCCCGCTCACCTTCCCTCCCCAACAAAGTTGTGGCAACAATGTCCCCACCGAGAGACTTGCACGATCACCTGAGTCGTGTTGAGGTCAGCCACATGGTGAGAATGTTTGCTTTCATTAAGCTATTACAAAAAGTCCTTAGTGGGAGTGAGGGGCGAGGGTGGCCAGCAAAAAAAATGAGGAAACTCCCTCAAGCAATATTAAGTGGAAAGTGTTCACCATAGGAAGATGGGTAAGAGTTTGCCCCGCATACCCCCTTATAACATTCACCATTTTTCTAATGCCTGCCTATATTTGCCACACCCGGGTTGAGCTGTGGTGACAACCTGACTCAAACTTTTTCTTCCCTGAGCTTCAGTTTAACCGTCAGGGTCCTGGTCCCGAGTAACAAGCTAGGCCTTACATTTGGTTTTTTTTTTGCTATTCCTCCATAACCCAATGGATTGTTAAGCAAAATATAACTTGTTATTTTTTTTTTAAAAAAAAGCTAAAACTATTATCTCCATTGTCAAAATGCACAAGACAGTTTCACAAACCTTGCGGGTCCAAAAAAAAATCGGGATGTTATTTCTCCCCCACCTCAAACCACGCCGGCCGTGGATTCCACTTGACTGGCAGTTGTGTAGGCCCAAAAATCCAACTACTACGTGAGGTAAATTTGGTCGCTTCTGGCATTTTCACCGCATTCAAAAGGAGACGGACAGCAACCAGACTGAAAACATGTTGTCGTTCTGTGACTCTGTCCCTTCAGCTATTCATTTTAACAAGTTTTTACATTTGATCACATGGTTCCAGTTCACCTGGGCCCTGAACAAAGAGGACACACAGCTAGGCCCCAAAGTCTTATCTAACTTACCATTCATACTGCAAAATTGGAAACACAAGCCGAATTGTTCTGGTCCTCTGTTGCTTCTAAAAGACCTCACTGTACATTAAATTCATTGTTGCCACAATAAGCTGAAAACCACGCCAGACCAGCACAATACTGGTCTTATATCAGACCACTGGCCGTATATAAAGGCTGCCCTGTGTGAGGAATTGGTGTGGTGGGGCTGCCCCAGGTATGAGGTTGGCGGTGGGGGGTGGGGGGAAGGGCGTTGCTGGGGAGTGGGGTGCTGTTTAGCGAACATTCCCTCAGCTGTTCAGGTAGAAGGTCTGAATTTAATTTAACAGCACCTCACTGAACGCCAACACTCTGCTGGCTTCCTTCAATGGCAACGTGATTGTGTTTATTTAAGCACGTTTTCTATCCGTTTATACCATTAGCGTTTACCTGCATTACTGCTACCTTCTCCTCAAAGTGCAAATAGAAAAAAAAACAGGCAGGAGCAGGCGAAGAGACGATTTCCTTTCGAAAACCCATTGAAAATTTTGAATAATTACAACTGTAGATACAGGAGCAAAAATGGGAAGAATTTGGATTTTGATCCTGCCATTTCGTTTCAGCTCCGCGCACAATAACGATTGGCTTTCACCTCATTCCTTTCAAACTAGTAATAGGTCCCATCACAGTGAGGTAGGAACATTAGAGACAGGAGGAGGCCATTCAGCCCCTTGAGCCTGTTCAGTTGGATCATGGCTAATTCAACCCCGTCTGCTCACCTACCCTCCATTCACCTTGATAGCCTAACCCAAAAATCCATCATCAGTAGCGAAAACTCTAATTCCCTCCCCCAGTACACACAGCCTTTTTTTGAAGGGAGGGATTTCCATGGCCCTCTTGTGTGAAGAGGTGCTTCCTGAACTCACCCCCTGAATGGTCTGGCTCTAATTGTAAAGTTTTGTCCCCTTATTTTGTATCCTTCCTAATTACTCTATCAGCTCATTTGATCATCTTAAATGACTCAATTAGATCACCTCATAATCTCCTGGGTGTGAAATTTCTGGTTTCCTTTATTTCAAAATCTCAGTAAATACAAAAAACACCATGTCGTATTTATCAAACGATAATCCCAGTAAAATGGATTTATGAACATTTATGGGCAAGGGGACTTGATGAATTGCAGAAGTTAAAGAATTTGGAACCAAACGAGTTTTCCCTTTGCTTCAAAAATCTCGGACACGAGGAGGGTTTTGACGACCTGGGTTGGTGGGGGTTAATGCTGAAATTCGGGGTGGTTACAATTCATCTCCTAATCCTGACAGGCTTCGGCCTATAATGACTCCAGCCGTAACTTGGCCATTACCCTGCTGATTGTGCTAATGTGGGAATGAGCCTTGAACAAAGGACTCGACTGTAGCTCTTTATCACGTCCTTCCCACTGATCCGCCCACTCCTGGGGCAAGCCCCTCTAATGATCCCTTTTCATCAGCACTGCATGGAGTGGGGGGGGGGGGTTGCGAAGAGCAGGAGATGGGGGATGTGGAACCAGCAAGCAAGTGGCTTCACTGCTTCCCTGTGTTTAGGAGTTGGCTGCCCTCACTGACACCTGGCACCTCCTCTTTTAAAGGGAATATCCACCAATTCCCAGGATAGGCTCTTGGAGAGGAGGGGGTGGCTGGGACTGGAGAAGGTGGGAAGGGTTGTTGGAGCTTGTCAAAGTTTATTGGCGCCTATGGGACCACAACGGCATGGTGTCTAAAGAAAGGAATGCTTTACAAATCTGCCTTTAACCACACCACCCACCCCTGCCCCCTCTCCATTAAGACAGTGACTGTTCATTTGCTTCTAGTTTGTGAATTTAGCTTTGGGGTGGGGGTGATCAGGGTTGAGGGGTGGAGAGTGAGCAGGGGTGGGGGTGAGCAGGGGTGGGGGTGAGGATGAGTAGGGTTGGGTTTGGGGATGAGCAGGGTTGGGTGTGGGGATGAGCAGGGTTGGGGAGGTGGGGGAGCAGGGTTGAGGGGTGAGGGTGAGCAGGGTTGAGGAGTAGGGGTGAGTAGGGGTGAGCAGGGTCGGGGTGGAGGTGGGGGTTGAGCAGGATTAAGGGGTGAGGGTAATGAGGGGTGAGGGTGGGGTTGAGCAGGGTTGAGGGGTGAAGGTGAGCAGAGTTGAGGAGTAGGGGTGAGCAGGGTGGGGGTGGGGGGTGAGCAGGGTTGAGGGGTGAGTGTGAGTTGGGTTGGGAGTGGGTTGGGGTGGGGGGGTGAACAGGGTTGAGGGGTGGGGGTGAGCGGGGGTGAGCAGGGGTGAGGGGTGGGGGTGTTGGGTTGGGAGTGGGTTAGGGTGGGGTGTGAATAGGGTTGAGGGGTGGGGGTGAGCAGGGTTTCAGGGAGGGGGTGAGCAGGGTTTTGGGGTGGGGGTGAGCAGGGTTTTGGGGCACGGATGAGCAGGAGTGGGGGTGAGCAGGGGTGGGGTGGGGGTGAGAAGGGGTGGGGTGGGGGTGAGCAGGGTTGAGGGATGGGGGTGAGCAGGTTTGAGGTGGGGGTGAGCAGGGGTGAGGGTGGGGGTGAGCAGGGTTCAGGAGTAAAGGTGAGAAGAGTTGGGGTGGGGTGAGCAGGGTTTCAAGGTGGGGGTGAGCAGGGTTTTGTGGTGAGAGAGCAGGTTTGAGGGATGGGGTGAGCAGGGTTGAGGGGTGGCAAGGAGCAGGGGTGAGGGGTGGGAGTGAGCAAGGGTGGGGTGAGCAGGGTTGGGGTCGGGTTGAGCAGGGTTGGGGTTTGAGCAGAGTTGGGGTGGGGGTGAGCAGGGCTGGAGTTTGAGCAGAGTTGGGGTGGGTGGGGTGGGGGTGAGCAGGGTTTTGGGGTGGGGGTGAGCAGGGTTTTGGGGTGGGAGTGAGCAGGGTTTTGGGGTGGGAGTGAGCAGGGTTTTGGGGTGAGGGGAGCAGGGTTGAGGGATGGGGGCAGCAGGGCTGAGGGGTGGGAGGAGCAGGGTTAAGGGTGATGTATTTGAAATTGCTCTTGGTCAGTTGCACATGGTGCAGGCCAATGAAAATAAACCCTAGTGGAGTGTGAAGTGACTGCTGATTCATTCACGTTCAATGGTGTATTATTATTAAAGACCAACCTTACAAATCCTTCCCTTCTAATTTCACTCTCTCCAATGATCCCCATCCAATCAATGGTTCCATCATCAACAAATGAGAAAAGCCATCTTAATTCAACTGGAGAGATTTGAACCTTTCCTCTTCCTTTTTCTACATCCAATTGGTTCTTAAATAATGTCAAAGATTTTACCATCACCACATTACATTGTCACTCATTAGCTTAAAGGAATTCCACCTGGCCAGTTTTTTTCTGGACAATGTGACTTTGGGACAGCATAGGGGGAGCTTTACCCTGCATCTAACCCTGTGCTGTACCTGCCCTGGGAGTGTCTGATGGGGACAGTGTAGAGGGAGATTTACTCTGTATCTAACCCCGTGCTGTACCTGCCCTGGGAGTGTTTGATGGGGACAGTGTAGAGGGAGTTTTACTCTGTATCTAACCCCATGCTGTACCTGTCCTGGGAGTGTCTGATGTGGACAGTGTAGAGGGAGCTTTACTCTGTATCTAACCCCGTGCTGTACCTGTCCTGGGAGTGTTTGATGGGGACAGTGTAGAGGGAGGGAGCTTTACTCTGTATCTAACCCCGTGCTGTACCTGTCCTGGGAGTGTTTGATGGGGACAGTGTAGAGGGACCTTTACTCTGTATCTAACCCCGTGCTGTACCTGTCCTGGGAGTGTTTGATGGGGACAGTGTAGAGGGAGCTTTACTCTGTATCTAACCCCGTGCTGTACCTGTCCTGGGAGTGTTTGATGGGGACAGTGTAGAGGGAGCTTTACTCTGTATCTAACCCCGTGCTGTACCTGCCCTGGGAGTGTCTGATGGGGACAGTGTAGAGGGAGCTTTACCCTGTATCTAACCCCGTGCTGTACCTGTCCTGGGAATGTTTGATGGGGACAGTGTAGAGGGAGCTTTACCCTGTATCTAACCCCGTGCTGTACCTGCCCTGGGAGTGTTTGATGGGGACAGTGTAGAGGGAGCTTTACTCTGTATCTAACCCCATGCTGTACCTGTCCTGGGAGTGTCTGATGTGGACAGTGTAGAGGGAGCTTTACCCTGTATCTAACCCCGTGCTGTACCTGTCCTGGGAGTGTTTGATGGGGACAGTGTAGAGGGAGCTTTACTCTGTATCTAACCCCGTGCTGTACCTGTCCTGGGAGTGTTTGATGGGGACAGTGTAGAGGGAGCTTTACTCTGTATCTAACCCCGTGCTGTACCTGTCCTGGGAGTGTTTGATGGGGACAGTGTAGAGGGAGCTTTACTCTGTATCTAACCCCGTGCTGTACCTGCCCTGGGAGTGTCTGATGGGGACAGTGTAGAGGGAGCTTTACCCTGTATCTAACCCCGTGCTGTACCTGTCCTGGGAATGTTTGATGGGGACAGTGTAGAGGGAGCTTTACCCTGTATCTAACCCCGTGCTGTATCCACACTGGGAGAGTGACGTCAAACATAATAGCCCAAAATAAAATGGTGGGAATCTGACACACACAATCCTGAATGAGAATTTAAGTTGCTGGTCTTCTGACTAGCCTATAGAAGCTAGTGTGAATCTTTAGATGCCTAGACACTACCTTCAAACACTATGACCTGAGTGCTGTTCTTAACTCTTCCTAAACAGCTGAGTCCATTCAAACATCAAGGATGACAGCCAGTGAAGAATGTACAATACAGGATAAGAGATTTAATGGGGGAGTCTGTTCTGTTTTATCCTGGGTGCGGAGCATGGGGAGACTCTGTGGTGATATTCCTCACGAGATGAGATAGGCTGGGTACAATTCTATTTGGCTTCAAAATGGAAGCAACAGACATATGTTCAAAATTTAGTTGTCCAATAAAGCCAACCATCAGAGAGGATGTTAGAACCAGTACAAGGGATGTGGGAAGTAATAATCCTCTCTATTCTGTGAAGCATGAGGTATTGAGAGTACATCATTGTCCAAATAGTTGATGGTAGCAGGGAAAGATGACATGACAAGATGAGATAATGGGAGGGGCACGGCTAAGATTGAGAGCTGATGCAATCAGATCCAAAGAGGGAAAGTTTAGAACAGATGCCAGAAAGCATTCCTTTACACAGAGGACAAGCAACAGCTTGAACAGTTTGTAGGAAGAGCCCAGGACACAGGAAACAGCTGGATGCTGTAACAGGAGGTCAGGAGGGTTGTATCTTTGAAAGGACGATGAAATGGCTTGTCATCCAAGCCTATCTTCTAGCTTTGTATCTTTGTAGAGCAAGAGGATGTGAAGAGATCTAGTCATCAATCTCCAGAGTTCAGAGTTCAGAGAATGAGTCCCTATTGCTGATGGTGATTGCTCTGTGGATTACATAATAGCAAGTTCCATTTGTACATGTAAATATATTTAAACAATCTCATGGTATTTCACATGTGGCTGCAGATGGGAATTCAAGCCAAAGAAAGAGGTGACCAAAAGTCAAAAGCATCGGGAATGTGCAACTTATCAAAGTTGAGAGAGATGAGAGGAGTTAAGAAATAAATTCCAGAGAGTCAGGCTGACTCGGCTGCTAAATTCCATCACCAGAACAATGGGGTGGAGGGATACACAAAAAGCCAGAGTTAGAGGGCTGAAGGGTAGCGGAGAGGTTATAATGCTGGAGTGGGAGTTATGGAGATAAGGGGGTGGCTGAGATGATGTCGGGATTTGAAGTTGAGGATGTGGATTTAAAATTGTGTGCGTTCGGAATGGGAATCCACGAATCCAGCATCAATTAAGAAAACAAGAAAAAAAAACTTGAACTATTACAGCCTCAGGACATCCCACCCAGTGAAGTGCCTTTGAAGTGTAGTCACTGTTATAATGGAAGAAACGCAGCAGCCAATTTGCACACCACAGGATCCCACAAGCAGCAATGTGTTAATAACCAGATATTTTTGCGATTATGGTTAAGGAGTAAATATTGACTAGGACATCAAGGTGGAACTCCCCTTCTCTTCTTTGAAATAGGGACTAAGGCATCTTTTATGTCCATCTGAGAGAGCAGATGGGGCCCCGGCTTATTCTCAACCTGAAGAAAGCACCTCTGAGAGTGCAGCACTCCCTCAGTCCTGCACCTGGAGAGTCAGCCTGGATTCTGCGCTCAAGTCTCAGGATTTCAATCTCTGACCTTTTGACTCAGAGGTGAAAGTGTTGCCCAGTGAGTCACAGGTGAATGGCAAGAGGAGTGACAATGATGGGCCAGCAGGTCCTAATGCAGGGCAGGATTTTGAGGCAAATGACTTGTTCTAATTATACATTGCCTCGAGTCCTTGTCTATAGTTGCATTAATGAGCTGTTGTCACCTAAGTGGAGGGTTTTCCTGAAATCGATCTGCCCATTTCTTTGACAGAGTGTGAAGCTTTCAGTTGCTTTTCTCTAAATTGCCCCAATGCTCTGCTCATTCTCCTCAAAAGCTGATAGAGGGAGGCTACACAAGCACCAACTGCAGTTTGCTCAAGTGTTCACTGTGAATATCAGCAGTGTGGGTAATGCTGAGAGGTTGTCACAGCGACTCCTGATCCTCTCCTCTGCAGCCGGTGTCCAAACGTATATCAGGGGATCGCTCGGCAGCAGTGGGACCCTAGGCTGCGTTCCCTTTTTTTTTCCAAAACCCGTGAGCAGGAGGGAAAATCGTAACACTTTCACTGTCTGTGCTTGAAGCACCAAGTTTAGTACAGAGCAAGGAGCTTCCTAGTTCCTCTCTGAATCATCAGTGACAGTACACCACAGCCTCATCAGGTGAAAGATGTTCTATGAATGAATATTGAATGAATTTCCATGCCAATGCAATGCCAGGTACATAGGCCATATGTCCAGTGATTGGCTGATCAAATCAAACAACATGTTCCTTCAGTTATTTGCAAAAGGCAGAGTACAGACCGTACTCAGCCAGTCCGAGCTTGCAAAGCCACCTCCCCCCACCCACCACCCCCCCCCCCCCAAAAAAAAACTACTGTTAGATGTGATTCTGGATTAGGGCACCACTTGCTGAACAATCCTGAGTGTGCTAATAACTACACTAACAACCAAGTTAAGATAATCAGTCGAGCTTATAATGTGGCTCATTTACACCTGCTAGAAGCAACATATATAAATTCATAGGAAACTGTTCTCTGCAAACAAAGGGATATATTCAAACCTTGCATCTTTTTTGCATTACCCGGGAGCCTATAGTTTCCCATTGTTTTCTCCAAAACAATGTTTTGGCCAATCAGAGTTGGCTTGCCAACCAATCAACAACCTGATTTCCTGCAATATAAATTGCTGTGATCATTTGAAATTTGGCATTCTTGTATTTGTCCTGATGAGTGCAAGTTGAAAAACTTCAGCAACATGTCTCCCTTTTCAGCAATAGGTTCTGTACTATCAAGCAACTAGATGTTTTGAAAGAAAAAATTGAGTGTCTTTTTCAAAAGAGACACGGTATTAGGATGGAGCGATTGATTAGTGAGTAGCTGTGAGCAATGGGTTGTGAATGAATAGGTCCTCAGCCCCCTCACTGACTTACATATTAATTCATGAGAAATATTAAATTGGTTCCATATAACATCGTGGGAAACAGGGCTTGTATGTTTAACAAGAAATAATTCGGTTCCAGCCTTTTTTTGTGTGTTCTGTTGTTATTTAATCTCAATATGTTGGCTTTGTTGCTGAGGAAGGCATTTATTGTCCATCATTAGTTGCCCCTTGAGAAGGTGGTGGTGAGCTGTCTTCCTGAACTGCTGCATTTTGTGCAGAGGAGAGGCTCCCAGGCTGTTACTGGCTAATGAGCTCCAGGATATTGACCCAATGACAATGAAGGAATGACATTACATGCCCAACTCAGGCTGCTTATGGCATTCCCATAACACTGTTAACTTCAAGAGCTCCCTCTACACTGTCCCATCAAACACTCCCAGGGCAGGTACAGCACGGGGTTAGATACAGAGTAAAGCTCCCTCTACACTGTCCCCATCAAACACTCCCAGGACAGGTACAGCACGGGGTTAGATACAGAGTAAAGCTCCCTCTACACTGTCCCCATCAAATACTCCCAGGACAGGTACAGCACAGGGTTAGATACAGAGTAAATCTCCCTCTACACTGTCCCCATCAAACACTCCCAGGACAGGTACAGCACAGCCTTAGATACTGAGTAAAGCTCCCTCTACACTGTCCCATCAAACACTCCCAGGACAGGTACAACATGGGGTTAGATACAGAGTAAAGCTCCCTCTACACTGTCCCCATCAAACCCTCCCAGGACAGGCACAGCACGGGGTTAGATACAGAGTAAAGCTCCCTCTACACTGTCCCCATCAAACACTCCCAGGGCAGGTACAGCACGGGGTTAGATACAGAGTAAAGCTCCCTCTACACTGTCCCCATCAAACACTCCCAGGGCAGGTGCAGCACGGGGTTAGATACAGAGTAAAACTTTCTGCCCTTCTGTCTGGAGGTTGACTGTTGCCGTCTGTGCACATGGACTATGAAATTGATTGTTTTCACTTGACACTAGACTATTAGGTTGGCATCCGATTCCTCATGATGTAACATTGAGAATGATGACCAGGTTCCAGTAGTGTGCTCCCTGATATGCGAGTTGGGTGGGAGAGTGTGCAGTTGTGGTTTCTGAAAGGTCTAAAAAAAATTGCATTTCTATAGCCCCTTTCCTGAACACAGGATATCTCAAAGTACTTTAGATGAAAGTGTAGTTACTATTGTAATGTAGGAAATGCAACACAGCAACAGCATTATAACAAACTGTTTCTAGCAATATTGATTGGGAGATAAAGATGCCTGAGACACCAGAGAGAACTGGCTGGCTCTTCTTCAAAATAGCACCACTTTTGTTTAATGGGGGCCTAAGAGTTTAACATGTCATGTGAAAGGCAGCTCAGCACTCCTTCAGTAGTGCACTTGAATGTCATCCTTGACTTTTGGGTTCAAGTTTCTAGGTAAAATGGGGCTCAAAGCCATGACTTTCTGTTTCAGGAGGGTGAGGGTGCAGCATGCTGAACCACGACTGAGGCCCAGAGTGAAGTGTTTGGGTCCTTGGCGGTGATTTTGGGTGGGCAGCGCAATTTTTCTTTTCCACTTTCACAAAGACTTCATAGGGACAGGAGCCTTGAGACTTAGAAAACTGGATGAAGGTGAGATGCCAGCATTGGTCACCAGCCACCAACTCCATCATCAGCGGAGCGGTCAGTGGTACACTGGGGACCATCCAACTGACAATGGGCACTGAAGGCATTGATGTCCTTCAGCACCAACGCACATTGCAGCGCAGAAGGGATGAAGGTGAATCATTGACAGCATCTGGCTCGGAAGAACCAAAGACTGTGAAGTACTCGGGGACGTGAGACATGAGTCCAGTGGCGGGAAGATCTTCCCAACTCCGACTAGTTGTTGGTTTAACAGTTCGAATATTTGCAGATAGAAAATTTTTAAATACCGAATTGCCACCGGTGTTTGCGTAGGGGCTTTTATTTCGTTCAAAATCTCGAGGCTACCTTAAAACATCCTTCCCAGTCTCATAATCCGAACTGCTTGCCTCTGGGAGGAGTCCAACATTGTTCCCACCTACTCCTGAAAAAATCGCCAATTGTTGTGGAGGTCCATCGGGGGGGGGGGGGGGCGGTCTGGCTAATGGCAAAGAGAGTGACCAATGGGGGTCGGGCATCATATTTAAAGCTACGGAGCCGAGCTCTCTAAAGTTTCTTTTTTAAAAGTTTCATGTGAGTTGGAGACTGCAGCCTTACTCTTTTTTTAAAAAAAAATAATTCTGCGCGTGTGAGCATCCCCAAGAGCCACAACCGAGAGGGCATTTAGTGCAGTCGGATGATTTGCACTGTTTTATTTCATTAAACTTTTCGACAAACAAACTCGGTGATCTTTTAATTCAGCAAGAAATTGTGTAAAAATAAGTTTTTTTAAAAAAAATCTTTTTTTTTGAGTTTCTCAAACGCTGGATACGTACCTGACATTGACAAATCTTAACTGGCAAAACAAGTTTGACAACCTCAGGAACTTTTTACCCCCCTTCTCTCTCTCTCTCTCTCTCTGTATGTGTGTGCAGCGGGACTTGTTCTGAATCTCTCGGCTTCCCAAAGACGGAAATCGCCATTATTTTTGCCAATCATCAGCGATAACATAGCTGGGATTTTGTTGTTGTTTTTGTTTTGAGAGGGGGAGAGAGAGAGAGAGAAAGAGAGTGAGAAGGAAAATGACGGATGATCGAAGTGTGTCAGACGTGGCCAGCCCAGGAGGGTCTGAGAGTGACTCGGTTGTGTCGCCAAGTTCCTCTTTTGCTGCTGATGAAGACAAGTCCCAGCTTCAGCCCAGCATCGATGAAGGGAGTGGGAAACGAGAGAACGAGGACGATAAGTTTCCCCTGTGTATCAGAGAGGCTGTGAGTCAAGTCCTGGAGGGCTACGACTGGACATTGGTGCCCATGCCTGTCAGGGTCAACGGATCCTCCAAGAACAAGCCCCATGTGAAAAGACCTATGAATGCCTTTATGGTCTGGGCACAGGCGGCACGGAGAAAGTTAGCAGACCAGTACCCACATCTACACAATGCGGAGCTCAGCAAAACTTTGGGCAAACTCTGGAGGTGAGTTCTTGAGTGTAAAATGCAACGAAAACCAAATAATTATCCTTTCGCCTCTGTGAATTTCAGTCCACCTAACACATTCAACACCCCCTCCCCTCCCTCCCTCCCTTAATGAGCTCTCAGATGTAAATCAGACTCTTGTTTATTGCCGTGAGATTTCAGATGTTTTCTCTGCAAATTGGGTTTTAATCCTGGGTTTGAAGTGTCGGCTTTTCAGCAGCTATATTGTTAGGACTTGCACAACCTGTGAAAATCATGTTTGGAGACAGTAGCAGGCTGCATCCAAAATCTGATATAAATAGTTAGCAAAGTCCCTTTTATCCAGATTTTGCGTCTCTTCGCCAGTTACATTTTCTGCTCCTACAATAAATATAAACCTGCACACCCAGAAAATGTGAACTGCAGAATGTTTCCAGCATTTTCTGTGTTTATTTATATCTTTTTCGGCGACGTTTATTTGCTACTTTTACAGGTTTCGACTAGTTTGCCATTAACTTAATTACTATTCATTGAAATTAGTTACATTATGCGAAGTTAATTTGAATCGCTAGTTTTAAGGCAGGAATTACTGCAAGTCGTTGATGAAAGTGCTTTTCAACCTCTGAAGATTCTCTCTTCAAATGTTTTTTTCTGTTGATTCCTAATCGGAAAAAAATTTACTGAAATGGGACTGAAAATTGGGGTAAAATGCCTTAGAGGTATTGGATCAGGAGGGATTGCAATGAGAGGACTTTCTGTTGTGATTCTTCAATCTCCAAACTGTCTGATTTAAGGGAGAAGAAAAAATAAGTTTTCATCAACTTTATCCTAACAGAAAATTAGGGACAAATGAAAGCAGGAAGATAGAAAGATGGATAAAGCAAGTGAGGAGAGGAGAGTGAGATGGTTAAAGACTCAGAGAAATGAGCTGCGTGGAGAGAATATTGGGAGGAGGAAGAGAGACTGGGCGAGGAGAAAGATGACCTGTTAGAAAAGAGAGTGAGATAGACACAGCGAGTGCGAGATGGACTAAGTGAGAGGGAAATGGACAGAGGAATAGATGGGAGAGAGGGAGGAATACTAAAAAGAGTGAGATGATATAAAAGAGAGATAGATAGGCAAACAGAGAAGGTGGGAATAAAATGGCAATTGAGAGGAAGGGAAAGAATAGACAAAGCGAAACAAATGGATGAATAATCCAGGCAGATAGACAAAGAGCTAGATAGAGATGATGGGCAGATAAATGACAAAGTGTTTGAGAGAGAGGAGCACACAGGTAAAAGCAATGGGGTAAAGAGAAAAGGTGAAGGAGGGAGTAGAAGCGACAATCACAGGGAAACAAAAACATAGAGAGAGAGAGAGGGAGAGAAGAGTGTAAACAAGAGTGAAGACAACTGGCAGCAGAAGAAATAGTGATCATCACCAATCAGTTCCATTTCTGCCTTTGTGCGAATTACTCTTGAGCTCACAGGGGGATTGATGGTGTCAACACCAAATTATCAAGTGGGCAATGTCCTGAGTAGAGTAAGCTTTGGGGCAAGGGAGATACCAGCTCTGGGGGGGCGGGGGGGGGGGGGGGGCGGTGATAGAATTAACATTGTCTAGACAATAAGAGGGTGTGGTTGGGTAAGTTTGACTGGTCTGCTGGAAGCGACCATGAACACACTCGCTGTCCCTCAGCACGGGGAAGGAGAGTGATGCATGTAGGGGGTATTGGAAGAGCTGATTGTCACATCAATGCCAAGGACAGGCCTGCATCTTTGAACTGGGAGTTCCAATTGGGTGACATTGAAGGAGCTGAGCTGCTGGAAGAAGCTAAGAGGACAGTCCATTTATATAAGCTCCAATGGTGGGAGTTTCTGACAATTGTTGTGTGGTGTATTGTCCATATTGATGGAAAGGAATCAAGTGATCATTACTGGAGTAATCATGTAATAGTCTATACCCTCTGCTGTTGCCCCCTACATAGTCCTCAGGGTGTCGGCAGTGGCTCAGAGGGCAACGCACTCACCTGTGAAGTTTAAGGGTTTGAGTCCCACCCCAGAGACTTGAGCACAAAAATCCAGACTGACACTCCCAGAGCAGTACAGAGGGAATGCTGTGCTGTCTGAGGTGCTGTTTTTTTGGAGGGGACATTAAATCAAAACCCTATTTGCCCTCTCAGGTGGACATAAGTGGTTCCACAGCCACAATACAAAGAACAGAGGAGTTCTCCCCACTGCACTGGCCAATAGTTATCCCTCAACTAGCAGCTGAAGCAGATACATGTATCTGATTGTTGTTTCTGGGAACTTGATGTGTGAAAATACGCTTCCTACATTTCAACAGTGACTACACTTCAAAAACAATTCATTAGCTGTAAGGAACCATGGAATGTCCTGAAGCCATGGGAGGTGCTATAAAAATGCAAATTCTCTCCTTTTTTATTTAGATCACAATTAGAAAGAATAAAACAGAAGCCAGAAATAAAAGGCAGCAGTAATTCAGCAGAAGCTTTAACGTGTTCCAGTTCAAGTGCTGGCTTTGTATTTGAGACCTGAAACTGGTTTTTCTCTCTTCTCATGCTGATGTGGATCTCCTCCACTTTCACCCAATCGACTATTCCATCACTGTCCTGCCAGCCTCTCACATTCCACCCTCTGTAAACTTCAGCTCATCCAGGCCTCCATTGCCATATCCTAACTTGTACTGTCCCATTCACCTACCACCCTTATGCTCGCTGGTTTGCATGGGCTCCTGGTCAAGCAACATTTAAATTTTAAGATCCCCATCCTAATTTTCAAATCCTTCCATGGCCTCCCCCTCCCCGCTATGTCTATCATCTCGTCCAGGTCCCACAGCCCTCCAAAATCTCTGCGCTACTCCAATTCCAACCTCTTGAGCATCCCTGATTTCCTTCACTCCACCATTGGTGCCCGTGCTTTCAGGCACCTGGGGCCAGAGCTCTAGAATTCTGTCCGTAAATCTCATCACCTCTCTGTCCTCCCTTAAGATGCTCCTTTTGGTCATCTGTCCTAACATCTCATGAGGTTCATGTGGCTCGGTGTCAAACTTTGTTTGATAATCGCTCCTCTGAAGCACCTTGGGATGTTCCCACCCTCACTATCATGAGTGGCCCATGGCCTGCCAACAAACACACACCCTCACATTACCCCCTCTCACCAAATCACCAGTGACACTCAGAGCATGGTTCGGAAAAGAGGTGGGGGTGAGAAGGGAAGAGGGCCAGGGGTCTTCCTCTGGTAGAGCGATACAGTGCCAGAGAGTTGACTATTTGCAAGACTTCACCCAACCACTGTGTGACCCACCTACTCACAGCTGGGCAAGACAGCAGTGCTGGCAAGTGCAGGGAGCAGTGCTACGGGCAGGATGCCCGCTCAGGGAGGGGGGGGTATGAGCAGGATGCCCGCTCAGCTTCCTGGCTCAAGGTGAAAACAACAGTCGTGAAAAAATCAGCATGGGCTGGTCAGGTTGGAATCCGAACTACTCACCAGTGAAATTAAACTGACTTTTCAAAAATAAACTATAGGCTATTTATAATAAGGAGAGTAACTGGCATCCGGCAGTGAGCTGGAGACAGAAATCCGAGCTCAGGGCTGTGCTGACGTTGCCTAAAACCTTTCGCGGTTGCTGATGCCATTCAGTGGCCCTGGAGGTTGAATTATTGCCTTGTAACTCGTGGCTAAGGGTGTGCCATGTGTACGCGATGAGATAAGTGTGGCACGGAAGAGAGTTTGGGGAAGGATGGGGAGGGGTGGAGGGGCAGGGAAGAGAGGGTTTCCACTTGCATCAATCCAGCTCCGAAAATTCCTTCCCAGCCTCTTCCTTTTGGGAATTGCATTTGGAATTGGGAACGAGATTGATTTGACTGGGAGCGAGGGGAGGGTGGGTTTCTCAGCTGCTGGATTAGGCTCAGTGCAACATGTTGGTGCAGTATAATCCGTGGCCCGATCCAGCTTTGGCAAAGATTCTTTTTTCATCTATAGTCGAGGGGATTCTTATCAGCAATTCTACAGGATCCAATTCTGCCTAGTATTCCCTCACAGCTGTAAGTGGATCAAAGAGGAGGCTTGTGTCACCTCCAGACTCAACCATCCCAATATGGCCCTGGTCAGCCTCCCCCTTCCACCCTTCATAAGCCTCAGCACTTTGGAATTCTTTTTGCCCTGTATCCTAACTCACGCCAACTCCTTTTCATCTGTCACCTGTGCTCGCCAATCTACATCGGCTCCCGGTCAAGCACCATTTTGATTTTAAAATTCTCATCCATGGTTTCGATTCCTCTGTTGCCTCACCCCTCCCTATCTCCTCCTCACCCCTCCCTATCTCCTCCTCACCCCTCCCTATCTCCTCCTCACCCCTCCCTATCTCCTCCTCACCCCTCCCTATCTCCTCACCCCTCCCTATCTCCTCCTCACCCCTCCCTATCTCCTCCTCACCCCTCCCTATCTCCTCACCCCTCCCTATCTCCTCCTCACCCCTCCTTATCTCCTCCTCACCCCTCCCTATCTCCTCCTCACCCCTCCCTATCTCCTCACCTCTCCCTATCTCCTCCTCACCCCTCCCTATCTCCTCACCCCTCCCTATCTCCTCCTCACCCCTCCCTATCTCCTCCTCACCCCTCCCTATCTCCTCCTCACCCCTCCCTATCTCCTCACCCCTCCCTATCTCCTCCTCACCCCTCCCTATCTTCTCAACCCTCCCTATCTTCTCACCCCTCCCTATCTCCTCCTCACCCCTCCCTAGCTCCTGCTCACCCCTCCCTATCTCCTCCTCACCCCTCCCTATCTCCTCCTCACCCCTCCCTATCTCCTCCTCACCCCTCCCTATCTCCTCACCCCTCCCTATCTCCTCCTCACCCCTCCCTATCTCCTCACCTCTCCCTATCTCCTCCTCACCCCTCCCTATCTCCTGCTCACCCCTCCCTATCTCCTCCTCACCCCTCCCTATCTCCTCCTCACCCCTCCCTATCTCCGGAATCACTTCCAGCCCCACAACCCTCTGTGCTCTTCCAATTCTGGTCTCTTCCGCATCTCCAATTTCCTTCACTTTGTCAATGGCGGCCATGCGTTCAGCTGCTTGGACCCTAAGCTCTGGAATTCTCTCCCTAAATCGCTTCACCTCTCTACCTCCCTCCTCCTTTAAAACACTCCTTAAAACCTACTCTTTGACCAAGCCTTTGGTCAACTGTCCTGATACATCCTTATGTGGCTCAGCCATCAGTATTGTCAGATGACCCTGCAGTGAAGCACCATGGGATGGTTCACTGTGCTAAAGGCCCTATATAAATGAAATTTGTTGCTGATGTGTTTCCGATTCACCCGAGTGAGCCTCAGGGGTGTTTGCGCACTTCAGTGTTGCAGTCGCTGGTAGCGGTGCCACCATGTCTCAGCCTTTCATACTTGCTGAGCACTCCACCACCTGCGCACCCCCCCCCCCACCCCACCCCCCCACCTCCCCATGACTGGTGTGGGTGCCTGCCTTGCCCGTAAGTCATGGGATCAGTGGATGAATTTGCCAGCTCAGCCCCACATTGGGTGGGTCTGTAAACCAGGAGACAGCAGTATGCTGAGGCCAGGCTGTTATTCCATCTCCATTGCTTAATGCAAGTCTGCGGTTAAAAGTGACATGAATTCCATTAGCTCCATGAATCCACAGTTGCAGGGGTGTAGGGTACATAGTGACTAACACCCCCTAGCCTTCAATCTGCGTGTTTGCTAAGTTGTCTTTGGATGATAGTTAGCCGCTTGTCCACAATTTATTATTATTTATTCTCAGGATGTGGGCATCAATGGCAAGGCCAGTATTTTATTATTGCCCATCCCTAGTTGCACCTTGAAAAGCTAATGATGAGCCATGCACCGTGTAGGGGAAGATGCTCCCACAGTGCTGTAAGGCCTGAGCTGAGTGGTCCGTCTGTTTTTATTCTTATCATTTTCTCAAGTGGTTTGACAAAACCAAATCGCCACTTTAGAGGGCGCTTAAACTTAAGATTGGTTGGCGTGGGACTGGAGTCACATATAGGCCAAGGATGACAGACCGGGCAAGGATGGGCAGGATTTCTCCCCTGAAGGGCATCCAACTTCATGAACTCCCCTTAGTGGGATCTGGACTCATGTTCTCCGCATTACAAGACCAGTAGCATAACCGACTACACATTTGTACGTGAGGGTGAGGGAGATGTAGGGACAGTGCTGCCCACCTCAGACCACCCCACCCCATTCTAACTTTCAGCAGGCAGTAAAGGGTTAATGGTCGGCGTTTTATTGTCAGAAAAATTTGCGTTTTTCAATAACTTGCTACTTTTGCTCAGATTAATTTACAGAGAAGCGGAGTGTAGGAGTGGTGGGATGAGAATTCCCGACAGACTCTGGGTTGAGTTCAGGGTCACAGTTGTGACATCCTCCGCCCCTGCTCCCAGCAACCCCCCCCTCCACGCCACCTCTGCAGGCACAGCTTTCAAATAAAACGCTGACATTTTATCTCCCGTCTGTTAATTGTTGTCAGGGGAAGGAATACATCATGTGCGCACGAACACAGGGATACTGAGGCAATGCCAACTGCAATAAAATGCTTCAGAGCTACGAGTCACTTGATCCACACTGGGAGACGCCCAAGTGAACTTGGGGAATCGGGGTCACCGCTTGAGAGGCTGGGGGTCACACGGAGACTCTATGGGTGTGAATGAGGAACAGGGAGATTGGAGGCCGATAACAGGAAAGGTGAACAGAAGCGGAGATGAGGGGAAATTCCCTGCGCTCCACATGCCGGGCAATGGAAACAGAACAAACTCAGCAAATTCAGCCCAGTAGCTTTCACCCTTTGTCCCTTTCAGGATGCTGATACTCCTGATCTGCCCTGCTCACATCACACCTAAAGTCAACATTTAAAGTTTATTTTAAAAACGGCTTTACACATTTTTAATATGATCTCCCTCGTCCCCTCTTTCGAAGGGCACCAGCTGCTGCGTTGGCTGTTGTTAGAGGTTCAGGCTGCACTTTTACCCCTATCAACACTCCCAGGACAGGTACAGCACGGGGTTAGATACAGAGTAAAGTTCCCTCTACACTGTCCCCATCAAACACTCCCAGGACAGGTACAGCACAGGGTTAGATACAGAGTAAAGCTCCCTCTACACTGTCCCCATCAAACACTCCCAAGACAGGTACAGCACGGGGTTAGATACAGAGTAAAGCTCCCTCTACACTGTCCCCATCAAACACTCCCAGGGCAGGTATAACATGAGGTTAGATACAGAGTAAAGCTCCCTCTACAGAGTCTCCATCAAACACTCCCAGGACAGGTACAGCACAGGGTTAGATACAGAATAAAGCTCCCTCTACAGAGTCCCCATCAAACACTCCCAGGACAGGTACAACACGGGGTTAGATACAGAGTAAAGCTCCCTCTACACTGTCCCCATCAAACACTCCCAGGACAGGTACAACACGGGGTTAGATACAGAGTAAAGCTCTTTCTACACTGTTGGCGATCCTGATATCTCTTTGTGTGTCTTGTTTGATAATGTGCCTGTGAAGCGTTTTGCTACATCGAAAAGGAAATTGTTGATAATTGGCTCCCAGGAGAGCGGATAAGCCTGACCTTTGCTGAGGGAATTGTCCAGTTTAACCCCACTCAGCACACCGACCCTCCCTTCAACCCCAAGCATCTTGGATTTTGCATAAGCTGCCTGAGATTTAAGCATTAAATCCAGGTTGATTCTCCCAGTGCGGCACTCGTTTGCACTGCACTGTCAGAGGGTCAGTGCTGAGGGAGTGCTGCACTGTCAGAGGGTTAGTGCTGAGGGAGTGCTGCACTGTCAGAGGGTCAGTGCTGAGGGGGTGCTGCACTGTCGGAGGGACAGTGCTGAGGGAGTGCTGCACTGTCGGAGGGTCAGTGCTGAGGGAGTGCTGCACAGTCGGAGGGTCAGTGCTAGGAGAGTGCTGCACTGTGGGAGGGTCAGTGCTGAGGGAGCGCCGCACTGTGGGAGGGTCAGTGCTGAGGGAGCACCGTGCTGTGGGAGGGTCAGTGCTGAGGAGGCGCCGCGCTGTGGGAGGGTCAGTGCTGAGGGAGCACCGCGCTGTGGGAGGGTCAGTGCTGAGGGAGCACCGCGCTGTGGGAGGGTCAGTGCTGAGGGAGCACCGCGCTGTGGGAGGGTCAGTGCTGAGGGAGCGCCGCGCTGTGGGAGGGTCAGTGCTGAGGGAGCGCCGCGCTGTGGGAGGGTCAGTGCTGAGGGAGCGCTGCGCTGTGGGAGGGTCAGTGCTGAGGGAGCGTCGCGCTGTCGGAGGGTCAGTGCTGAGGGAGCGCCGCGCTGTGGGAGGGTCAGTGCTGAGAGAGTGCGCACTGTCAGAGGTTCCAACTTTTGGATGAGAAGCTAAACTGAGGCCTGACCTGCCCTCTCAGGTAGATGTAAAAATTTCCCAAGGCCAGTTTCGAAGAAGAGCAGGGGAATTCTCTCCCCAGTTTTTGGGAGAATATTCACCCTTCAATCAGCGATCATTATTACATTGCTGCTTGTGGGATCTTGCTTTGCTTTTTCAGGTTTTTACGACAATGGCAACAAAACTGTTTCATCGGCAGTAAAGCTCTCTGGGAATTCCTGAAGGGTTGTGAAAGGTGCTATGTAAATGCAAGTTCTTTTCTTGGTGCTTTTATTTCCACCCACACGCGGAGTTTTCACTTCCACATCACACTCTGCGCCCCTTGATGTGGAGAAGCAGGGATTCCTGATGTTCGGGACTCATAGTCATACCCCTACCGCACCACCCACCCCCCCACCCCTCCCCCCGCCAAACTTAAGGAGGGGGTAAGAACAGTGCAACCTTGAAACCCAAATACTTCCCATGCCTTCATGAGGAACAGGAGTCAGACTCATAGCTGTGCATCACTCTGGACCATTCTGGGAGATCTCATAGAACGATGCTGCTCAGAGGATGACCATTCGGCCCATCACGCCTTTGCTGGCTCTTTGAAAAAGCTGCACAGGTAGTCCCTACCTCCCACCTGCTGCCCTTTCCCCATAGCTCTGCAAATGTTTCCTCTTCAAGTCCTACTTCACTGAACACGATATTCAAACAAGTTAGGATTCAGTTTCAGATAGGTGCACACCCGATGGGCTGAATGGCTACCTTCTGCTCTGTGCTATTCTGCAACTTTTACAATTGCTTTTGAAAGTCCTAGCACAGGGAAGAAAATCTGAAGCTCTGAGTGTTAGCGAGCTGACCAGCCTGTGGTATGAGTCAGTGTTTGTGGTGCATTAAGTTGTGATGAGTTTTGCACTCAGTCTTTGGAGCAGTAAGCTGTAGAGAGGCTTACCATCTGCCTCGGGGCCAACAGACCTCCCAGTGTACAGGGAGCAGGCGGGAGCTTTTTTTATTCTTTCACGGGATGTGGGTGTCGCTGGCTGGGCCAGCATTTATTCCCAAACTTAATTGCCCTTGAGAAGGTGGTGGTGAGCTGCCTCCTTTAACAGCTGCAGTTCATGTGGTGTAGGTACACCCACAGTTCTGTTAGGGAGGGAGTTCCAGGATTTTGACCCAGCGACAGTGAAGGAACGGCTGATATATTTCCAAGTCAGGGTGGTGAGTGACTTGGAGGGGAACTTCCAGGTGGTGGTGTTCCCATGTATCTGCTGCCCTTGTCCTTCTAGAAGGTAGTGGTCACGGGTTTGGAAGGTGCTGTCTAAGGAGCCTTGGTGAATTCCTGCAGTGCATCTTGGAGATGGTACACACACTGCTGCTACTGTGCGTCAGTGGAGGGAGTGAATGTTTGTGGATGGGGTGCCAATCAAGTGGCTGGATGGTGTCAAGCCTCTTGAATGTTGTTGGGGCTGCACTCATCCAGGCAAGTGGGGAGTATTCCATCACACTCCTGACTTGTGCCTTGTAGATGGCGGACAGGCTCTGGGGAGTCAGGAGGTGAGTTACTCGCTGCAGAATTCCTAGCCCCTGTCCTGCTCTTGTAGCCACAGTATTTATATGACTGGTCCAGTTCAGTTTCTAGTCAATGGTAACCCCCCCAGGATATTGATAGTGGGAGATTCAGCGATGTTAATGCCATTGAATGTCAAGGGGCGATGGTTAAATGTCTCTTGTTGGAGATGTAGAAACTTCTAAGCTTTAATTCCACAACTTGAGATGGGTGTGATTCCTGTTCCTTCTGCTTTAGTTAAGTCAGCATCAAAGAGTAATATTCGCGTTTCGCCAACATCTATATGGTTAGCAGTGTGTGTTTCCTTATTTCTTCACAGAGGCAGTCACTGCCATTGACCGCAGAAGTAGAAATAGCAGGGAAATTTAAAAATTAGCTCACTGTAGGAAGCCTGTTAGTATCATGGAACTGTAGAAATTTAAAACACAGAAGAAGGCCATTTGGCCTATTGTGTCCATGCTGGCTCTTTGAAAGAGCAGTCATGCTTAGTCCTGGCTTCCCCACTTTTCGTCTGTGACCCTAAATGTTCCTCGAGCACCTGTCAACTCCCATTTTGAATTATTTATCAAATCAGCTCCTGCCACCTTTTCGGGTCAATTGCATCAGATCCTGACAACTACCCGAGTGAAAACGTTTCTCCCCATTTTCCCTTCTCGATCTTTTACCAATGATTTTAAATCTCCAACCTCCAGCTATTGACCCGCTCACCAGAGGGTTTAGTTTTTCTCTCTTTACTCCATCAAAACCTCTCATCTTGAAAACCTTGATTAAGTCACCTCTTAACCGCCTCCATTCTGAGGGGAACAGTCTGAACTTTTCCAACTCCTCCTCATAACCGAAGCCTCTCTTCCCTGAGAACATCCTGGTAAATCTCCTCTCTAATACCATTGCATCTTTCCTGAAGTGGGGTTTCTATCTGAGGCATAGCCAGTGATCATAAAGTTCCAACATGATCATCTTTTTTCAGAAGCATCTTGTAATCTTAAAAGGAGCTTGCATTTCTATAGCACCAATCGTATAGGACACTAGTTAGGCCTCACCTGGAGTACTGCATCCAGTTCTGGGCGCCATACTTAAGGAAGGATGTGAAGGCACTGGAGAGAGTACAGAGGAGATTCCCAATGATTCAGGGGATGAAGAACTGTAGCTATGAGGATAGATGGAGAGGTTGGGACTGTTTTCCTTGGAGAAAAGAAGGCTGAGAGGAGATTTGATAGAGGGATTCAAGATCCTGAGGGGTGTGGACAGGGTAAATAGTGAGAAACTGTTCCCACTCAAGAGAACATCAAGAACTAGAGGGCACAGATTCAAAATAATTGGCAGAAGGAGTAAATGTGATGCGAGGAAAAATTTTTGCTCCCAGGGGGTGTTTGGAGTCTGGAACAAACTTCCTGAGAGGGTGGTGGAGGCAGGATCGATCGAGGTATTCCAAAGGAAACTGGAATACTACCTGAAAAGAGAGAATGTGTAAGGTTATGGCGTAAGGCAGGGGAGTGGAATTAGGTGGAATGCTCTTTCAGATTGCCAGTGCAGACTCAATGGGCTGAATGGCCTCCTTCTGCACTGTAAAGATTCTGTGATACTGTGTTACACCACCTCACGACATCCCAAAGTGTTTTATAGCCAATAGAATACTTTTGAAATATAATCACAGTTATACTGCATGACCTAACAACTCTGAGATTCCTGGTGTGCTCTCCTCTGCTGTTTTACTTTTGGTGCCAGAGGTTACATTCACCACCATCTAACACTCCAGAACTTTCTCTCTCATCTGTAGTTCCTCACACTCTCTTTACATACCTTCAAAATCCTTCTCAAAACTGTTCTTGGTTTCAGTCAACGCCATGAGCTCTTCCCCTGCTCCCTTAGGTGTGTGTGGACTGTCTGGGTCTTTACCATGCTGGACCTCATAAAGATATAAATTGTTGATAATCTGACCACTGTATGCGATTGCTGTTATTAGTAAAGATCTAAATAGCAGTGTACAGATATCTCCCTGAGAGAGTGAGAGATGGAGAGGCACCAGTCAGTGTACAAATATCCCCCTGAGAGAGAGGGAGAAGGATAGAGAGACATCAGTCAATATACAGATATCTCCATGAAAGTGAGGGACTGCGAGACACCAGTCAGTGTACAGATATCCCCCTGAGAGAGGGACAGAGGCACCAGTCAGTGTACCGGTATCTCCCTGAGAGAGAGGGAGAAGGATAGAGAGACATCAGTCAATATACAGATGTCTCCATGAAAGAGAGGGACTGAGAGACACCAGTCAGTGTACAGGTATCTCCCTGAGAGAGAGGGGACTGAGAGACACCAGTCAGTGTACAGATATCTCCCTGAGGGGAAGGGACTGAGAGACACCAGTCAGTGTACAGATATCTCCCTGAGAAAGAGGGGACCGAGAGACACCAGTCAGTGTACAGATATCTCCCTGAGAGAGAGGGACTGAGAGACACCAGTCAGTGTACAGATATCTCCCTGAGGGGAAGGGACTGAGAGACACTAGTCAGTGTACAGATATCTCCCTGAGAGAGAGGGGGACTGAGAGACACCAGTCAGTGTACAGATATCTCCCTGAGAGAGAGGGGGACTGGGAGACACCCATCAGTGCACAGATATCTCCCTGAGAGAGAGGGGGACTGAGAGACACCAGTCAGTGCACAGATATCTCCCTGAGAGAGAGAGGGACTGAGAGACACCAGTCAGTGTACAGATATCTCCCTGAGAGAGAGGGGACTGAGAGACACCAGTCAGTGTACAGATATCTCCCTGAGAGAGAGAGGGACTGAGAGACACCAGTCAGTGTACAGATATGTCCCTGAGAGAGGGGGGAACTGAGAGACACCAGTCAGTGTACAGATATCTCCCTGAGAGAGAAGGGGACTGAGAGACACCAGTCAGTGTACAGATATCTCCCTGAGAGAGAAGGGGACTGAGAGACACCAGTCAGCGTACAGATATCTCCCTGAGAGAGAGGGGACCGAGAGACACCAGTCAGTGTACAGATATCTCCCTGAGAGAGAGGGACTGAGAGACACCAGTCAGTGTACAGATATCTCCCTGAGGGGAAGGGACTGAGAGACACTAGTCAGTGTACAGATATCTCCCTGAGAGAGAGGGGGACTGAGAGACACCAGTCAGTGTACAGATATCTCCCTGAGAGAGAAGGGGACTGAGAGACACCAGTCAGTGTACAGATATCTCCCTGAGAGAGAAGGGGACTGAGAGACACCAGTCAGTGTACAGATATCTCCCTGAGAGAGAAGGGGACTGAGAGACACCAGTCAGTGTACAGATATCTCCCTGAGAGAGAGGGGGACTGAGAGACACCAGTCAGTGCACAGATATCTCCCTGAGAGAGAGGGGGACTGAGAGACACCAGTCAGTGTACAGGTATCTCCCTGAGAGAGGGGACTGAGAGACACCAGTCAGTGTACAGATATCTCCCTGAGAGAGAGGGGACTGAGAGACACCAGTCAGTGTACAGGTATCTCCCTGAGAGAGAGGGGACTGAGAGACACCAGTCAGTGTACAGATATCTCCCTGAGAGAGAGGGGACTGAGAGACACCAGTCAGTGTACAGATATCTCCCTGAGAGAGAGGGGACTGAGAGACACCAGTCAGTGTACAGATATCTCCCTGAGAGAGAGGGGGACTGAGAGACACCAGTCAGTGTACAGATATCTCCCTGA
The DNA here is from genome assembly GCF_017639515.1 of Carcharodon carcharias. Classification (NCBI taxonomy): domain Eukaryota; kingdom Metazoa; phylum Chordata; class Chondrichthyes; order Lamniformes; family Lamnidae; genus Carcharodon; species Carcharodon carcharias. Next base: position 14,197,439 of record NC_054497.1, read on the forward strand.
GAGAGAGGGGACTGAGAGACACCAGTCAGTGTACAGATATCTCCCTGAGGGGAAGGGAGTGAGAGACACCAGTCAGTGTACAAATATCTCCCTGAAGCTTGGCTATATTCAAAGCTTTAATGTGGTTAGTTTAAATGTGTTTAAGTAATCCTGAGCTGCCTGATAAGCCTGGGCTAGGAGGATGTCTCAGAGCACTTTACAACCAATGAAATACTTTTTGAAGTGTAATCACTGTTGTAATGTAGGAAATGCAGCAGCCATTTGTGCATAGCAAGATCCCACAAGCAGCATTGAGATAATGACCAGATAATCTGTTGGCCCAGACTACTGTGGGAAACTCCCCTGCCCGTCTCCGAAATAATGCCATGGGCCCAACAGGGTGTTGTGTGAAATGAGTTTGATGATCTTGCAGCTGTTTCTAATTGCTGTACATCAGACAAGTGAGGGCACTATAACTGGACCTGTGCTTGGCCTAAATAGCCAAGTGGTTATGGTACTGGGTTTATAACCCTGAGATCAAGAGTTCAAATCTCACAATGGTAAACTATGAAACAATCAAGAATTGAAATCTCACAATGGCAAACTATGAAACAATGTAACTTCATCTGAAACAGATGGAAACGGGTTTGTACTCGAAAGAGTTACCTGTACCTGCAGACCAGTGGACAGAGAGGAGCGGAGCAGCATCATTAGGGCAGACTATCATGGAATCATAGAATGATATACCACAGAAGGAGGCCAATCAGCCCTGTGTGTCTGTGCTGGCTCTTTGAAAGAGCTATCCAATTAGACACATTCCCCTGCCCTTTCCCTGTGTCCTTGCAAATTTTTATCCAGTTCCCTTTTGAAAGTTCCTATTGAATCTGCTTCCAACCCCCTTTTAGGCAGCGCATTTCAGATCACAACAACTCACTGTGTTTATATTTTAAAAATGTTTCCTCGTCTCCCCCTCTGGTTCTTTTGCCAATTACCTTAAATCTGTGTCCCCCTCTGTTTATCCATACCTTCTGCCACTGGAAACAGTTTCTCCCTATTTACTCCATTCATGATTTTCAAGATCTCTATCAAATCTCCCCTTGACCTTCTCTGACCGAAGGAGAATAAACCCCAGATTCTCCATGTAATTGGAGTATATTAAATGAAACCCTTAATATGTCCTGCGTCTGCAAAGGCAGCCAATACAGGAGGTCAGAGCATACGATGCAAACAGTGAATGTGTTGCTTAAAAGGGAATTGGATAAATACTTGGGCTATGGGGAAAAGAGCAGGAGAGTGGGGCTAATTGGATAACGCTATCAAAGAGCTAACATGGGCACGATGGGCCAGATAGCCTCCTAAAGTGCTGTATCATTCTCTGATCGCACGAACTCAAGTTGGGAAGAATTTCAAACGTGCGGGATTATTTTGCTTTGCTGCAGGTTACTGAATGAGAACGACAAGCGACCGTTTGTGGAGGAGGCGGAGAGACTGCGCTCGCAGCACAAGAAGGACCATCCCGACTACAAGTACCAGCCCCGGCGCCGGAAGAACATGAAACCCGGCCAGGCTGACGCCGAGGCCCATCCGGAGGACAGCCACATCTCCACGGTGCAGCCCCACTACAAGGCCGTGCCTCAGGACCGTGGCCGTGGGGCAGGAAGCTCCCCGCTCTCGGAGGGGCACGGCGAGCACACAGGTGACCAATCACGCCTTTCCGCCCTTCGCCCAAGTCTCCCGCTCCCAATTTCTCCGGTATTCGGACTTTGCCAAACCCAACTCTGTCAGCACCAGGAGGCGTTCCGAGGACTGAGGTTGACGTTCTTCTCCCCATGGCCTCAGCCGCTCTATCAGTAGCGTGACCGACATTTAATCTTTTCCCGCTACTGGAGTTATATTCAGCCAGTCAATCGGTGACTGGGAACCAGTTAAGGTGGCAGGCAAGAGTGAACATCCCCAATGCCCGTTCTTGCTGCCAACTGACCAGCCTCCACCTGACTCCCTGCCCCCACCCCACCCCCCCACAACCCCCGCACCCACCTCACACCTCAACCCCTCCAGGGAGCTGGTCAATCCTTGTCCACGTGTACTAGTAAGGGAAGGACTGAGGGACTCACTGGAGCTGACCCCTTGGACTTCACCAAGGGTTGAAGTGCCAGGAAGTGCCCCCAGTCCACTACAACAACAACTTGCATTACTTTGGAGCCTTCAACATGGAAGCTCTCGAGATGCATCGGTGGGAAAATTAGGTGGTTTGTCAAAGGGAGAGTTGGTGGAATTTTCAGGAACTTGCCAACATTTACTCCATGATTGAAAGATTAAAGTGCCAATTTAACGTTGGTCTCTTCACTGAAACTCTGTTGAACTCTCTCTAATGTGGTTCCTTATCTTCATAAAATTCCATACAGTCCAATCGGAGAACATTCGACCCACCCACCTCGCTCCATTCTGGAACTTTCCGCCTTGATTTCTCTGCTCTATCCTCAAAAGATTGATCTTCAATTTTTTTTGTGGGTGTCGCTGGCTAGGCCGGCATTTATCACCCATCCCTAACTGCCCTTGTTCAGAGAGCATTTTAAGAGTCAACCACATTGCTGTAGGTCTGGAGTCACATGTAGGCCAGACCAGGTAAGGAGGGCAGATTTCCTTCCCTAAAGGGCATTAGTGAACCAGATGGGTTTTTACAACAATTGACAATGGTTTCATGGTCATCATTAGACTTTTAATTCCAGATTTTTATTGAATTCAAATTTCATCATCTGCTGTGGTGGAATTCGAACCTGGGTCCCCAGAGCATTACCCTGGGTCTCTGGAATATTAGTCCAGTGACAATACCACTGCCACCACCTCCCCATAATGTTTATTAAATTCCCTCTCAAATACAGCTAATTTTCCTGATACTAAGAATTATGTAACGCCTCCTTTCTGCCTCAGTCCATTTTGCTGTTACCTACCCTTTCAGAATGCTGAACACCAATATCAGGTCCCCTTTAACTGTTTCTGAATACAGCACGAGTTGTTTTTAACTTTTTATTCCAATCTTTGCTAGGATCCCAGTGAATCCACATTGCACCTTTTCTGTGGGCTCCAATATCCTTCACATAAATGCGTTGGCCAAAGATGCAGACTGTGTGTTTTTCCAGCTGTGTGCATTAACCAGAATGTCGCACAGATTCACCACCCTCTTTTCTTTCTTTAGTCTCTCGTGGGATGTGGGCATCACTGTCCATCCTTAGCTCCCCTTGAACGGAGTGGCTTGCTACCACTCAACCCCATGGCTGTGGGTCTGGAGTAGGCCGGACCGGGTAAGGACAGCAGATTTCCTTCCCTAAAGGGCATTAGTGAACCAGACGGGTTTTTACAACAAGCGATGATAGTTTCATGCTCTCCATTCCTGAGACGAGCCTTATGTTCCAGATTTTATTAATTAAGTTTAAATTCTACCAGCTGCAGTGGTGGGATTTGGCCCTGCTCTTCCCCCCACCCCAAGAGCAATAACCTGGGCCTCTGGGTTACTAGTCCAGCAACATTACCCACTACAGCGCCATTTAACCCAGACTTTTGCACGTGTATATCAAACTTTTTCTTGTTTTGAAGAACTGTGTATGTGCTTTTGTGATGTGTGTATCTGTACACCTAGATCTCTGTTCCTCCACGCCAATGAAAACTGAACCCTGTATTTCTGTCTTTCATTCCTATAGATGCAGAGCTTTGAATTTATTTCACTATTTATGGTTGATTTAATCTATGAAGCGTCTTGGAGTGCCTATGTTGAAGATGCCATATAAGTGCAGGTTGTTGTTCAACTGCATTTGCCACGTATTTGCCCACTTGTGCACACCCCACTGCAGTTCCTTCCCCCTTCTTCCTCAGCTGACTTGGTACCGTTGACAAACTTGATGTTATTCCCTCTGTGCTGGCATCTGAAAGTTCGTTCTTGTCTTTTTATTCTCTCTTGTATAGGCCAGAACCACGGCCCTCCGACTCCCCCCACCACCCCCAAGACAGAGATACAGCCTGGAAAAGCAGAGGGGAAACGGGAGGGGCGCCCACTAGTGGAAGGAGGGAAGCCGCACATCGATTTCGGCAACATGGACATTGGCGACCTCAGCCATGACGTCATGTCCAACATGGAAACCTTTGATGTCCATGAGTTTGACCAGTACTTGCCCCCTAATGGGCACCCAGGCCACGGGCAAACCTTAGGAGGTGGAACGTACGTTGGAAATTATGGGCTGGGGGGCACGCTGGCCGGATCGGGTGGACATTCTTCGTGGATCGCCAAGCAACATGGCGGGAGTTCATCATCCTCTGCCTCAGCGACTGGTCCATCTGAGTCCAAAGCTCAGATCAAGACGGAGCAAGCTCACCCAAGTCATTACACTGACCAACAGCACTCCTCTGCTCAGATCACCTACACCTCCCTCAGCCTTCCACACTATGGGTCGGCATTCCCAAGCATCACCAGGTCCCAATTCGACTACCCTGACCACCAACCTTCGGGATCTTACTACAGCCCCTCTGGCCAGGCCTCCGGACTCTACACAGCCTTCTCCTACATGGGAGCATCTCAGCGCCCGCTCTACACGTCTATCAGTGACCCATCCTCCGTGCCTCAGTCTCGCAGCCCCACCCATTGGGAGCAACCAGTCTACACAACACTCACTCGACCATAGGATCCCCACCCTCTCTTGCCAAGTTGAGGACCAAATGGGACTTGGTTTTTTTTTTAAAACCAAAAGAAATCACAAAAAACAATCTACACGTACGGTTCTAAAGATCGACCCTGTTAACGAGCGCCTCAATTATTCCCATTGTCAGGGTCGAACTGAAGTTTCTCGCCTACCGGCTAAGACAGCGAGGGACAAAGCAAAAAAAAAGTCACGACAGACTGGTCCAAGCAGTTGAGCGAAGATACTGGCACTAGACAAGAAACTCAAACTTATCCCGCTGCCTCCTGCCTATCTACGCAGCGAGGTTATGCCCCCATTACGAAGTGACGCAAAACAATAAACAAAGCTTCTGGAAAAAGAAAACTCTCTGTAAATCTCTCGTGCCTACAGCGCTGCCTTTAATGCCGCAGAACCACAAGTACGCAGCCTCCATCTCCCAACCCCGGGTGAAGCGACCGGAGACATCAACCTTGTTGCTGGAACTGAAGTTTTCAATCAGCCCAGCAAGACGTCACGTCCAAGTGGCATTCGACTGATTGAAGTCGTTTAAAAAAAAGAACTCTTTAAAATACTGATATTAAAATAAGCAGGACTCAAGCCCAAAAGCAAAGTGAGCCCTTGATTGCCAACGTCCTGTACTTTGTCAAATTGTTAAACCTGCTTTGCTTCAGTTGCAAGTAACATTTCTTTTATTTTGTTTTAATCTGCTTAACTCTCGCAGGCTGTGGTTTGGTTTGACCAGGGCCATCTTACTAGAGCATTGCTAACATTCTACGTGCGAGCCAGATATTTGTACAGAAAAAGTGCTGGGGGGGTTGGGGAGGGTGTGGGAGAGCAGGAGAGAAAGAAAGATAGACTCGCATTTCTGTAGGGTCTTTCATGGACTCAGGACAGTTCTGAAGCGCTTCACAGCCAGTTAAGCACTTTTTTGAAGTGTGGTCACTGCTTTAATGTAGGAAAGGGAGCAGGCAATTTACGCACAGCAAGATCCCACAAAACAGCAACATGATAATGACCAGATGATTTTTTTTTTCTTTTAGTGCTGTTGATTTGAAGGATAAATATTGGCCCCAGCACACCAGGGGGATCTCCCCTGACTTCGAACTAGTGGTGGTGGGATCTTTTACATCCATCTGAGAGAGCAGACGGAACCCTGCAGTTAGACATCTCATCTGAAACACAGAAATGTGTACATATTTTGTAAGGAAATTGGAAGTTTTTTTTGGCTTTGGAAGAATCCTTTTGCCCTCTCTCTCTGTTTCGTATTTGTGCTGCGTCAAATCCTGCCAGCTCCTGCCGTGGTATAAAATGAGATTCGTCGTGGAGTCTGGAGGGAGAAGATTCCTCCTGATTCACTTCATCGTGTTCTCACCAGCTATTGTTAAAGTTAGCGAGGGAGGAGTTTTGACCCGTATATTTTAATTAGGTGTAGGTGTACAATAAGTAGCTTTTTGTGTCTATTAGTTTCGCCTCAGTGAGGGTCCATTGGTGGGGTTATGGCCTTTTTACCTTCAAGCTGGCGGCCAAATTAGGGGTTGCCAACCCTCCAGGATTACCCTAGAGTCCCCGGGAACTGCAGGTTGACCTCCCAGATAAAGCTTCCAGGAGCAAAGTCAGGTGACAAAAAACAAGCGGTTGTTTTGTTTAATTAGTTGAGACCAGTATTGGAGATGGGACGGAGGGGGAAATCAGGACTTGGGGGCATTGGCAGGGAGGCAGTTTGACTGATAGTCAAGATTCATCCAGCAGAGCCAAGAGACAGTCAATTTGCTTTGCGATTGGCTGTGAGAAGATAGGAATCTGTGAGGATGGATGTGTTGGACAACCATTGGCAAGAGCACCCGGAGGATCATGTGATAAAGCCTCCAGGAATATGTCCAACCAGTGTTGGCCAACTCTACAGCCTTGCAGTTTAGGCCTGAGTCTCTAGGCCTGGTGGTGAGGCTTGAGGCAGAGGGAGGTTTGCTGTGTTCGCCCAGCTACAATCATCTTTTCACAGCAGCAGTAACGGTTCTCAGGTCCTCTAAGTGGGAGGGGACGGTACAAACAAGAGCAGAAAAGTGAGTGGGATCCTTAAAGATCATCAAAGTACTTAATTTATTCAACGACCTTTCACATGTGTATACGCTAACATAGTGGTTACGTCACTGAATCAGTAACCCAGAGCTTCATAATGCAGAGAACATGAATTCAATTATCACCATGGCAGTTTTGAGAATTTAAAAACAATTAGCCGGGATCAGTGATAGTGACCGTGAAGTTAGTGACCTTTAGGGAAGGAAATCTGCCTTCCTTACCCGGCCTGGCCTACATGTGACTCCAGTCTGACACCAACACGGTTACCTCATAACCACCCCCCTGAAATACTTTAAAACTTATTCTTTCATGGGATGTGGGTGTTGCTGGCATTTGTTGCCCATCCCTAACTGCCCTTGTGGCTCACCGCACCATTTCAGAGGGGCAGTTAAGAGCCAACCACGTTGCTGCAGTCCTGGAGTCACGTGTAGGCCAGACCGGGTAAGGATGGCAGGTTTCCCACCCCCTAGTGAACCAGGTGGGGTTTTTATAACAATCAATGTTAGTTTCAGGGTCACCGTTACTGAGACTGGTTTATATTTCGGATTTATTCACTGAATTTAAATTCCACCAGCTGCTGTGGTGGGATTTGAACCCGTGTCCCTAAAACGTTAGCCTGGGCCTCTGGATTAATAGTCCAGTGACATTACCATTACGGTACCATCTCCCACAAAATACATTTAGTTGGATCAGTAATGGGCAACTAGGCATGGGCATTAAATGCTAGTGAGAATAAATGTTAAGGATTATAGCTATATAGACCCCCCCCCACCCCCCGCCCCACACACACACACACACCCAATCAGCTCAAGGTCGCTTAACCCAGGCTTGGTCATACTACCTGTTCACTGCCAACCTGGTTAAATCATTTAATCATCCAATACTCCCATCCTTTTTTCTCAAGCAGGTTTTAATCAAAAAGTTACCTACCCCGATGTCACTTGCAAAATTAAAACAAAGCAGAATCAATGAAATGAAACCAGATTAATCGGTTCTCCTCCTCCAACCGCAACTCCCTCAGGGGAAATTTGTACCCATTTGTTTCAGAAATAAACTTATGGGGAAATGGTATTCCTGTAAAGAGAGCAAACCTGTTTTTCTATTGGTGGGGTGGGATGGGGAGGGTGGGGGAGGGTGGGGGGGGGGGGGGGGGGGTGGCGGGGGGGGGGGGAAGATGGGGAAGGTCCTTTCAACGGTTCTGAACTTATGATTGCAAGATAATGGAGAGAGCATGAGAGTGACACCGAACCGAATGTCTGATTGTTGCTCAGATCTCTCCTGAAGGGAATGTGGTCAAATCAGCGTTGCTATGGGAACATGGTACAACAGCGGAATTGCTGGCAGTTGTGATAAAGATATATTTATTTTATAGTGTTAAGGAATTCCATCGCTTCTTTTGTTATTAATATTTAATAATCCTATTTTTTGATGGCTGGGTTCCCAACACCTGCACCTCAACCACCATTTTGAACCTGCCAGGCAGGCAGAGTGTAGGATTTTGGTGGGCATTTTCTGACCGATCTGGATTCCTGACTGCAGCTAGAAATGGGATTAATCACCAGGCAGGTACGGACACCCCTCAATCGGTCCAGGGATGAATCCAGAAACAATCTCTAGACTGTATGAAGCTGGGTGACTCCAGCAGAGTAAGGTGTTCAGGACATGAGAACTTAAATGATAGAGAACGATGCAGCACACGGGAAGGTCATTCGGCCCATCATGCCAGTGCCAGCTCTTTGTAAGAATTATCCAATTGACCTCACTCTTTTCCCCGTAGACTTGCAAATTTGTCTTTTTTCAAATATTTATTAAAATTCCTTTTGACAGTTATTGCTCAATCTGCTTCCACTGCTTACTTCGGATCACAACAACTTGCTGTGTGAAAACGTTTCTCCTCTCTGGTTAGTTTTGTCCTTTATCTTAAATCTGTGTCCCTCTGATTACTGACCTTCCTGCCAGTGGGAATAGTTTCTCCTTATTTACTCCTTCAAAACCCCTCATGATTTTGAATGCCTCTATCAATTCCCCCTTTTTAAACTCCTCGATCCTAAGAGGAACAATCTCCAACTAATGGAAGCCCTTTATCATAAAGAATCAGGGCTCTCCCAGCCACCACTTAGTGACACACTGGCAACTTTAGTTGCAAACTGAATTTCTTTTACTCATTTACGGGATGCGAGTGCCACTTGCAAGGTCAGTCCATCCCTAATTGCCCTTGAGAAGGTGGTGGTGAGCCGCCTTCTTGAGCCGCTGCAGTCCATGTGGTGTAGGTACACCCACAGTGGTGTTAGGGAGGGAGTTCCAGGATTTTGGCCCAGCGACAGTGAAGGAACGGTGATATATTTCCAAGTCAGGATAGTGAGTAGATTGGAGGGGAACGTCCAGGTGGTGGTTTTCCCATCTATCTGCTGCCCTTGTCCTTCTAGATGGGAGCAGTCATGGGTTTGGAAGGTGCTGTCTAAGGAGCCTTGGTGAATTGCTGCAGTGCATCTTGTAGATGGTACACACTGCTGCTACTGTGCGTCAGTGGGGTGCCAATCAAGGGGTGCTGCTTTGTCCTGGATGGTGTTGAGCTTCTTGATTGTTGTTGGAGCTGCACTCATCCAGGTAAGTGGAGAGTATTCCATCACACTCCTGACTTGTAGGTGGTGGACAGGCTTTAGGGAGTCAGGAGGTGAGTTACTCACCACAGGATTCCCAGCCTCTGACTTGTTCTTGTAGCCATAGTATATGACTGGCCCCATTTGGTTTCTGGTCAGTGGTAATCCCCAGGATGGGTTCTACTGTGATGCTGCTGCAGTTGTATAGCCCTCTGACATTCACCGCCAGGGCTAATGTCCACTTGGGTGAGCTCCAGAGCAAGAGTCAACGTGTTGGGGAGAAGGGCATGTGTGGAGAAAATAGCGGAATCAGCGTATGTGTGTATTGGTTAAATTGGGAGAGATCTTGATACGGGCATATCTCCTCATCTGAACCATGAAATCATGTTTCAGCAAAACCCTTTTCCATCGGTGTGGCTGGCGTTGTTCTCCATTTCCTTTCTCAGGCCCCCAGCTGAATCCCATTTGATTTTGAACAACTCGGTTTTACACTGCAAAAATTTTCTGCCCCTCTCTATCTTTTGAAGCAAACACAACGCATTGCGAGGTTGCTTCCTCCTCCCAGTCAAAATGGGGTTCCCTGGGTTCCTGATGGAGGGAGGGGGGATCTGAGAGAGGGTCCTGGGAGTGGGGGGAGGGGAAAGGGAGGGAAGGAGGTTCATGGTGTTATGCCATTTCTAGCACATTATTTATTACAGTTTGAGTAACCACAGTGTCTGTCAGATGATAGAAAACGGTTGTGCTTTTTCAGAGTTTATTTGGTGGGAGTTTGGGCGGCAGTGGGGCTGGGGGGCTGGTCCGGGTAGTTTGTTAATATTTTTGGTAGGCTCAATTGTTTGAAAATCAATCCCCCACCCACCCCCCCCACCCCCCCACCACCCCCCCCCCCCCCCCCCCCCCCCCCCCCCCCCCCCCCCCCCCCACCACCACCACCCCACCTCCCACAAACTGCACTCCCTCAATCCATGAGCAAGTTGGGAAATATTATTCTTCCTCACGGATTTCTGACCTCGATGCCCATGATCCTGGATTAAACTGGGAAAAAAGATGGGGCTCTCGTGTTTTTCCAATGTTTCGTGATCAGAAGGCTGGAGGAGAGCCCGGCTCCCCCTATTAATGGATCTCGGCTTATTTGCCTAAGGCAGCTGGTGAGGGAGGGGCAGGTGCTTGCCGGGAGTATGAAGTGTTGTAGCTCACGACTCATAACTTATAACTCATGCCCAGTCCAATCTGACTCTCCCATTCCCCACTCTCAGTTGCTAGTAATGATGTGAACTGGAGTATTTATATACCCTGTTGTGCAGGTCTGAAATTGTATTATAGTATATTTACACTTTGTGAGTTCCATAGCTTTCCATTTTGTTACAACTAGTTTATTATAATGTAACTGTGCTTTTGACAAAATAAAAGTGTAAAAATGGATATGCCAGCTTACGTGTTTCTTATATAAATCCTTTCACAGGTTTTCCTTGGCGTGTCGGTGTCTGTGTGTTGTAGGCTGCTGCTTGTAGCTACTCCTACCAAGGGATCTGCTGTCATGGTATGTGACACTCATCTGCCTTATGAATCCTCTCACATCCACTGTAGCTCATCTGCAACTGCTCTGTGACATCTGTCATCCAACTACACCTTGGTCGACCGCTCTTTCTGCTTTGCCCTCCAGCAGGGATCTCTCTAGCTTTTCAGCTCTGACCAAATGGCGGAAACGCTGAGTTTTTTTTCCCCTGGATGTCACTTTTTTAGAGTTCTTTTTGCTCTTGCAGTTTCCAACACCTTCATTGGTCTGATGGTCTGTCTATGGAGTTTTTAGCATACGTCTTAGCATACATGTGTGCGCACAAGTGTGTATTTATGTATGTATATGTGTGTGAGATGTATATATGTTATACAGTGTGTGTGTGTATGTGTGGAAAAATATTGCTTACCGCCAGCTTATCTTAAATCCATTCATGGAATTATAGAAGATACAAAAACTGGTCATCCAGTGAGTTCCACTCCCTCACCTGCTCTTTCCCCATGGCCCTGCACAGTTTCCAACCTTCAAATATTTATCCAATTCTCTTTTTGAAAGTTCCCATTGAATCTGCTTCCGCTGCCCTTCCAGGCAGCACATTCCAGATCATGAAGACTCGCTGCATTTTTAAAGAAAAGTTTCCCAATCTCTCCCACACCCCCCCCCCCCCACCCCCACCAAAACTTTTTCTTTTTCCAGTTCTGACTCTCTGGTTACTGACCCTCCTGACACTAAACTGGGCACAGTTTCTCCTTATTTACCCTCTCAAAACCATTCATGATTTTGAACGCCTCCATTAAATCTCTCCTTAACCTTCTCGGTTCTAAGGAGAACAATCCCAGCTTCTCCAGTCTCTCCACATTAACCTGCTCCCTGGAACCATTCTGGTAAATCTTCCTCTGCGCCCTCTCCCAAGTTCTTGACATTCTCCCTAAAGTGTGGTGCCAAGAATTGGACATAATACTCCAGCTGGGGCCTAACCAGTGATTTATAAAAGCTTAGCATAACCTCTCTGCTCCGTACCTCAAATCACTCGTTCTCTATAGCACCCCCAACAGCGACCCCCAATCCCAAAGCCTTTGTTTCATTATGGCCGTCAGAGCTGGCCCAAAGTTAAATCACTGTTGCCTAAAATTACTTTTCCTTTTTGTCATTCGTTTAAAATTAGAACTGAATTCCCCATGAAAAGCAAAGTTCAAATGATTTTTGCACCATAAGCGTTACTGTTCAGCATTCCCCAGCTTTGAGACCAATTACTAAAAGCAGAGCCTGATCAGTGCAATTGCGGGAATCTGTTGAATGTGGCATTTTTATGGACGTTTTAATGTACTCGTATCAAACTCTGCTGCCTGCAGTTTACAAACTGAGATTATTTAAATCTGGGCTGCTATTAACGAGGCAGACAGAGGAGTGAGATCCGCCTGCTACTCTTTAAAAACAATTCTTTACGGGAAATCAACCTCAACTTGTGACTTTTCTTTTCCCCATTTCCAATCATAAAAATAGTGGGAACAAAACCCCCCGTGGCCGAACTGCGTGACAAAAAACATTTCATAAAATAAAAAAAAACACACTCAATCATCCAGAATGAAATTTAAATAACCGCGCTCTCCATTCACCTCTGTGGGGTCTCAATTCAAATCCAGGCCAGGGAGTGATGAAAGTCTGTAGAGAGAAATCAGTGAGATGAATTGTTGAGTATTTTCAACCAATTGTCAGACTGGCTGGGTCACATTATAGTGGGGGGGGGCATATAAAAAATTCCAAACCATCTAAATTTGGGGAACGAAATATTTCAGAGGAATCAGAGAGGAGAGAAAAAGATTATTTTCTTTACACGGCAAGTCGTTGTGATCTGGGACTGAAAGGGCGGTGGAAGCAGATTCAAGGGTGACTTGCAAAAAGGAATTGAGTCAATGTTGGGAAAGGAGAAACATTTGCAGGACTATGTGAGAAGGACAGGGGAGTGGGACTAATTGGCTGGCTCGTTCAAAGAGCCAGCACAGGGACGATGGGCTGATTGGCCTCCGGGTGCTGCAAGGTTCTACGAGGTGGCAACAGTCTCAGCGAGTTGACGGCTGGGGATCGGGAACTTTACATCGTCCCCTGACCGTGAGACCAAGGAAAGGTGCTGTGGAGGAATTTGATAGCCGGAAGGTGTGGGGAAATCTTCTTTTCTACAAGAAATTTGGACAGGAGCTGCACACCAGATTTTGTGCTCATTAAAGCGAATCATTGCAAAATTGTAGGCACAAGGGTGAATATATCTGACGTTTGATGGGGCAAAGACGGCTCAGAAACTGAAAGAAAAAAATTATATTTCCATAGCACTTTTCTCAGAACTTCAGGCCATCCCAAAGCATCTGACAGCCAACGAAGCATCTCTGAAGTGTAGTCACTGATGTAATGTAGGAAACACAGCAGCCGATTTGTGCACAGTAAGATCTCACGAACAGCAATGTGATAATGGCAAGATTATCCGCTTTAGTGATGTTGGTTGATGGATAAATATTGGACAGGATAATTCCCCCGCTTGTGATCAAAATGCTGCAATGGGATCTTTTGCGTCCACCTGTGACAGCAACTTCTTTTCCAAAAGATAGCACCTCCGACAGTGCAGCACTCCCTCAGTACTGACCCTCTAACAGTGCAGCACTCCCTCAGTACAGCCTCTCTGTCAGTGCAGCACTCCCTCAGTACAGCCTCTCTGACAGTATAGCACTCCCTCAGTACAGCCTCTCTGACAGTGCAGCACTCCCTCAGTACTGCCTGTCTGACAGTGCAGCACTCCCTCAGTACAGCCTCTCTGACGGTGCAGCACTCCCTCAGTACTGCCTCTCTGACAGTGCAGCACTCCCTCAGTACTGACACTCTAACAGTGCAGCACTCCCTCAGTACAGCCTCTCTGACAGTGCAGCACTCCCTCAGTACTGCCTCTCTGACATTGCAGCACTCCCTCAGTACTGCCTCTCTGACAGTGCAGCACTCCCTCAGTACTGTACTGGGACTGCCAGCCTGGATTTTGTGCTTAACTCTCTGGAGTGGAGTCTTAAATCTACAACCTTTTGATTTGGAGGTGTGTGTGTGTTACCAGCGGAGATACGGCTGACAATGCGCTCAGTGTTGCCATGGGAAACCACATGTGCTGTACGGCAGAGTTCCAAAGTCTACCTGCCAGTGTATGCTCAGAGAGGTGGTGCTGCACTGTCAGAGGATCAGTACTGAGGGAGCACTGCACTGATTGGGAGAGGGTGGGGGGGGGTCAGTACTAAGGGAGTGCTGCACTGTCGGAGGGTCAGTACTAAGGGACTGCTGCACTGTCAGAGGGTCAGTGCAGAGGGAGCCCTGCACTGTCAGAAGTGCCATCTTTCAGATGAGATATTAAACCAAGACTCTGCTCTCTCAGGTGAATACACAAGATCCCATGTTCACGGTGTTGAAGAAGAGCAGGGGAGGTCTCCCTGGTGCCCTCAAACTTTTCACATTTCTGTTTGTGGGAGCTTGCTGTGCACAAATTGGCTGCTGTGTTTCCCGCATTACAACAGCGACTGCACTTCACTGGCCGTAAAGCGCTTTGGGGCATTCTGAGGAGGTGAAAGGCGCTACAGGAATATAAGTCTTTTCTCCTTTTGTGAGTGGGGATTAACCTGAAATCGTGTGTTGTCTGTGGGAGGAGCAGTCACCATAGCATTTCACAAAATGCCAAGTGCAGGCTGTGGGATTGGCAGAGTCTAGATTCATTAGCTGAGATTCCGATTCTGTTCCCCACCTGCACTGTCTGAGACAGGCATTGCCTGTGAAACATGGTCAATTCCTGCCTTCAATGCCCTCTCCCCTCCAAGAACCATTGCCCACCTTCCAGCCCCATTTGAGGCCAAATTGGCGCCTGCCTGGGAGCCCAGGTTTCCCTTTGACCTTTACCCCTCTGCCACATCTTCAGTGTCTCACTCCTGAGTCTCTCGGTGGGAAGGGTTAAACTGAATTGCTTCTCCCTGGCTTCTTAAAAGTCTGCGATGCATTGGGCAGGGTGGGGGGACATGATTGACAAAGGGACAGGGAAGAGGTTCCACAGTTTGGAGAGATAGAGTTGGGGGGTGGGTGGGGGATAGAAATGCACGTCTCCTCCCCAGAGGAGCGCTCAAACAGCTGAGAGTCCGAGAGCTTCTTGAGACTGGCCACGATTGTGGTGCAGTCGTGCGATTTCTCAACCTCTCTCCTGAGCTGACACCAGACAGTGAAGCTCTGTTCTATAAAATAAATACCTGCGAGGGATCGTTCCGACTGGAATTCAGAGCAGCAACTTGGACGCTCTTTTATAAACTGGCTGAACTTCACCCTTGTGGTCTATAACATCACCCAAATAGAATTATAACCCTGTTACTCCCTTCGATGGTATCTGTTATTTTAATAAAAATGTACCGTTTATTTTACACACACAGACAGACAGCACGGAAGCCTAGGGAATGGGCTCCTATGGGTGGAGGCAGCAAGGGATCTAGACTAGAACAGCCGGGCTGCAGGCAAAAACTTCCTTGGAAAAATATATTTTATGGCAAAAGGCCAGGGAATTAACATGGTGTAAGTAGTCAGTGGAATTCTCTGTTCTCAGGTTTTCAGTTAAGCCACACACACGCACACACGTCCCTGTTTATTTAAATTTAACTCAAAGGTACATTCTTCCTGCCCTCAGTGTGTTTATTCCACATATTTTTAAAAGTGTCCCCCTCCCAGTTTTCCTCCGCATCCTGGCCTTTTCGCTGGGGCGCAGGAGCTCCGGACCAGCCTGCACTCCCTCAGGCAATGTGGCCTGTTCCTTCGTGTGTGTGTGTGTGTGTGTATGTGTGTGTGTGTGAGAGAGAGAGAGAGAGAGCCTCAAGGGGACAGTTGTCCCCGTGTCCTGGGGCCAATGTTTATCCCCCGGCCAACATCGCTTCCAAGCAGATGGATCTGGGTCATCTCCACATCGCTGCTTGTGGGATCTTGCTGTGCACAAATTGGTCTGCCGCCTCACCTGCCGTACAACATTTCTAAAAGAATAAATAAGTAAATGTTGCTTCATTGGCTGAATGGGGCAAGCTGAGGTTGTCAGAGGTGTGACATGAATGAGACAAGCGTCGATTAGAGGTTTTGAACTTGCTTAGCTATAGGGTGTCCATGTCTTCCATTGCCTGGGTTCCAATCCCTGGCATTCCCTCCCTGCACCTCTCCTCCTGTGAGATACGCCTTAAAACTAACCCCCTTACAAAGCTTGTCCCTGTGTCCCGGTGTAACGCTTTGTTTTATAATCGCTCCGGCGAAGCATTCTGAGATGCTTCGGCTGGTTGGAGCGCTACAGAAATGTAAATTGATGTTATAATCACACGTTTAATGGACACCATTACTGCGAACGGCCCTTCCCCTGTTGGACACATCCACTTTAAATCCATGCGGCATTAACACAAGCTGCAGTAAACCGGGAAAAGGATGTTTTCAGCAAAAGCCTAGTTTGTGTTCAATGGCACTGATCCGACACACTGATGTGGGCCACCATCCGTGTGAGTGTTTCAGACACCCTACTGCTGCCTTGGGTAACATTCCAGAGATACAAAGGTGAAAAATCGTTCAAAATAAACCTTAATCTTTATGATCAGGAGCTGTGCGACCGGTTGTCAATGACACCCCAGAAACATCCTCACTGCCGCATCCTTTCTGCAGGCCAACCGCATCCCAAGTCGAGGCCTTGGCTCAGTGGGTAGGCTTCCATTCTCCGGGCCCAATTTTAACACAAAATCAATCCACTTGCACAGACCTAAACTGGGCCGTCTGAGTCAGAGGGCTCAGGGACCAAGTTCCATTCCTGTCAGTTGAGCACAAAAGTCAAGGCCGACACTCCTGGTGAAGTACTGAGGGAGTGCCGCACTGTCGGAGGGTCAGTACTGAGGGAGTGCCGCACTGTCGGAGGGCCAGTACTGAGGGAGCGCCGCACTGTCAAAGGGTCACTGCTGAGGCAGACCTGCACTGTCAGAGCGTAGTAATGAGGGAGTGCTGCACTGTCAGAGGGTCAGTACTGAGGGAGTGCTGCACTGTTGTGGGGTAGGTACTGAGGGAGTGTTGTGCTGTTGGAGGATCTGTACTGAGAGAGTGCTGCACTGTCAGAGGGTCAGTACTGAGGGAGTGCTGCACTGTTGTGGGGTAGGTACTGAGGGAGTGTTGTGCTGTTGGAGGATCTGTACTGAGAGAGTGCTGCACTGTTGGAGGGTCTTTACTGAGGGACTGCTGCACTGTCAGAGGGTCTGCACTGAGGAAGTGCTGCACTGCCAGATGGTCAGTACTGAGGGAGTGCTGCACTGTCAGAGTACAAGTACTGAGGGACTGCTGGACTGTTGGAGGGTCAGTACTGAGGGAGTGCTGAACTGTCAGTGTGTCAGTACTGAGGGACTGCTGCATTGTCAAAGGGACAGTACTGAGGGAGTGCTGCACTGTCAGAGGGTCAGTACTGAGGGAGTGCTGCACTGTCAGAGGGTCAGTGCTGAGGGAGTGCTGCACTGTCGGATGGTCAGCACTGAGGGAGTGCTGCACTGTCAGGGGGTCAGTACTGAGGGAGTGCTGCACTGTTGTAGGGTAGGTACTGAGGAGTGTTGTGCTGTTGGAGGATCTGTACTGAGAGTGTGCTGCACTGTTGGAGGGTCTTTACTGAGGGACTATTGCACTGTCAGAGGGTCTGCACTGAGGAAGTGCTGCACTGCCGGATGATCAGTACTGAGGGAGTGCTGCACTGTCAGAGGGTCAGCACTGAGGGAGTGCTGCACTGTCAGAGCACAAGTACTGAGGGACTGCAGGACTGTTGGAGGGTCAGTACTGAGGGAGTGCTGAACTGTCAGAGTGTCAATACTGAGGGAGTGCTGCACTGTGGAAGTGTCATTACTGAGGTAGTGCTGCACTCTCAGAGAGCCAGTACTGAGAGAGTGTTGCACTGTTAGAGCTTAAGTACTGAGGGAGTGCTGCACTGTCAGAAGGTCAGTACAGAGGGAGTGCTGGAGTGTTGGAATGTCAGTACTGAGGGACTGCTGCATTGTCAAAGGGACAGTATTGAGGGAATGCTGCACTGTCAGAGGGTCAGTCCTGAGGGAGCACTGCACTGTCAGGCGGTCAGTACTGAAGGAGTGCTGCACTGTCGAAAGGTCAGTACTGAGGGAATGCTGCACTGACCGAGCGTCAGTATTGATGGAATTCTGCATTGTCAAAGGGACAGTACTGAGTGAGTGCTGCACTGTCAGAGACTCAGTACTGAGGGAGTGATGCACTGTCAGAGAGTCAGTTTGAGGGAGCGCTGCACTGTCAGGGGGTCAGTACTGAGTGAACGCTGCACTGTCAGGGGGTCAGTACTGAGTGAATGCTGCACTGTCAGAGGTTCAGTGCTAAGGGACTGCTGCACTGTCAAAGGGACAGTACTGAGGTAATGCTGCACTGTCAAAAGGGTCAGTCCTGAGGGAGCTCTGCACTGTCATGGGTTCAGAACTGAGGGAGTGCTGCACTGAACGAGTGTCAGTATTGACGGAGTTCTGCATTGTCAAAGGAACAGTACTGAGGGAGTGCTGCACTGACCAAGTGTCAGTATTGACAGACTACTGCACTGTTAAAGGGTCAGTACTGAGTGAGTGTTGCACTGTCAGAGGATCAGTACTCAGGGAGTGCTGCACTGTCGGAAAGTCAGGACTGAGGGAGTGCTGCACTGTCAGAGAGTCAGTACTGAGGGAGTGCCGCACTGTCAGAGGGTCAGTACTGAGGGAGTGCTGCACTGTTGGAGTGTCAGTACTGAGGCACTGCTGCACTGTCAAAGGGACAGCACTGAGATAATGCTGCACTGTCAGTGGGTCAGTCCTGAGGGTGCACTGCACTGTCAGGGGGTCAGCACTGAGGGAGTGCTGCATTGTCGGAAGGTCAGTACTGAGGGAGTGCTGCACTGACCGAGTGTCAGTATTGATGGACTGCTGCACTGTTAAAGGGACAGTACTGAGTGAGTGCTGCACTGTCAGAGGATCAGTACTCAGGAAGTGCTGCACTGTCAGAGAATCAGTACCAGTACTGAGGGAGTGCTGCACTGTCGAATCTTAAGTACTGAGGCGTGCTGCACTGTCAGAGCACAAGTATTGAGGGAGTGCTGCGCTGTCAGAGCGCAAGTACTGAGGGAGTGATGCACTGTCGGAGACTCAGTACTGAGGGAGTGCAGCACTGTCGGAAGGTCAGTACTGAGTGACTGCTGCACTGTCAGAAGGTCAGTATTGAGGGAGTGCTGCACTGTCAGAGGTTCAGTACTGAGGGAGTGCTGCACTATCAGAGAGCCAGTACTGAGAGGGTGCTGCACTGTCAGAGAGTCAGTACTGAGTGAGTGCTGCACTGTCAGAGAGTCAGTGCTGAGGGAGCGCTGCACTGTTGGACAGTCAATACAGAGCGGGTTCTGCACTGTCAGAGGGTCAGTTCTGAGGGAGTGCTGCACTGTGGGAGTGTCATTACTGAGGGAGTGTTACACTGTCAGAGAGCCAGTACAGAGAGAGTGCTGCACTGTTAGAGCTTAAGTACTGAGGGAGTGCTGCACTGTCAGAGGGTCAGTTCTGAAGGAGTGCTGGAGTGTTGCATGGTCAGTACTGAGGGACTGCTGCACTGTCAAAGGGACAGTATTGAGGGAATGCTGCACTGTCAGAGGGTCAGTCCTGAGGGAGCACTGCACTGTCAGGCGGTCAGTACTGAAGAAGTGCTGCACTGTCGGAAGGTCAGTACTGAGGAAATGTTGCACTGACCGAGTGTCAGTACTGAGGGAGTGCTGCACTGTTAAAGGGACAGTACTGAGTGAGTGCTGCACTGTCAGAGGATCAGTACTTAGGGAGTGCTGCACTGTCAGAGAGTCAGTACTGAGGGAGTGCTGCACTGTCAGAGAGTCAGTACTGAGGGAGTGCTGCACTGTCAGAGGGTCAGTACTGAGGGACTGCTGCACTGTCAAAGGGACAGTACTGAGGTAATGCTGCACTGTCAGTGGGTCAGTCCTGAGGGAGCACTGCACTGTCAGGGGGTCAGTACTGAGGGAATGCTGCACTGACGGAAGGTCAGTACTGAGGGAGTGCTGCACTGTCAAAGGGACAGTATTGAGGGAATGCTGCACTGTCAGAGGGTCAGTCCTGAGGGAGCACTGCACTGTCAGGCGGTCAGTACTGAAGAAGTGCTGCACTGTCGGAAGGTCAGTACTGAGGAAATGTTGCACTGACCGAGTGTCAGTACTGAGGGAGTGCTGCACTGTTAAAGGGACAGTACTGAGTGAGTGCTGCACTGTCAGAGGATCAGTACTTAGGGAGTGCTGCACTGTCAGAGAGTCAGTACTGAGGGAGTGCTGCACTGTCAGAGAGTCAGTACTGAGGGAGTGCTGCACTGTCAGAGGGTCAGTACTGAGGGACTGCTGCACTGTCAAAGGGACAGTACTGAGGTAATGCTGCACTGTCAGTGGGTCAGTCCTGAGGGAGCACTGCACTGTCAGGGGGTCAGTACTGAGGGAATGCTGCACTGACGGAAGGTCAGTACTGAGGGAGTGCTGCACTGACCGAGTGTCAGTATTGACAGACTGCTGCAATGTTAAAGGGACAGTACTGAGTGAGTGCTGCACTGTCAGAGGATCAGTACTGAGGGAGTGCTGCACTGTCGAATCTTAAGTACTGAGGAGTGCTGCACTGTCACAGCGCAAGTACTGAGGGAATGCTGCACTGTCAGAGCGCAAGTACTGAGGGAGTGCTGCACTGTTAGAGGGTCAGTACTGAGGGAGTGCAGCACCGTCGGAGGGTCAGTACTGAGGGACTGCTGCACTGTCAAATGGACAGTAGTAAGGTAATGCTGCACTGTCAGAGGGTCAGTCCTGAGGGAACACAGCACTGTCAGGGGGTCAGTACTGAGGGAGTGCTGCACTGTCAGAGAATCAGTACCGAGGGAGTGCTGCATTATCAGAGAGCCAGTACTGAGGGAGTGCTGCACTGTCAGAGAGTCAGTACTGAGGGAGTGCAGCACTGTCGGAGGGTCAGTACTGAGGGAGTGCAGCACTGTCGGAGGGTCAGTGCTGAGGGAGCGCTGCACTGTTAGGGGGTCAGTACTGAGGGAGCGCTGCACTGTCAGGGGGTCAGTACTGAGGGAGCGCTGCACTGTCAGGAGGTCAGTACTGAGGGAGTGCAGCACTCGCGGAGGGTCAGTACTGAGGGAGGGCTGCACTGTTAGGGGATCAGTACTGAGGGAGTGCAGCACTGTCGGAGGGTCAGTACTGAGGGAGCGCTGCACTGTCAGGAGGTCAGTACTGAGGGAGTGCAGCACTCGCGGAGGGTAAGTACTGAGGGAGGGCTGCACTGTCAAAGGGACAGTACTGAGGGAGTGCAGCACTGTCGGAGGGTCAGTACTGAAAGAGCACTACACTGTCAGGGGTTCTGTACTGAGTGAGCATTGCACTGTCGGAAGGTCAGTACTGAGGGAGCACTGCACTGACAGAGGTCAGTACTGAAGGAGTGCTGCACTGTCAGAGTGTCAGTGCTAAGGGAGTGCTGGCTGTATAAGGGTCACTATTGAAGGAGTGCTGCACTGTCAGGAGGTCAGTACTGAGGGAGTGCTGCACTGTCAGAGTGTCAGTGCTAAGGGAGTGCTGGCTGTATAAGGGTCAGTATTGAAGGAGTGCTGCACTGTAAGAGAATCAGGGCTGAGGGAGCGCTGCACTGTCGGAGGTTCAGTACTGAGGGAGTGCTGCCCTGTTGGAGGGTCAGTCCTGAGGGAGTGCCGCACTGTCAGAGGGGCAGGACCGGGTGAGGGTAATGGAATAGCTTCCTGGTCACATTTACTAATCACAGGTTTTTTAATCTGTCAGATTTTCTAACCTTAGTTCAAATTCTCAAACTGCCCATGCCAGGATTTGAACTCTCATTCTGTGGACTTTTAGTTCAGTAAATACAACACGCTATACTACCCTCCCCAGGTATGTGGATCTATTGAAAGATATTCAAGCAATAAGTGGGAATGAAATTAAATATCCTAAAACACAAGCTCTTGCGAACATTTCAAAAGGCAATGAAACTATTGGTTGAGTTGTTGCCTCCCCCAGCAGTCCCTACCTCTCAGGAGTGAAGGCTGACCATGGGGGTTGTTGGGGGTGTGGTTGGGAGCGGGTTGCTGCTAAGTCTGTCCCACTCCCAGTTGAACATGAGTCTGCAATTCATAGACTTACTCCTGAGATTGAGGTGAACAAAGGGCCTATTTAGAAAACTGCACTGTGGTCAGGATGCACTGTA
Organism: Carcharodon carcharias; assembly: GCF_017639515.1. Lineage (NCBI taxonomy): Eukaryota > Metazoa > Chordata > Chondrichthyes > Lamniformes > Lamnidae > Carcharodon > Carcharodon carcharias. The sequence continues at coordinate 14,219,562 of NC_054497.1, forward strand.
GGCTTAGCTCCTGTACCTACACAATGAGCTGCCTTATACCAGCAAATCCCACATCAGTAATATGATTACAGGATTTCAAAATAACCAGGTTAGTTACAATGTCGCTTGGGCACAGGTTAACCCTTTCATTCTCCAGCTCCATCTCGGCAATGAAAACCTCAGAACCCTCGTGGCTCTCTCTCTCTCTCTGTTTCCACAAAGCTTCTCTGCAATTCCGACAGCCCGATTTCGGAGAGTGCCGGCCTTCACTGAGGGGTCTGCACCCACTGATCTCGGTTCCCCCCACCCCCACCCCTCCCCCACCACCCGCCACCCGGATGCCTGCTCTTTATGTGGGCACCTTGGCAGCGAGGGTCAGCAGGGCTGTGTGGGGGGGTTGGGGGGGTGGCATTGCTGGACCACACAGTCAGACTCGGGGAGGTGGGTGTTGGGGCGGGGGAGGGTGTCACTATATAGCGATTGGCTGAAGGGCCCCCTGTCCGATTCCTCCTCTCCCTTTCCCACCCCATGGCACTGTTGCTGTCCTAATGCCAACCCTGAGATCAATTACCAGACCAAGGACTGAAATGAGCTTCACAGAAAGAGGCACTCAGACCTGGGGGGGGCGGCGTCAAAGCTGGGATTCGAAGAAGGGCAGAGAGAGAGTTATCACCCATTCCATGTCTAGGGGCCATAAATATAAATCCAATGGGGGTTTCGAGAGAAACCTCTTTACCCAGAGAGTGGTGAGGATGTGGAACTCGCTCCCACTCGGAGTGTTTGGGGTCGATTGAGGGCAAGTTAGACGAGCGTATGGGCGAAAGGAAGAGAAGGGTGTGTTAATAGGATGAGATGAAGTGGGGTGGGGGGGGGAGACACACATGGAGCATAAACACCAGCATGAACCCACATGGGCTGAATGGCCTGTTTCTGTGCCATAGATCTGATGTGATTTTAGTCCATGTTCTCTTCATACTTCCTCCTAGGGTTGCCAACTGTGATTAAATGTATTCCTGGAGTTTTCACCACATGACTTGCCCCCACTCTCCAGCCATTAATCGGCCAACACATCCATCCTTGTGCCGTATGGCCTTCCTACACCAATTGGAAAGCAAAGAGACTCATTGCCCAATTGGATGATGCTTGACTGTCAGTCAAACAGCCTTTTTTTTCTCATTTTCAATGTTTTTATATCTGGAGAAGAGAAATGTTCAAAGAAAATGACAAAGCAAAACTATCTTTTTTTTAATATCTCGATGATTTTTCTCCGGGGTTGCACACGGCAGTGTCCTGGAGATTGATCTTCAATTCCTGGAGACTCCAGGCCAATCCTGGAGGGTTGGCAACCCTATTTCTCTACCCCATACTCAGCATTTACAGACCTGGCCATTTTTTCTCAGCATTGTTGCTCTATTGAGGTCCCAGGCCCGGTGCTAATCATATCAGCCCGTAGCCTGAGCTCACTCAGTTAGAAACCCCTAGATCTCCTGTGTTCAGTCTGAACTTCTAGTGTCCACAGTCTCTATCCAAACACCTCAAATTTTTCAAAAGTGAACATATAAAGAAAAGCAACTGTCTGAATTTCTTAGTTAGTCTCAATCCATTACCCTCTAAATCCTCCCTATGCCTTCCTCAAATTACATCTGGAGTAACCGGGTTCAGCTCTGGGCACCTCACACCCCAGGAAAGATACACTGGTCTTAGAGAGAGTGCAGCCCAGATTCATCAGAATGATACTGGAGTTAAAAGGGTTAAATGATGAGGACAGGTTGAGTCAACTTGGCTCGTGGCTCTCTGGAGTTTATAAGATTGAGGGATGATCTGATTTAAAGGAAAGCAACAAAGGCAAACACAGAGAAACTATTTCTTCTGGTGGAGGGATCCAAAGGGTATGATGAAGTTAGGTGGGAGGAGTCTCATGTGGAGCATATACATCAGCACTGACCAGATGGGCCAAACGGCCTGTTTCTGTGCTGTTTGACTTTATGTAGCTCTATTTTCAAAAATGGGAGGCACAATCTTAAAATTCAAGCCAGGGCATTTAGCATTTTTTTCACACAAAGTGTGGTGGAACGCTGGTATCATAATAACACAAACTTAAGGAACAGAGAGTTAAGGGATACAGTCAGACACATCTGATACCAGAGAGTACGAGCGCACAGAGCTAGAACTGTTTACCAGGCTGCAGCTCGCCAGTTATTGTGTCCAGATACTCGAAACAAAAGTAAAACTCGTACCAATAGTGAAAGCAGCTCTTTCCAATTGTGCCAGATGAAAGATTTTTATTTCGCAACTACAGAACATCCCCAAGTACTTTACAGCCAATGAAATACCTTTCGAAGCGTAGTCGCTGTGTTAATGTAAGAGACGCGGCAGCTAAATTGTACACAGCAAGGTCCCACCAAAAAAAAAGCAAGGTGATAATGGCCAGATAATCTATTTCGGTGATACTGGTTGAGGGATAAGTATTGGCCAGGACACCGGGGAGGGCTCCCCCTGCTCTTCTTCAAAATAGCGCCATGGAATCTTTAAGTCCACTTGAGAAGGTAGACCGGTTTAATGTCTCATCCCGAAAGGTGGCACTGCTGACAGTGTGGCATCCCTTCAGGACCGCACTGAGAGTGTCAGCTTGGATTTTGTGCTCGGATCCCTGGGCTGATGACTTGAGCCCACAATATTCTGCCTCAGAGGAAAGTGCGTTACTCAGCAAGCCACAGCCGAGAAGTACAGGCGATGCTGGTTGGTCCCCTTGGTTCCCTTGAGGGAAGTTCTGATGTGGTGGTGAAGGTGTTTGTGGGGAGGTGGGCAAGCGCTAACCTTTGACAGGGCACTGAGCAGGAGACCCGTTCTCTCTCTCAAAGAACACAGAGGAGGCATCCATCCTTTTAGAGAACCCTCAGGCTGGAGGTAAAAGACCCAATGACTCCCATTTGAAACTCATGGTTACAGCTGCACCTGGGCATGTCCTTCAAAAATATCTCATTCCATTCTGCACCTACATCGAATTTTACAGAACAGGAACAAGCCCATTCGGCTCGACTGCTCTGTGCTGGTGTTTATGCTCCATATGAGCCTCTGTCCAAGCCCTCTTCATCACCATATCCTTGTATTCCTTTCTCCCTCATGTGTTTATCAAGCTTCCTCCTTAAAGGCATCAATATTATTCACCCCAACCACTCCCGATGGTAGCGAGTTCCATGTTCTCACCACTCTCTGGGTGAAGAGGTTTCTCCTGATTTCCCGGTCGGATTTATTAAGGACTGTCATACATTGATGGCCCCAGTTCTGGTCTCCCTCAAAAGTGGAAACATCTTCTCAATTGAAACCCTGTTGTAATTTTAAAGAGTTCTATCAGGTCACCCCCTCTTTAGACCATTTCTTTTCTGGAGAAACAAGCTCAACCTTTCCTGATGTGGGGATGGTGTTCATTCCCAGATTGACAATGAGGTGAATTTACCCCAGGGATAATCTGTAGGTTCCTAGGCCTCTGTCACCCGCACCCACCCCCCCAGCCTCCATCTCTGCCCCAACATTCCTCAAACAGTTAAATTAAAATGTGAGCAGAGATTTGGCCAGGTACATCCCAAGGAAAAGGTTGCTCTTGCTCTGTGTGACAACAATCCTCTCTCTGAGCTCTCCTTCATGGACATGGAGTGTAAGAGATATTTCCATTTGATAAAGGCTGCCTCTGGTGTCAGTGGCGGCCTGAACAATGGTTGGTTTTATGAGGCCTGTGTGCTGATATCCCTGAGAAGGCCCTGCAGCCAACTTCTCTCTCTCTCTCTCCGAAAGGAAATTGGGCGTTGCCATGACAACCAATTTAAGTCCCCGGGAGCACAATGCACTGCCTGTGACAGCCGAGGGAATAAAAAGCCATAAACAAAAGAAAGAGGAAACCAGTCTGGGGACGAGATCGCTGAGGCGATGCTGTGTTTGCCGCTAAACGATTCTCATCATTAGACAGGTGGGAGGGGAGAAACCACGAATGAAACAGCAAAGAAAGAGGCCATTTGGCCCAAAGTGTCTGTACTGACTCTGTGAACGAGTTTGTGAGCTTCACGCCCCCTGCTCTTTCCCCATAGTCCTGTAAGTTTCTCCTTTGCAAATACTTATCCAATTCCCTTTGAAGGTCATTGTCGAATCTGCTTCCACCACCCTTTCAGGCAGCGCTTTCCAGATCACAACAACTCACTCAGTAAAAATACTCTCATCTCCCCCTTGGCTTTATTTTAACCAATTATCTTAAATCCGTGTTAGCATCCCTCCAGCCAATGGAAACTGGTTTCCCCCTTCCTGTTTTGAAAACTCTTCATGATTTGGAACACTTCCATTAAATTCCCCCTTAACCTTCTCTGCTCTAAGGAGAACAATCCCAGCTTCTCCAGTCTCTCCACATTAACTACAGTCCCACATCCCTGGTACCATTTCAGTAAGTTTCCTACCCAAAATGGTGAATTTAGGGGTGTTAGGGGTAATTTCCTTGGTGTAATATATAGACCACCAGCTAGTGGGAAGAATGAAGAGGAACAAATCTGCAAGGAAATCACAGAGAGGTGTAAACATCAGAGAGTAGTTATAATGAGGGACTTTAATTACCTGAATATAGACTGGGGTAGTGGTAGTGTAAGGGGCAGTGAGGGACAAATGTTCCTAGATTATATTCAGGAGAATTTCCTACAACAGTATGTGTCCAGTCCAACAAGAAAGGAGGCACTGCTAGACCTGTTCTTGGGAATGAGGTGGGCCAAGTAGATCAACTGACAGTGGGGGAACATATAGGAGACAGTGATCATTGTATCATAAGGTTTAAAGTGACGGTGGAAAATGACAATGGTCAATCCAGAGTAAGAATAATCAACTGGCAGAGAGCGGACTTCAATGGGGCAAGAACGGAGCTGGGCCGGATAGACTGGAACCAAAGGTTGGCAGGAAAAACAGTAGCTGAACATCGGGCATTTTCAAAGAGGAGATGGTTTGGGCACAGTCAAGGCATGTTCCCTCAAAATGGAAGGGTAGGACAAACAAATCCAGAGCTCCCTGGATGACAAAGGAGATAGAAATTAAGTTAAAGAAGAAAAAGTGTGCTTATGACAGGTGTCAGGTGGCAAATACATTTGAGAACCAAGCTGAATACAGAAGGTTCAGAAGGGATGTGAAAAAGCAAATATGAGAAGCAAAGAGGGATTATGAAAAAAGACCAGCAGCTAACATAAAAGGAAATCCCGAAGTATTCTATAAGCACATCCATAGTAAAAGGGTGGTAAAAGGAGGAGTAGGGCCAATTAGGGACCAAAAAGGAGATTTACACATAGAGGCAAGAGGCATGGCTGAGGTGTTAAATGAATACTTTGCATCTGTCTTTACCTACAAGGTAGATGCTGCCCAGGCCGTGATGACAGAGAAGGAAACTCAGTCTCTAGAGGGGCTTAAAATTGATAAGGAGGAGATATTGGATAAGCTGTCGGTACTTAAAGTTGACAAGGAACCAGGACCGGATGAGATGCATCCAAGGATATTGAAGGAAGTGAGAATGGAAATTGCAGAAGCACTGGCAATAATCTTTCAATGTTCCCTGGATTCGGGGAGGTGCCAGAGGACTGGAGAATTTTGCAAACATTACACCCTTGTTCAAAAGAGGCTGTAAAGATCTGCCCTGCAATTACAGACCAGTCAGTTTAACTTCTGTGGTGGGGAAACTTCTAGAAACAATTATTCAGGATAGAATTAATAGTCACATGGAAAAATGTGGATTGATTCTGAAGAGTCAGCATGGATTTGTTTAAGGAAAATCCTGTCTAACTAATTTGCTGGAATTTTTTGAAGAGGTAACAGAAATGGTTGATGAGGTTAAGGCTGTTGATGTGGTGTAAATGGACTTCCAAAAGGTGTTAGATACAGTGCCACACAACAGACTTGTGAGGAAAGTTATAGGTCATGGAATAAAAGGGACAATAGCAACGTGGATACAAAATTGGCTGAGGGATAGGAAACAGACAGTAATTGTTAATGGGTATTGTTTGGGCTGGAAGAAGGTTTGAAGTGGAGTTCCCCAGGGGTCGGCATTGGGACCCTGGCTTTTCCTAATATATATAAATGATCTAGATCTTGGTGTGCAGGGGACAATTTCAAAGTTTACTGATGACACAAAATTTGGGAGAATTGTAAACTGTGAGGAGGACAGTGTAGAACTTCAAAAAGACATTGACATGTTAGTGGAGTGGGCAGATAGGTGGCAGGTGAGGCTTAATGCAGAGAATTGTGAGGTGACACACTTGCTACAAAGAACAGGGAGAGACAGTATAAAATAAAGGATACTATTCTAAAGGGTGTGCAGGAGTAGAGAGACCTGGGTGCATATGTATATAAGTCATTAAAGATGGCAGGACAGGTAGAGAGAGCTGTTCCTACAGCAGACAATATTCTAGGCTTCATTAATAGAAGCATAGAGTACAAGAGCAGGGAGGTTATGATGAAGACACTGGTTAGACCTCAGCTGGAGTATTGTGTACAGTTCTGGGCACCACACTATAGGAAGGATGTGAACACACTGGAGAGAATGCAGAAGATGTTTACAAGAATGGTTCCTGGGATGAGACACTTCAGTTATGAGGCAAGATTGGAGAAGTTGGGACTGTTTTCTTTGGAATTTATTGCTGAAGGAATAGAGTATAAAAATAGGGAAGTGTTGTTGCAACTGTACAAGGCATTGGCGAGACTGCACCTGGAGTACTGTGCACAGTTTTGATCCCCTTACTTGGGGAAGGATGTAGTTGCATTGGAGGAGGTTCAGAGGAGGTTCACTAGATTGATTCCAGAGATGCGGGACTTGTCTTATGAGAAGAGATTGAGCAGTTTAGGCCTGTACTCGCTAGAGTTTAGAAGAATGAGAGGAGATCTAATTGAGGTATATAAGATGCTAAAGGGAATAGACAAAGTAGACGTAGAGCTGATGTTTCCACTTGTGGAGCATTCTAGAACGAGAGGCCATAGTTTTAGGCTAAGGGGTGGTAGATTTAAATCAGGGATGAGGAGAAATTACTTTTCTCAAAGGGTCGTGAATCTGTGGAATTCACTACCTCAGAGTGCAGTGGATGCTGGGATGCTGAATAAATTTAAGGAGGAGATAGGCAGATTTTTAATTTGTAACGGGTTGAAAGGTTATGAGGAGAGGGCGGGAAATTGGAGTTGAGGCCAAAATGAGATCAGCCATGCTCGTAATGAATGGAGGGGCAGGCTCGAGGGGCTGAATTGCCTACTCCTGCTCTGAATTCTTATGTTCTTATGAGAGGAGAAGGCTAAGAGGAGACTTGATAGAAGTTTTCAAAATCAAGAGGGGTCTGGACAGAGTAGATAGGGAAAAACTGTTCCCGCTCGTAAATGGATCGAGAACCAAAGAGCACAGCTTTGAACTGTGTTGCAAAAGAAGCAAATGTGAGGTGAGAAAAACCTTTTTCACACAGCGAGTAGTTAGGGTTTGGGATGCACTGCCTGGAAGTGTGATGGAGGCAGGTTCAATTGAAGCATTGAAGAGGGCATTTAAATAGAAACAACGTGCAGGATATGGGGGAAAGGCAGGAGATTGGCACTAAGTTAAAATGTTCAGAGAGCCGGTGCAGACATGATGGGCCGAATGGCCTCCTTCTACACTGTAACGATTCTGTGATTACCCAAAATGTTTCACTGAAATAATAATAGGAAATTTAGAAAAGGCACAAGAAGTTAGTCAGGGTTCAGAAGAGGTGATTACCTTGGAGTCTTACCCTCTAATCCTGATTCTATCAGACTCTGATTTTATCAGACAGTTCCACTCCCTACCTTTCCCTCAACTTCCCTCCACTGAACAGTTTTTACAGTCTCAAGGCTTCTCAGGACCACAACCTTTAATACAGGACACAGTCTAATTCCATTCTCCCGGAATATTTAACATTCCTCCTTTTCCAGCAACAATCATAGAATCTTACACAGGAGGCCAATCGGCTCTTTGAGCCTGTACTAGCCCTTTCAAAGAGCTATCTAATTAGCCCCACTCCCCCTGCTCTTTCCCCATAGCTGTGTAATTTTTTCCCTTTTCAAGTATTTATCCAATTCCCTTTCGAAAGTATTGAATCTGCTTCCACTGCCCTTTTCAGTTTATTTAATCTCTTGTACAGATAATTCCACTTTTGAATTAACTGCTGTGCAAATGATTGTTTTTCAAATCTCCCTAATTATTTTGTTGACTGCTTTGATTTCTGCCCTCTCTTCACCATCCACCTTCCAGTGGAGCCAATTTCTCACTGTTCACCCTTCCCATAACTCTACGGAATCTGAAGGCCTCCATCCCACCGTCCCCTCGGCTTTCTGAAAGAAAACTCCTCCTTCTCCGGATTCTCATCATTAGCCAGGGGCAGGGTTTACAGGTCGTCGATCGGGTGCCAGTGGGGGAAGGCCCGAGAGCAGCCAGGAAACAGTCCAGCACCCCCCCCCCACCCCCGATCGGCCCCCAATGAACGGCCAGCGTGCGTGGAAGGCGCGCTGAGGAGCTCAGCGCTGCCGGGGTTGAGGGTTGGGGGTGCGGAAGAGAGCGAGCGCAAAAGCCTTGCGTTGGCATTGAAAACTCCCTGAAGGCAGGGAGCTGCCTGGGGGAGTTGAACATTGGACTCACTCACCATAATATGGACAGAATAAAAATTCTGCCCCCAAAAATTGGCATTTAATTTTTATTCAGTCGTGGAAACCTCGTCTCGCCCCTGGATGAGGTTTGCTAAAAAGTTCAGAAGGCCCCCTGGCCGATGTGCCCGCCTGAGGTTGGACGGGCAGTGAAACATATGTTTAAATTCATCGATTAAGGGCCTCGATAGGCCTCTTGTCGGCGGGCGCACTGACGGCTCTCTCACGCGCCCGCCGATCGAATTGTTGCACAGGTGCACAATGCCATCGGGCACTATTTTGCGCCCGAGCGGGTCAGGCACGCGCCCGCTCGTGGGTCATAAAATCCTGCCCCCTGGTTTTCAATACCCATGTCAATCTACGCTGCACCTTTTCCGTGGTTTTTATATCCATCCTTAAGTATCCCGCACAAGTTCATCAATACTTCCTTGTATTCGGACCCTGTGGCTCTAGAAGTAGAATCCAGGATTCCGGATTTATTTTGTCGGTCTTACTTATTTGCGCTGTCACTTTTAATGATTGGCTCGGCGTTTTTCACATTAGAAAGGAGGAGTCCGAGGGAACCTGATAGAGACGTTTAAAATTATCAAGGGAGTTTGAAAGAATCGATGAGGCAAAGGCGAGTTTTTCCAGGTATTTTGGGGGGTTTTTTTGTCAGATTTCCAGCGTCCGCAGTTTTTTGCTTTTATCTTTTTATTGTAAGGGAGTTTCCATTTGTGAGTGAGACCAGAACCGGGGCCATCAATATAAGACAGTCAACTAATAAATCCAATAAGGAATTTAGGAGAAACATCTTTGCCCAGAGAGTGGTGAGGATGTGGAACTCGCTACCACAGGGAGTAGTGCAGTGAATAGCGCAGATACATTCATATTAGATGAAGCAGAGTGGGTAGAGAAGTGTGTGGAGCATAAATCCTGGTCAGGACCAGCTGGGCAGAATGGCTTGTTCCTGAGTGATAAATAATGTGTAATCTTTTGTAATATTTTGTAACACCACTCTCCCCTACTCCATATAATACCTTACTTTAAAAAACGCATCTCTCCTTCTTCTTACTTCCAAATTGTACTGTTTCAATTCGCTCCACATAGAACACTTGCCAACGATCTGCCCACCTTCCTTCAGGAAAATTCCCACTCTCACCTTCCACCCTCCACCCCCCTGCAATTTGTTGCCTCTGGCAGATCTTGATACTGTTCAATCAATGCTTAAGCCCAGATCATCAATAAATTTACAGGCACATGTGAAATCTGTCTCCCCAACCCAATGCTTTCTGACCTCCATTGCTATCTGGACATGCTCCTGGCAATCCCACAATCTACTGACTTCTCCGTTAACATTTGGTGTGGCACCTTAACTTTTGGGAATCCATATAAACCACATCTGCTACATTTATTTTTAGATATCCCATCTTACTTTAAAAATCCTCTCAGGTTGATGAAAGCCAAATTCATGTACATCATTATATTTACTTTTTCTATGACAATGCCTTGGTCAATCAGCGTCGACTTACCAACCAATCAGCACCTTTTTTTCCTGCAGTATAAATTGTTGTGGTGGTTTGAAATTCGGCATTCTTGCATTTGTCCCGATGAGCGCAAGATGAAAAGCTTCAGCAACGTCTCTCCTTTCAGCGCTATCATATTTTGTTATTAAATGAAGGACACAGCAACAACAACTTATATTTATATAACACCTTTAATTTAGTGAAATGTCCCAAGGCGCTTCACAGGGACATAATCAAACACAATTCGATCTTGTCATTTCCAAGAATCATAAACAAATGTATATGTCTGTCTTTCCTTTACATCAATTTGGTATATTTTTTCTATTTTAGACTGGGTCCAATTGGAGCAACTGGCTACTAATAGTTTGTGTTGATTCAACAAACTTTCAATCGGGGGAGGTAAACATTAGTGACTCTATTTCTGGTGGTGTTGGTCGAGAAAGGAATGTTGGCCGGTACAGCAGGAGAAGTCTCTGTTCTACAAACTGTACCACAGACCACAGAACCCAGAGTATTAGCCTGAGCCAACAGTAGCAAACATACCTGATTTAAAGTCTTATCTGACTAAAGGTACCTCGGACAACATCGCACTCTTTCAGCACTGCACAAGTTCTGGAGTGGGGCTTGAACTCTAATCCTTCTAACTGCAAAGTGAGAGTGCAGCCAACCTGGTCAAACTGCCCCAGGTTGTCACCATCTGCATGTCCTGTTAGTAAGAGCGTTTAAATCTTGTCTCCTGAGATAAGTGGCCTCAGTCCTGTTACTCAGGGTGCCTAGGGAGATTTCCTCAGCTTAGGTAGGGGTATTTTTCCCGCCTTGTCACACAGGTTAAACCACAAAACAAATTGCTGCTGATCAGGTGCCTTCTTGGAGCAGAAAGGGTTAATGCTCTAACCCAATTCAACTCGTTCTAAACCACAAGTAACTCTCTTCAAAGGAATGGCGTAGAATTTACTGTACAGAAAGAGGCCATTCATTCCAACTGTTCTATGGCAGTATTTGACCTCCCTTCTTGTATAACCTTTTATTCCATTCTCCTTCATGTATTTATCTAGCTTCTCCTTAAACGCATTGTTGCTATTCACCTCATCTACTCCTTGTGGTAGCGTGTTCCACATTCTCACCACTCTCTATGTGAAGCTTCCCCTGAATGTCCTATTGGGTTTATTATTGACTGTCTTATACCGGGGGCCCCTAATTTCTGGTCTCCCCCACCGGAGGAAACATCATCTCCGCACCTACCCCATCAAACTCCTTTGTAATTTTAAAAACCTCTCTAACTAAAGTTGACCTCTCCTTTTATCAGATGCTGAAGAATTTGAGGCTCATTTTCAGCATTTTGCCTTATTTCAGGTTCCAAGCATTCACTGAATCCTCCTTTTAACTCGAGTCCTCCAAGAGTTGAGAGTCCCTGCAGCAAAAGTCTTTGAAGTCGGCTCTTTCCCTGTTATACAAATCCAGCCATTGTAATGAGAAGTCTATCCCACAGGAAGGTGCTGACTGCTCACCGTGTCTCAGATCCTCGGTCCAACGGTGTCGATATTTCACACGATGGTCATTCTTGATCATTTGTGTTCACAGAGCATCCACCCAACCACTTTCCCCCAAGCACATGCAACCATGACTTCCATCAATGCATTCTTTTTACTTAATATTCACTTTTGGGATATGAGCATCGCTGGCAAGGCTAGCATTTGTTGCCTGTCCCTAATTGCGCTTGAGGTGATGGTGTACCACCTTCTCGAATCACTGCAGTCTGTATGCTGCTGGCACACCCACAGCTCTGCCAGGGAGGGAGTTCCGGGATCTTGATCCAGCGACGATGAGTCAATGGTAATTTGGTTCCAAGTTAGGATGGGGCATGACTTGGGAGGGAAACTTGCAGGTAGTGGTGTTCCCATGTGTCTGCTAACCTTGATTTTGTAGGTGGCACAGGGAGTGAGTGAGTTGCTGTTGAAAGTTGCAATTTAAGGGTAAGCTATTCTTTTGCTTAATTCACATTTCTTAGCACTGTTTAAAATTATTCTTTTGATAATTGCAAGTTGACTTAAAGATTCCACCAGCTACTTAAATGTCAGCAAGACTTCCTGGATCTGAATCTCTGTGGACAGGTTCAAAGATAAATGGCTGCCTTATGTATAACTGAACAAATAAAACAGTCCACCCTTGTTGCAAATATCTTGGCTGCTCCCTCAAGTGTTGCAGACAACCAATTAAATATTCATATTGAGTTAAGCTTGGTACATAACTCCACAGCTGGATTTTCAGTATCTTATTTACTGTGAATTAATTTAATGGGACTTGCACTTCTCTGGAACTGAGGGGGCTAGGGGAGGAGGGGAGTCTAATGGAGGTTTTCAAAACAGTGACAGGATTTCAGAGGATACATTGGAGAGATGGTCTCTACTAGTTGGTGAATCAGTAACAAGGGTGAAAGAGGCCATTCAGCCCCTTAAGCCTGCTCCACCATTCAATTAGATCATGGCTGTGATGTACCCCCAAAACCATTTACCTGCCTTTGTACACACACATGGGGCTACCACTGGAAGAACAAAATGGGGGTGTTAGAAGAAATATTTTTACACAGAGTCATTAGAATAAAGAATGATGATCCCTTAGCACAAGGGGTCACCAAGGCATACACCGCAATATAATCTCAAAGCAATTATTGGATAGCAATATATATAGAATATATAGAATGCAGGGGAATGACATAAGGTAGCTTCAATTGAAGGTGAGCAACAGCACTAATGTGATGGGCTGAATTGTGCTCCTGTCTGTTGTAATCTCTGCAATGAGGTTAACAACTCTCGAAATGTCACTGTTTATTGTCCAGTGTTCTGCCCGACTAGAGTCTGCTGAGCAGCGGCAGGCTATTGGACAGTGTGGATTCAAGCCCCACTCCAGAGACCTGAGGACAAAATCCAGGCCAACACCGCCCCCCCAGTGCCGAGGGAGTGCCAAACTGTCGGAGGTGCCATCTTTTGGATGAGATATTAAATCGAGGTCCAATCCTCTTGCCTGGATGTAAAATATTCGATTGCCACTATTTTAAAGAAGAGCAGGGGAGCTTTCCCCAGTTTTCCAGATGATATTTATCCCTCAACCGACATCGCAAAAACAGAATCTCTGATCATCATCCCATTGCTGTCCACTTCCAACATTACAGCAGTGAGTACACTTCAAAAAGTATTTCCGTGGGTCATCCTGAGATTGAGAAAGGCACTATAGAAATGAATTTTTTGTTGTTAAATCCTAACAGCACTGTGGGGGTACCTTCCCCACACAGACTGCTGTGGTTCAAGAAGGAAGCTCACCTACACAGTGTGATTCTAATTAGGGAATGACCTGTGATTATATTTAAGAAAAAGTTGGACAAAAAGGAGTAGAAAAAGCAAAACTGAATAGTGATAACCCAGGGAGCTACACTCACTTCATGTCTGGTCTCTGGCGTGTTTGCTGCTGTTATTGAGTGAGTCAGACAGAAAATGTCTGCCAGAGTCTGGAGCAGTTCAAATTTATGGCCACTTGAGGGCGTCAAGAGCAGCAACTCGGTAATTTTTAGGTCTGAGCATGTGAAGTGTCTGATTCACTCTCACAAGCTCATCATGCCTCACACCCAGATCAAAAGGTAATAGAGCATTTCCCCTTAAAGCACCCAACACCATATCAAAAACACATTCAGGACAGGTACAGCGCGGGGTTAAATACAGAGTAAAGCTCCCTCTACACTGTCCCCATCAAACACTCCCAGGACAGGTACAGCACAGCGTTAGATACAGAGTAAAGCTCACTCTACACTGTTCCCATCAAACACTCCCAGGACAGGTACAGCACAGGGTTAGATACAGAGTAAAGCTCCCTCTACACTGCCCCATCAAACACTCCCAGGACAGGTACAGCGCGGGGTTAAATACAGAGTAAAGCTCCCTCTACACTGTTCCCATCAAACACTCCCAGGACAGGTACAGCACAGGGTTAGATACAGAGTAAAGCTCCCTCTACACCGTCCCCATCAAACACTCCCAGGACAGGTACAGCACGGGGTTAGATACAGAGTAAAGTTCCCTCTACACCGTCCCCATCAAACACTCCCAGGACAGGTACAGCACAGGGTTAGATACAGAGTAAAGCTCCCTCTACACTGTCCCCATCAAACACTCCCAGGACAGGTATAGCACGGGGTTAGATACAGAGTAAAACTCCCTCTACACTGTCCCCATCAAACACTCCCAGGACAGGTACAGCACGGGGTTAGATACAGAGTAAACTCCCTCTACACTGTCCCCATCAAACACTCCCAGGACAGGTACAGCACAGGGTTAGATACAGAGTAAAGCTCCCTCTACACTGTCCCCATCAAACACTCCCAGGACAGGTACAGCACAGGGTTAGATACAGAGTAAAGCTCTCTCTACACTGTCCCCATCAAACACTCCCAGGACAGGTACAGCACGGGGTTAGATACAGAGTAAAGCTCCCTCTACACTGTCCCCATCAAACACACCCAGGGCAGGTACAGCAAGGGGTTAGATACAGAGTAAAACTCCCTCTACACTGTCCCCATCAAACACTCCCAGGACAGGTACAGCATGGGGTTAGATACAGAGTAAAGCTCCCTCTACACCATCCCCATCAAGCACTCCCAGGACAGGTAAAGCTCCCTCTGTACCCCACAGTGTTGTATGCAGCAGCCTGTTATTATTCCCTTCTCCATGCCTGCTAACTACCTGAGACTGCCCATTAGTGCCAAATTAGCAACCACTTTGATACTTATTTGCATTGGAAGCTACACCTTCAACATTGAGTCCCTCTCACATTCTGCAGAATCAGAGGCCCTGTCAGCTCATTGGGAATCAATGTTTATTGTACAAAAAAGCAAAGTATAAAACAAAAAAAGTTTTTAAATACAGGAAACATGTGCAAAGTGCCCGAGTAGCAAGCATGTGTCAGTCTGTAATTATCAACTCATCCACTCCCCAGTCTTCATAGCTTCCGTCTGGCAGGTATCTTCGGATAATGATTGGAATTTTTCGTGCTCTGGGAAACAAGACAGACTTGTGTTGACAAAATGGGTTATCACTCAGCTCAGGAAACAGCTGCAAGCGACCTACTTACAGCTAAGGGTGCTGGACAGCAGTGACTGTGTGCAAACATGTAATAATATTGTCATTAAGGGTTGTTCTCCACTGAGCAGAGAAGGTTAAGGGGAGATTTAACAGAGGTGTTTAAAACCACGAGGGGTTTTGATAGAGTGAATAAAGAGAAACTACTTCTGCCGGCAGAAGCGTTGAAAACCAGAGGGCACAGATTTAATACCTTAAATTGGCAAAAGAACCAGAGGGGTTGAGAAGTTATTTTACACAGCGAGCTGTTACAATCTGGAATGCGCTGCCTGAGAGGGAAGTGGAAGATGATTCAATGGCAACTCTCAAAAGGGAAGGGAACTGCAGAGCCACAGGGGTAAGAACAAAGGTGAGCGGGAAGAGGCATGATGGGCCAAAGGGTCTCCTTTGGTGCTGTATGGCTCTCTGACTTTACAAGCAAGGCTGCCACTTTGAATACAGCAAAGAGCAGTCAGATTAGTTACTAGTCCCTCTCTTGTTTTGGTGGCGTCAAGTTGCAGATGGAATGTTGGCCCAGGATGCCAGGGCAACTCCCTGCTCTTCTTGGAACTGTGCCAGGGGACCTTGTGTCTCATCCACGAGGGCGGCAGCTTGTTCATTTCAGTACCTGCTCAGGGCCAGGGGTGGGGCTATAGAACCTTGGGGCACTGAAGGGGGCCATTCAGCCCATCGTGCCTGCACTGGCCCTTTGAATGAGCGATTCAATTAGCCCCGTTCCCCCTCCCTGCCCTTTCCCCAGGGCCCGACAGTTGTTTCTGGATGAAGCTGCCGCAGTAAGAGCACCGGCTGCCGGCCTGATGTCCAGTGTTTAACCCCAGGGCAAGCTGAGGAAGGCTGTTGGCACCGCCAGCTGTTCAGGCTGAGAAACTGCGCGAGCCCTTAGGGAAACGACTCATTCTCTAAACGTGACAGCAAACAACAACAGAAAAGAAAATCGCAGTTATAGTGGCTCCATAACTGCTGACTAAGGTTGCAAACCCCAGAGGCCTGGCTGTCAGTGTCACCGTGTTAGGCACAAGTGAGGAAGAGGGAACTTAAATTCATGTGTGGCTTTAAACTAGAGCCTGGCTCAGATGCTTTTAACATTTGTATTCCAGAGGCGCATTGGGGAAAGGTCGCTGTCTAAGGCCTTTCAGTCATAGCACACCGAGGGCTGGAGATTGTATAGAATCCCTCAGGCTCTGACTCACATTGAATGTGTACAAGTATTACACTTGTATCGAAGCACCTCAGAGTGCAGCATGGTCTAGAATGTGAACATCACTTCCTCTGATGGCCATTTTGGAATGTTTTGCAATGTTCTTTTAAATATTTTATGAACAAAATATATTTTTGAAAAACAATTGAGAGATGCCTCAATGATAAGATTGAGCAGAAGAGGAAGGGGAGATTTGATAGAGGGGTTTAAAATCATGTATGGTTTTGATAGAATAAACAATGATAAATTACTTCCAGTGACAGAGGACACAAGTTTGAGGTGATTGGCAAAAGAACCAGAGGGAGAGATGAGATTGTTTTTGCCCAAAGGGTGTTGTTTCGACCTAGATTGCATTGTCTGAAAGGGAGGCACAAGCAGATTCCATTACCCTTTCAAAGGGGAATTGGATACATATTTGAAGAGGACAAATCCACAAGGATATGGGGAAGGAAAAGGGGAGTGGGACTAATTGGACAGCTCTCAAAGAGCCAGCACAAATACAATGGGCTGAATGGTCTTTTTGCCGTAGGATTCTATGAACACAGCCCCATCGCTCCTCGTGAGTTGAGGTGGCCCGTTCAATCTAGCTCAAAGTGAATATAATGCAATCAAGGGGTTTAGGCGGCATCAGTCAGTTCCATGCCAGCATTTTATAAAAAATTCATTCTTGGGGTGTTGCAGCAAGGCCAGCGTTTATTGCCCAACCCCCCTAGTTGCCCTGGGAAGGTGGCAGTGGTCTGCCTTCTTCAACCTCTGCTAGCAATTTGAAGCCACCTCAGAGGGAGGTGAAGGATCAGCTACACTGGTGAGGGGCTGGAATCACATAGACCAGGTAAGGATGGCAGGATTCCTTCCCGCATAGAATTTACAGCACAGAAACAGGCCACTCAGCCCAACTGGTTCCATGTTACCATTTATGCCCCACACAAGCTTTCTCCCAATCTAAAAAAAAAACAAAAATAAAAATACCTGTAAAAACTCAGCAGGTCTGACAGCATCTGCGGACAGGAATACGGTTAATGTTTCGAGTCCGTATGACTCTTCAACAGACTCTTCTGTTCTATTTTTATTTTGGATTTCCAGCATCCGCAGTTTTTTGCTTTTATCTTCTCCCAATCTACTTCATCTCATCCTATCAGCACATCCCTTTATTCCCTTCTCCCTCATGTATTTATCCAGCTTCCCCTTAAATCCATCTCTGCTATTCACTTCACCACTCCCTGTGCTAGCAAATTTCACACGCTCACCACTCCGTGAATTCTTCCGAATTCCCGTTTGGATTTATTAGTCACTATCTGATATTGATGGCCCCTAACCCCAATTGAACAAGGTGAATGTTTGCGTAGCAGTCCACTTATCAGAAATACAGGCCAGAAGTGTCACCAATCTTTTGCTATAATGACCATAAGGTGGGAGCCATCCCACAACATTTCCTGAATCCTGTAACTGGACATCCTCCAAAATATATTGGAGAAGTATGAACTAGATGGGCCAAATAGCTTCCCTCTGCACCAATTCTCTGACAGTCAGGTTGTTAAGACATTTGGACACCTTCAGAGACACTTTTACTGATAACCAACTTTGTATTACCAATTCTGTTAGTTTAATGACCCTCACAACATTAACCCGAACAATCCCCATCCACCACTACTCTCCTCTGTCTGGCTGAACTTGTTCTCTCACTGAACAATTTCTCCATAAACTCATCTCACTTCCTCCAAATAAAAGGTGTGGCTATGGGTACCCACATGGGCCCCAGCTATGCCTGTCTCTTTATGGGGTATGTGGAACATTCCTTGTTCCAGACCTACTCAGGCCCCCACCCACAACTCTTTCTCCGGTACATCGATGACTGCTTCAGTGCTGCTTCATGCTCTCGTCTGGACCTGGAAATATTTATTAATTTTGCTTCCAATTTCCACCCCTCCATCATTTTCACATGGTCCATCTCTGACACTTCCCTTCCCTTCCTTGACCTCTCTGTCTCAATCTCTGGTGATAGACTGTCCACCGATATTCATTACAAGCCTACCGACTCCCACAGCTACCTCAACTACAACTCCTCACACCCCGCTTCCTGTAAAGACTTCATCCCATTCTCTCAGTTCCTTCGCCTCCGTCGCATCTGTTCCGATGGTGCCAAAACAGTGCTTCTGACATGTCTTCCTTCTTCCTTAACCGAGGTTTCCCACCCACGGTGGTTGACAGGGCCCTCAACCATGTCCAGCCCATCTCCCGTGTATCCAACCTCACACCTTCCTCTCCCTCCCAGAACCATGATAGGGTCTCCCTTGTCCTCACTTATCACCCGACCAGCCTCTGCATTCAAAGGATCATCATCTGCCATTTCCGCCAACTCCAGCATGATGCCACCACCAAACACATCTTCCCTTCACCCCCCCGGTGGCATTCTGTAGGTGTCGTTCCCTCCGGGACACCCTGGTCCACTCCACCATCACCGCCTACTCCTCAACCCCCTCCCACGGCACTTTCCCATGCAACCACAGAAGGTGCAACACCTGCCCCTTCACTTCCCCTCTCCTCACCGTCCAAGGGCCCAAACACTCCTTTCAAGTGAAGCAGCATTTCACTTGTACTTCCCTCAATTTAGTCTACTGCATTCGTTGGTCCCAATGCGGTTTCCTCTACATTGGAGAGACCAAACGCAGACTGGGTGACCACTTTGCAGAACACCTTCGGTCTGTTCGCAAGTATGACCCAGACCTCCCTGTCACTTGCCATTTTAACACTCCACCCTGCTCTCATGCCCACATGTCCATCCTTGGCCTGCTGCATTGTTCCAGTGAAGCCCAACGCAAACTGGAGGAACAGCACCTCAACTTTCGATTAGGCACTTTACAGCCTTCCGGACTGAATATTGAGTTCAACAATTTTAGATCATGAACTCTCTCCTCCATCCTCACCCCCTTTTCGATTCCCTTTTTTCTAATAATTATTATATTTTTTATATATATTTTTCTTTTCCCACCTATTCCTATTATTATTTTTAAATTTATTTCCATCCATTATTTTATCTCCACCTTTTAGCCTATTTCGATCCCTTCCCCCCCACCCCCACTAGGGCTATCTGTCACTTGCTCATCCTGCTTCTACCCTTAATGTTACCATTAACACATCCTTTAGCTAATATCACCACCGTCAACACCCCGTTAACCTTTTGTCTATGACATCTTTGGCAATCTCTCCTTTGCCTCCAGCTATCACTGGCCCTCGATCCAGCTCCACCTGTCCCACCCCCTCTCAACCAACTTATATTTCACCTCATTTCTATTTCTCTTTAGTTCTGAAGAAGTCATACGGATTCGAAACGTTAACTCTGTCTTCCTCTCCACAGATGCTGTCAGACCTGCTGAGCTTTTCCAGCTATTTTTGTTTTTGTTTCAGATTTCCAGCATCCACAGTATTTTGTTTTTATCTCACAACATTAGTGATTGATTGAGCTGTGCAAAACAGCTTGAGCTGAGTTAGTTCATCTCAGCTGACTGTCAACAGAGCCAGAACAACACAGTAATCTGCAGTGACACTGGGCACAGCTACAGCAGCCGCGTGCTGCCTGGGTACTGCGCTGGCACTGCTACTTACTTCAGTTCTTTCATTGCGATCTGCAGAGGGTCTGTCTCCCCTTCCAACTCCACCATGACAGGTGCACACATCCTGCAGAGAGAGGAAAAGAGAGCGCGGGGGAGAGAGAGATTAATCAATCGCACATTATTCTGGGATTCGCCACTTTCCAGCAGCTCCGAGTTCACCAGAGTCCGCATGGAATAGGAGGCAATACACTGGCATGGATTAAGGATTGGTTAACAGGCAGAAAACAGAGATAAGGAATAAAATGGGTCATTCTCACATTGACATGCTGTGATTAGTGAGGTACCGCAGGGATCAGTCCTTGGGGCCCAGCTGTTCACAACATATATCAGTGATTTGGATGTGGGGACCAAATGTAATATTTCCGAGTTCACAGATGACATAAAGCTCAATGGGAGTGTGTGTTGTGAGGAGGATGTAAAGCGGCTACAGGAGGATTTGGACAGACTTAGTGAGTGAGCAAGAACATGGCAGATGGAATATAATGTGGAAAAATGTGAGGTCATCCACTTTGGTTGGAGGAACAGATGTGCAGAGTATTTCCTAAATGGTAAGAGATTAGAAAGTGTTGATTTACAAAGGGTGTCCTCGCCAATAAGTCACTGGAAGCTAACATGCAGGTGCAGCAGGTAATTAGGAAGCTAATGGAATGTTAGCCTTAATCACAAGAGGATTTGAGCACAGGAGTAGTGAAGCCTTGCTTCAATTGTTTAGAAGCTTGGTTAGACTGCATCTGGAGTACTCTGTGCAGTTTTTGTCCCCTTACCTCAGAAAGGATATTATTGCCATAGAGGGAGAGCAACGAAGGTTCACCAGACTTGTTCCAGGGATGGAGGGACTGTCTAATGAAGAGAGATTGGGCAAACTGGGCCTGTATTCTCTAGAGTTTCAAAAAATGAGAGGTGATCTCATTGAAACCTACAAAATATTTAAAGGTATAGACAGGGTAGATGCAGGTAAGATGTTTCCCCTGCTTGGGGAGTCTAGAAACAGGGGACACAATTTCAAAATAAGGGGGAAGCTACTTAGGACCCAGATGAGTAGAAATGTCTTTACTCAAGAGGGTTGTGAATCTTTGGAATTCTCTACCCCAGAGGCTGTGGAAGCTCAGTCATGGAATTGATTTAAAGTAGAGATTGACAGGTTTCTAAATACCAATGAGATAAAGGGATGTGGGGAAAAAGGCATTGATCAGCCATGGTCGCATTGAATGGTGAAACAGGCTCAATGGGCTGAATGGCATATTTCTGTTCCTATAACCCCCAAGACAAGCGGTTGGTCACATCATAGGAACACGAGGCCATTCAGCTGCTTGAGCCTCTTCCACCTGTTAACTTGATCTTAGCTGATCTTCCAGCCAATTCAGCTTCTCAATACATTTGCCCAACAAATATCTATCCGTCAGTCTTGAAAGTTCCCGTTGTGCGTCAGCATCCACAGCCTTTTGAGGAAGCGAGTTCCCTGGATTTCATATTTTGTCTTATAGGGAAAAGTGCTTCCTGATTTCCCTCCTAACTAGCCTACCTCTAATTTTAGGATTGTGACACACCACCACCACCACCACCACCACCACCACCACCACCCCCCCCCCCCCCCCCCCCCCCCCCACCCCCACCCCCCCCCCCCCCCCCCCCCCCCCCCCCCCCCAAAAAAAACCTTTTTCTGGATTTCCCTCAGAAGTCACCCAGTCCCGGGCAATATTTTATCATTGAACTAACATCAATAAAGGATCATCAGGGCATTTATGACATTGCTGTTTGTGGGATCTTGCTATGCACAAATTGGCTGCTGAATTTCCTACATTACAGCAGTAACTACACTTCAAAAAGAACTTAATTGGTTGTAAAGCGCTTTGGGATGTTGTCAGGTTGTGAAAGGTGCCATAGAAATGACAGTTCTTCCTTTCTCTGCACACACTGCTGCTGAAACAGATTGCCGATAGCACAGTGACAAATCCTTGGCAGTACTTACGCTATTTGAAGAGCGCGTGTTCCCAGGACTCGGGCTCTTTCATACTTGGTCATGTACGACGTTGTGATCCTTTTCTGATTGGCCTGCTGGCCATCTGCTGCAGGAAGAATCTCCACATTCTCTCGGTCCTCCTGGGAACCAAACCGAGGAAACAAAATGTTAGCCAAAGAGCCAGGAGCAGCAGTTGGCCCTTCAGACCCTCTGCCAAACAATTTCTGATCACTGAATTCGTCTCCGTTAACATAGTAAAATGACCAAAGGCGCATCACAGGAGCGTCATAGACAAAATATCGACATCAAGCCACATAAGGAAATATTAGAACAAGTGGTAAAAGATTTGATCAAAGAAGTAGGTTTTAAGGTGTATCTTAAAAGAGGAGAGAGTGGTAGAGAGGCAGAGGTTTAGAGAGGGAATTATAGAGCTTGGGGCCCAGGCAGCTGAAGGCATGGTTGCCAATGGTGCAGCAATTAACAATGGGGATGCTAGAGGCCAGGACTGGAGGAGGGCAGAGGTCCCAGAGGGTTCTGGGGGCTGGAGGGATCGACAGTGATGGAGAAGGGCGAGGCCACGGAGAGGTTTGAACATGAGGGTGAGAATCGAGAGTTTGCTGTTAATGACGTTGGGTTTTTTTTATTATTTCATGAGATGTGTGTGTCGCTGGCTGGGCCTGCATTTATTGCCCATCCCTAATTTCCCCTTGAGAAGGCGGTGGTGAGCTGCCTTCTTGCACCGCTGCAGTCCATGTGGTGTAGGTACACCCACAGTGCTGTTAGGGAGGGAGTTCCTGGATTTTAACCCAACAACAGTGAAGGAACGGCCGATATATTTCCAAGTCAGGATGGCGAGTGGAACTTCCAGGTGGTGGTGTTCCCATCTATCTGCTGCCCTTGCCCTTCTAGTTGGTAGCAGTCGTGGGTTTGGAAGGTGCTGTCAAAGGAGCCTTGGTGAGTTCCTGCAGTTCATCTTGTAGATGGTACACACTGCTGCTACTGTGTGTCGGTGGTGGAGGGAGTGAATGTTTGTGAATGTGGTGCCAATCAAGCGGGGCTGTTTTGTCCTGGACAGAGTCAAGCTTCTTGAGCATTGTTGGAGCTGCACTCATCCAGACAAGTGGACAGTATTCCATCACACTCCTGACTTGTGCCTTGTAGATGGTGGACAGACTTTGGAGAATCAGGAGGTGAGTTACTCGCAACAGGATTCTTACGCTCTGACCTGCTCTACAGAGTCAGGATGTTGATAGTGGGGGATTCAGCCATGATAATGCCATTCAATGTCAAGGGGCAATGGTTAGATTCTCTCTTGTTGGAGATGCTCATTGCCTGACACTTGTGTGTCGCAAATGTTATTCACCACTTGTCAGCCCAAGCCAGGATATTGTCCAGGTCTTGCTGCATTTGGACATGGACTGCTTCAGTATCTGAGGAGTCGTGAATGGTGCTGAACATTGTGCAATCATCAGCGATCATCCCCGCTTCTGACCTTATTATGGAAGGAAGATCATTGATGAAGCAGCTGAAGATGGTTGGGGCCAAGGACACTACTCTGAGGAACTCCTGCAGTGATGTCCTGGAACTGAGATGATTAACCACCAACAAACACAACCGTCTTCCTTTGTGCTAGATATGACTCCAACCAGCAGAGAGTTTTCCCCCTGATTCCCATTGACCCCAGTTTTGCCAGGGCTCCTTGATGCCAAGCAGTCAGTCAAACGTTGCCTTGATGTCAAGGGCAGACACTCTCACCTCATCTCAGGAGTTCAGCTCTTTTGTCCATGTTTGAATCAAGGCTGTAATGTTGGTTGAGGGAGGGTTATTAGCTCTGGACACCACCCCCTCCCTCACCAATCCTCAGGGTCTTGTTCACAATCAGGGCACTGGGGTCTTTTACATCCACCTAAGAGAGCAAACACCTCACCCGCAAGGAGGCACCTCTGACAGTGCAGCACTCCTTCAGTAATGCACTGGGAGTGTTAATCTAGATTTTACGTTCCATGTGTCTGGAGTGGAATTTGAATTCACAACTTTCAGACTCAGAGTACAAACCACTGAGCCAGGGACAGAGAAAGAGAGAGCACCAGGGGTTAAACTAGGGTGAACTCACCTCCTCCACGTTATCCAGATCATCCATCCCCTCATCTTCATCGGCATCGTCGAAATCATCTCCATCAAAACTGGAATCAGAAACGAAATATATTAAATGGAGCTAACAGTAATGAAAACTCAGCACTGGCTGTCCAATGCAGTCTGCACTTAAATCCCACTCAGCAGCCTCTGACCTTATGCACTAAAGCTTCACATCTCCATTAACATGTGGCCTAGAGAAACAACTTTAAGATCATTAGCGTCACGTTTGTCATCTCTCCCAGTTTCACGGCCCAGCCTGTGCCTCCAGTTATCAAAGCTTTAATTCTACTAGCTCCTACTTGCCACGCTACCCCTGCTCCATTACCAGTGGCCAGTCTTTTAGCCACCTTGGGCCACCACTCTGTATCCAATAGGTGCGATAGTAGGGGATGCTGCAGTTTACTCATTATCAGTGGTAGGGGAGGGGCAATATGGGCACTGTGGCTGCTTGGTGCAGGAACACAGCCCGGGCAGTGGGGGCACTGTGGTCACTCGGTGGAGGAATTAGTGGGGGCACTATGGTCACTTGGTGCAGGAATTAGTGGGGGCATTATGGTCGCTTGGTGCAGGAACTCAGCCCGGGCAGTGGGGGCATTATGGTCACTTGGTGCAGGAACTCAGCACAGGCAATGGGGGCACTGTGGTCGCTTGGTGCAGGAATTCAGCCCGGGCAGAAGGGGCGCTGTGGCTGCTCGGTGCAGGAACCCAGCCTGGACAATGGGGGGCGCTGTGGCCTCTCAGTGCAGGAACTCAGCCTGGGACAATGGGGGCGCTGTGGCCTCTCAGTGCAGGAACTCAGCCCAGGCAGCGGAGGCGCTGCGGCCGGTCCTCCAGTCACCGCCGACTGCCGGTTGGCCTCGCTCCGTCGTTTTCCCAGGGTGCGGCCATTTGGGGGATAAAGGGAGGGGATCTCGGCGAGTCACCGAGCTGTGCGCGGCTTCCGGAGGCTGCGGGCTCGCAGTGGTTTCCTCACTTGTCCTCGTTGTCCGACATGGCGGCGGTGGCGGCTCCTTCACGGGCGACAGCAACCGGGGCAATGGAACAGCTTCCAGGTCAGAGGGTACGGCTGACGTCACCACGCATGCGCCGTTCACTCTTCAAGCTGCCGCCCCACCATCTTTGAGACGGTCAGTTCTCCCTCCCACAGCTTCCAACCTGATAGTTGCCCAACCTCGGATGGCCCGCTTCTATCTCCTACCCAAAATCCACAAACAGAACTGCCCCGGTAGACCGATCGTCTCAGCTTGCTCCTGCCCCACAGAACTCATTTCTCGTTATCTTGACTCCCTTCTCTCTCCCCTTGTCCAGTCCCTTCCCACCTACATCCGTGATTCCTCTGACACCTTACGTCACATCAACAATTTCCAGTTCCCTGGCCCCAACCGCTTCCTCTTCACCATGGACGTCCAATCCCTCTACACCTCCATCCCCCACCAGGATGGTCTGAGGGCCCTTAGCTTCTTCCTCGAACAGAGGCCCGAACAATCCCCATCCGCCACTACTCTCCTCCGTCTGGCTGAACTTGTTCTCACGCTGAACAATTTCTCCTTCAACTCCTCTCACTTCCTCCAAATAAAAGGTGTGGCTATGGGTACCCGCATGGGCCCCAGCTATGCCTGTCTCTTTATGGGGTATGTGGAACATTCCTTGTTCCAGTCCTACTCCAGCCCCCTCCCACAACTCTTTCTCAGGTACATCGATGATTACTTCGGTGCCGCTTCATGCTCTCGTCAGGACTTGGAAAAATTTATTAATTTTGCTTCCAATCTCCACTCCTCCATCATTTTCACGTGGTCCATCTCTGACACTTCCCTTCCCTTCCTTGACCTCTCTGTCTCAATCTCTGGTGATAGACTGTCCACCAATATCCATTACAAACCCACCGACACCCACAGCTATCTCGACTACAGCTCCTCACACCCCGCTTCCTGTAAGGACTCCATCCCATTCTCTCAGTTCCTTCGCCTCCGACGCATCTGTTCCGATGATGCTACCTTCAACAACAGTTCCTCTGACATGTCCTCCTTCTTCCTTAACGAAGGTTTTCCACCCACGGTCGTTGACAGGGCCCTCAACCGTGTCCGGCCCATCTCCCACGCATCCGCCCTCACGCCTTCTCCTCCCTCCCAGAAACATGATAGGGTCCCCCTTGTCCTCACTTATCACCCCACCAGCCTCCGCATTCAAAGGATCATCCTCCGCCATTTCCGCCAACTCCAGCATGATGCCACCACCAAACACATCTTCCCTTCACCCCCCCTATCGGCATTCCGTAGGGATCGCTCCCTTCGGGACACCCTGGTCCACTCCTCCATCACCCCCTATTCCTCAACCCCCTCCTATGGCACCACCCCATGCCCACGCAAAAGATGCAATACCTGCCCCTTCACTTCCTCTCTCCTCACCGTCCAAGGACCCAAACACTCCTTTCAAGTGAAGCAGCATTTCACTTGCATTTCCCCCAACTTAGTCTACTGCATTCGTTGCTCCCAATGTGGTCTCCTCTACATTGGAGAGACCAAACGTAAACTGGGCGACCGCTTTGCAGAACACCTGCGGTCTGTCCGCAAGAATGACCCAAACCTCCCTGTCGCTTGCCATTTTAACACTCCACCCTGCTCTCTTGCCCACATGTCTGTCCTTGGCTTGCTGCATTGTTCCAGTGAAGCCCAACGCAAACTGGAGGAACAACACCTCATCTTCCGACTAGGCACTTTACAGCCTTCCGGACTGAATATTGAATTCAACAACTTTAGGTCGTGAGCTCCCTTCCCCATCCCCACCCCCTTTCTGTTTCCCTCTTCCTTTTCTTTTTTTTCCAATAAATTATATAGATTTTCCTTTTCCCACCTATTTCCATTATAAAAAGAGAAAAAGAAAAAAAAAATTTATTTTTTTTTACATCTTTTATGCTCTCGCCACCCCCACCAGAGCTATACCTTGAGTGCCCTACCATCCATTCTTAATTAGCACATTCGTTTAGATAATATCACCAACTCTTTAACTTTAACACCTATGCGTTCTATTGTATTATTGTTGTTGACATCTTTTGATGATCTGCTTCTATCACTGCTTGTTCGTCCCTACAACCACACCCCCCCCTCCACCTCTCTGTCTCTCTATCTCTCCGCCCCCCACACACACACCTTAAACCAGCTTATATTTCAATTCTTTCTTGGACTCGAACTCAAGTTCTGTTGAAGGGTCATGAGGACTCGAAACGTCAACTCTTTTCTTCTCCGCCGATGCTGCCAGACCTGCTGAGTTCTTCCAGGTAATTCTGTTTTTGTTTTTGTTTTTCATTTTTAATTTAATAACTTTCACTCAAACTTCATCTGTCGTTACAAATAATTTAATGTAAACAAAGCAACATTATTCTCCACAAAGAACATATTGATAAGCTTTTTTTTAATATTATTATAAAAGAGTGTAAAATGTAATTATTCCTGCTGGTCCACCATTAAAATACTTTAAATAAAAGTGATTCCCAATGACCCTGTTTGCTCAGGCATGAAGCCAATTTGAACTCTGATCCGCCATATTTGATCAAGGCACCAGGAGACAGTTTTGGGGAAGGAGGGGAGAGGAGAGGGGGAAGGAGGGGAGAGGAGAGGGGGAAGGAGGGGAGAGGAGAGGGGGAAGGAGGGGAGAGGAGAGGGGGAAGGAGGGGAGAGGAGAGGGGGAAGGAGGGGAGAGGAGAGGGGGAAGGAGGGGAGAGGAGAGGGGGAAGAAGGGGAGAGGAGAGGAGGAAGAAGGGGAGAGGAGGGGAGGGGGGGAAGAAGGGGAGGGGAGAGGAGGGGAGGGGGAGGGGAGAGGAGGGGAGGGGGAGGGGAGAGGAGGGGAGGGGGAGGGGAGAGGAGGGGAGGGGGGGGAAGAAGGGGAGAGGAGGGGAGGGGGGGGAAGAAGAGGAGGGGAGGGGGGGGAAGAAGAGGAGGGGAGGGGGGGGAAGAAGAGGAGGGGAGGGGGGGGAAGAAGAGGAGGGGAGGGGGGGGAAGAAGGGGAGAGGAGGGGAGGGGGGGGAAGAAGGGGAGAGGAGGGGAGGGGGGGGAAGAAGGGGAGAGGAGGGGGAGGGGGGGAAGAAGGGGAGAGGAGAGGAGAGGAGGAAGAAGGGGAGAGGAGGGGAGGGGGGGAAGAAGGGGAGGGGAGAGGAGGGGAGGGGGGGGAAGAAGGGGAGAGGAGAGGAGAGGAGGAAGAAGGGGAGAGGAGGGGAGGGGGGGAAGAAGGGGAGAGGAGAGGAGAGGAGGAAGAAGGGGAGAGGAGGGGAGGGGGGGAAGAAGGGGAGAGGAGAGGAGAGGAGGAAGAAGGGGAGAGGAGGGGAGGGGGGGAAGAAGGGGAGGGGAGAGGAGGGGAGGGGGGGGAAGAAGGGGAGAGGAGAGGAGGAAGAAGGGGAGAGGAGGGGAGGGGGGGAAGAAGGGGAGGGGAGAGGAGGGGAGGGGGGCAAGAAGGGGAGGGGAGAGGAGGGGAGGGGGGGAAGAAGGGGAGAGGAGGGGAGGGGGGGGAAGAAGGGGAGAGGAGGGGAGGGGGGGGAAGAAGGGGAGAGGAGAGGAGGAAGAAGGGGAGAGGAGGGGAGGGGGGCAAGAAGGGGAGAGGAGGGGAGGGGGGGGAAGAAGAGGAGGGGAGGGGGGGAAGGAGGGGAGGGGGGGGAAGAAGGGGAGAGGAGGGGAGGGGGGAAGAAGGGGAGAGGAGGGGAGGGGGGGGAGAGGAGGGGAGGGGGGGAAGAAGGGGAGAGGAGGGGAGGGGGGGGAGAGGAGGGGAGGGGGGGAGAGGAGGGGAGGGGGGGGAAGAAGGGGAGGGGAGGGGGGGGAAGAAGGGGAGAGGAGGGGAGGGGGGGAAGAAGGGGAGAGGAGGGGAGGGGGGGGAAGAAGGGGAGAGGAGGGGAGGGGGGGAAGAAGGGGAGAGGAGGGGAGGGGGGGAAGAAGGGGAGAGGAGGGGAGGGGGGGAAGGAGGGGAGGGGAGGGGGGGAAGAAGGGGAGGGGAGGGGGGGAAGAAGAGGAGGGGAGGGGGGGGAAGAAGAGGAGGGGAGGGGGGGGAAGAAGAGGAGGGGAGGGGGGGGAAGAAGAGGAGGGGAGGGGGGGGAAGAAGAGGAGGGGAGGGGGGGAAGAAGAGGAGGGGAGGGGGGGGAAGAAGAGGAGGGGAGGGGGGGGAAGAAGAGGAGGGGAGGGGGGGGAAGAAGGGAGAGGAGGGGAGGGGGGGAAGAAGGGAGAGGAGGGGAGGGGGGAAGAAGGGGAGAGGAGGGGAGGGGGGGGAAGAAGGGGAGAGGAGGGGAGGGGGGGGGAAGAAGGGGAGAGGAGGGGAGGGGGGGGAAGAAGGGGAGAGGAGGGGAGGGGGGGGGAAGAAGGGGAGGGGGGGGAAGAAGGAGAGGAGGGGAGGGGGGGGAAGAAGGGGAGAGGAGGGGAGGGGGGGGAAGAAGGGGAGAGGAGGGGAGGGGGGGGGAAGAAGGGGAGGGGGGGGAAGAAGGAGAGGAGGGAGGGGGGGGAAGAAGGGGAGAGGAGGGGAGGGGGGGAAGAAGGGGAGAGGAGGGGAGGGGGGGGAAGAAGGGGAGAGGAGGGGAGGGGGGGGGAAGAAGGGGAGAGGAGGGGAGGGGGGGGAAGAAGGGGAGAGGAGGGGAGGGGGGGGAAGAAGGGGAGAGGAGGGGAGGGGGGGGAAGAAGGGGAGAGGAGGGGAGGGGGGGGAAGAAGGGGAGAGGAGGGGAGGGGGGGGAAGAAGGGGAGAGGAGGGGAGGGGGGGGAAGAAGGTGAGAGGAGGGGAGGGGGGGAAGAAGGGGAGAGGAGGGGAGGGGGGGGAAGAAGGGGAGAGGAGGGGAGGGGGGGAAGAAGGGGAGAGGAGGGGAGGGGGGAAGGAGGGGAGGGGGGGAAGGAAGGGGAGGGGGGGAAGAGGAGGGGAGGGGGGAAGAAGGGGAGGGGGGGAAGAAGGGGAGGGGAGGGGGGGAAGGAGGGGAGGGGAGAGGGGGAAGAAGGGAAGGGGAGAGGGGAAGGAGGGGAGGGGGGAATAGGGGGAGGGGAGGGGGGAGGAAGGAGGGGAGAGGGGGAGGAAGGAGGGGAAGAAGGGGAGGGGAAGAGGGGGAGGGGGGAAGAGGGGGAGGGGGGAAGGGGGGAGGGGGAAGGGGAGAAGAGGGGGAGGGGGGAAGGGGGGGAAGAGGGGGAGGGGGGAAGGGGGGGAAGAGGGGGAGGGGGGAAGGAGGGGAGGGGGAGGTGGGGAAGACGGGGATAGGGGAGGGGGAAGGAGGGGAGGGGGAGGTGGGGGAAGAGGGGGAGGGGGGAAGGGGGGGAAGAGGGAGGGGGAAGGAGGGGAGGGGGAGGTGGGGAAGACGGGGATAGGGGAGGGGGAAGGAGGGGAGGGGGAGGTGGGGGAAGAGGGGGAGGGGGGAAGGGGGGGAAGGAGGGGAGGGGGAGGTGGGGAAGACGGGGATAGGGGAGGGGGAAGGAGGGGAGGGGGAGGTGGGGCAAGGAGGGAAAGAGGGGGGAGGGGGGAGGGGAAAACGGGGATAGGGGAGGGAGAAGAAGGGGAGGGGGGAAGAAGGGGAGGGTGAAGAGGGGGAGGGGGGAAGAAGGGGAGGGAGGGAGTGGGGGTAGGGTTTGGGAGGGATTGGGTGGAGGGAGGGAGTGGGGGGATGGTGGAGTGGGGGGGCGGTGGAGGGAGGGAGTGGGGGCAGTGGAGGGAGGGAGTGGGCGAGGGGGGGAGAGGGAGTGGGGCGAGGGGGGGAGAGGGAGTGGGGCGAGGGGGAAGAGGGAGTGGGGGCGAGGGTGGGAGAGAGTGTGGGAGCGAGGGGGTGGGAGAGCGTGGGGGCGAGAGTGGGAGCAAGTGGGGGAGAGAGTGAGAGAGAGTGTGGGGGCGAGGGGGGGGAGAGTGTGGGGGAGCAAGGGGGTGGGAGAGAGTGAGGGGGGGAGAGTGGGGGCGAGGTGGGGAGAGTGTGGGGGCGAGGGGGGAGAGAGTGTGGGGGCGAGGGGGGAAAGAGTGTGGGGGCGAGGGGGGAGAGAGTGTGGGGTAGAGTGTGGGGGAGAGTGTGGGGGAGCGAGGGGGTGGGAGAGAGTGTGGGGGAGCGAGGGGGTGGGAGAGAGTGTGGGGGAGCGAGGGGGTGGGAGAGAGTGAGGGGGGGAGAGAGTGGGGGCGAGGTGGGGAGAGTGTGGGGGCGAGGGGGGAGAGAGTGTGGGGGCGAGGGGGGAGAGAGTGTGGGGGCGAGGGGGGGAGAGAGTGTGGGGGAGAGTGTGGGGGAGCGAGGGGGTGGGAGAGAGTGTGGGGGAGCGAGGGGGTGGGAGAGAGTGGGGGCGAGGGGGGGGGAGAGTGGGGGGAGAGAGTTGGGGTGAGTCGGGGGAGAGAGTGGGGGCGGGGGGCGAGAGAGTGTGGGGGCGAGGCGGTGGGAGAGAGTGGGGCGAGGGCGGAGAGATTTGGGGGGCGAGGGGGGAGAGAGTAGGGGGGAGGGGGAGCTGGATTTGCGGGGGAGAGAGTGGGGGGAGGGGGAGGGAGAGGGAGAGGGAGGGGTGGATTTGATGGGGGGAGGGGGTGATGGTGAAAGTGCTCTAAGCTGGGATTCCGTGCTGTACCACCTGTCCCTCGTGGAAAAATTTATGCAGAGAAACACCTTTGACCACAAGTCCATCAGGCAGTGGTCGGCACGTAATGTCTTAAAGGCCCTGAGGGAAAAGGAGACGGTGGATCCTGTGGGATGGTTCCCCGAGCAGACTGTCAAAGTCATTTGGCAGAATGCCTCATCGCCAGAACTTTCCAACAAGCACCAAGACGTAGCTTGGCTGGTGGTGAGAAAGACCCTCCCTGTCAGATCCTTCCTACACACCAGGAGTCTCACCCCCTCTGCACGTTGCCCTCGAGGTGGCTGTGGTGGGGAAGAGACCGTTGTTCATCTCCTTGTAGATTGTGACTTTGTGAAGAAGGTCTGGAGAGAGATGCAGTGGTTTCTGTCGAGGTTCATCCCGAGCAGTTCTGTGACACAGGACTCTGTGCTCTACGGGCTGTTCCCAGGGACACACACCGAGACAAACATCAACTGCAGCTGGAGGATCATCAACTCAGTGAAAGATGTTCTTTGATTTGCCCGAAATTTGTTGGTCTTCCATCGCAGAGTTGTCCCCAACCGAGTGTTGCAGATTGGCACATTCCAAGGTCCAGGACTTCGTGCTGAGGGACGCACTAAAGCTTGGGGCAGCCGCTGCAAGGGCGCATTGGGGAAAGGTCGCTGTCTAAGACCTTTCAGCCATAGGGCACAGAGGGGCTGGGAACTGTTGAAGCCCCTCGGGCTGTACAGCTCACAATGAATGTCTGCATTGAATACTAATTGTATTATAAATGTATTGAAGCACCTCAGAGCGCAACATGATGTATGTTGATAACTCCAATACCACTGTCTGATTGTCTGTAATGACCATATTGAAATGATTGTAATATTCACAATGTATTGATGCACCTCGTGATCCATGCGTAAAAATTGAATCTGATTGTACTTATGTGATGGTGATTTTGAAATGGTTTGGAATTTTCTTCCAGATATTTTATGAATAAGCTATATTTTTCAAAATAAAAGCTATATAAATACTGTGGCTACAAGAGCAGGTCAGAGGCTGGGAATCGTGCGACGAGTAACTCACCTCCTGGCTCCCCAAAGCCTGTCCTCCATCTACAAGGCACAAGTCAGGAGCGTGATGGAATACTCTCCATGTACCTGGATGAGTGCCACTCCCACAACACTCAAGAAGTTTGACACCATCCAGGACAAAGCAGAGATAAAAACAAAAAAACTGCGGATGCTGGAAATCCAAAACAAAAACAGAATTACCTGGAAAAACTCAGCAGGTCTGGCAGCATCGGCGGAGAAGAAAAGAGTTGACGTTTCGAGTCCTCATGACCCTCAGTTCTGTCGAAGGGTCATGAGGACTCGAAACGTCAACTCTTTTCTTCTCTGCCGATGCTGCCAGACCTGCTGAGTTTTTCCGGGTAATTCTGTTTTTGTTCAGGACAAAGCAGCCTGTTTGATATGCACCCCATCCACAAACATTCACTCCCTCCATCACTGATGCACAGTAGCAGCAGTGTGTACCATCTACAAGATGCACTGCAGCAACTCACCAAGGCTCCTACGACAGCACCTTCCAAACCCACTACCACTACCATCTAGAAGGACAAGGGCAGCAGACACATGGGAACACCACCACCTGGAAGTTCCCCTCCAAGTCACTCACCATCCTGACTTGGAAATATATCACCGTTCCTTCACTGTCATTGAGTCAAAATCCTGGAACTCCCTCCCTAACAGCACAGTGGGTGTATTTCACCACATGGACTGCAGCGGTTCAAGGAGGCAGCTCATCACCACCTTCAAAAGGGCAACTTGGGATGGGCAATAAATGCTGGCCCACTTCAATATCCAAAACCCAGGACATTCTTGTCTGAGTGACTGACTCAGGTTTTTATACATCTTATGTTCTTAGGTTGCTTGTCTAGCACTGCAACCAAAACAAAGCTTTTGCTTCGTTTTGGACATCCTGCCCTGTCTATGACTGAGCAAAAGGTAATCCTAAAACCCACACTGCAAGTTACACTGGAAGTGCAGACAATCTGCATTCAGAGTCACTCTTTATGATGTTAAAGCACTCAAAGCAATGACCATGGGGAGCGCAATCACTGCATGAGGTGAAAGCCAAAACGGATTAAAAACAGTAATTCCTGTGAAGGTTCGAAGTCTATCTTACTCTGTACATCAACAGATACTAACTAGACTGCTTCAATCTTTAAACGAGCTACAACATTTTCTTTTGACTTGCTGGGTGAACAAAGTGTGGGTGGTTCAGTAACAAGCTGGAATCTAGTTTGCCTAATGTGGGATGCACACTGCACTTAGCTAAGGCCAACAAGCTTCAGTGCAAGCACAAAGGCTTAGAAACCATGCCAGTGTTGGGAATTTAACCAGTCAAAGTCTTGCAGCACAGCAGTTAGAACCATTAGGCATTCCAATGGAACCAAGTAGGGCAAGTCCCAGCCTCTGGTGACAGTCAATCTTCATTAATGGAGCAAAACCTCCTGGTGACAGCAAAATATACCAGAAACCCAGTACTTACTACACTAGTGTCAGGGTGTTACCAATTCCCACACTTTGAGTTGTTGTTCATATCCATGGATGGCACTGAACAGAAGCCGAGGATACCTGAAGAGGGAAACTGGGTCCCCTTAAACTGCATCACATTCTTTGTCTCAGCGAGGAAGCAATATTAGCAGAGACCATGACCTTGCAGACAAATAAATATATTGTCAAAAATAATCTATGCAGTTTGATCACAATGTACGATCCATCCCTACAACCTCCTCCCATCACCAAAATCTCCATTTCTCTGGCCTCTTGTGTAGCTCCTCCACCACTGCACCCCCCCGTCCTGCCCTGCCTTGCCCCACCCCACCCCTCTCACTCCCCTTTCATTCCAGCATTGGTAACTGTGCCTTGGGATGTTTTACAACATTAGAAGGTGCTATATAAATGTTCGATGTGCCTTAGCCATTCAGGCCCCACGATCTGCAATTCTCTCTTGAACCCTTTTGCCTCGCAACTCCCCTGTCCACGTTAAAACTCATTCCTTTGGCCATGCTTTTTGTCATCTTTGTGTCTGCACCCATTTTTTTTTTTGATTACAGTGGGATGGGTTTTTTACGTTCAAGACACTGTTAGAAATGCAAATTGTAGTTGACTATTGTAATCATCAGCAAGAAAATGGAAACGCAAAGGAACGTAACCCTTTATTATATAAAGTTAAAATATATATGCTTCACAGTGCGTATGGAGGCCATTCAGCCCATCAAGTCTGCACTGGCTCTCAAAGAGCATTCCCCCTAGTCCCACTCCCCTGCCTTATCCCCGTAACCTTGCAAATTCTCCCATTTCAGGTAGCAATCCAATTCTCTTTGGAATACCTCGATTGAACCTACCTCCACCACCCTCTCAGGGAGTTTGTTCCAGGCTCCAACCACCCTCTGGGTGAAAAAATTTTCCTCACATCACATTTACTCCTTTTGCCAATTATTTTGAATCTGTGCCCTCTAGTTCTTGATGTTCTCTTGAGTGGGAACAGTTTCTATTTACCCTATCCTTCCCTCTCATGATCTTGAATACCTCTATCGAGTCTCCTCTCAGCCTTCTTTTCTCCAAGGAAAACAGTCCCAACCTCTCCATCTATCCTCACAGCTACAGTTCTTTATCCTGGGAATCATTCTTGTAAATCTCCTCTGTACTCTCTCCACATCCTTCCTCAAGTATGGTGCCCAGAACTGGATGCAGTACTCCAAATGAGGCCTAACTAGTGTTTTATACAAGTTTAACATGGCCTCCTTATACTTATACTCAATGCTCCTACTAATAAAGCCTAAGATGCTATATGCTTTATTAACTGCTCTCTCAACATGCCCTGCCAGCTTCAATGACCTATGTACATATACACCAAGGTCCCTCTGTTCCTGCACCTCCTTTAGAGTCTCTCTCTTTATTTTATACTGTCTCACCATATCTTTACTGCCAAAATGAATCACCTCACACTTCTCTGCATTGAACCTCATCCGTCAGTTGTCTGCCCAATCCACCAACGTGTCTATGCCCTTTTGAAGTACAAGACTATCCCCATCACAGTTGACAACATTTCCAATCTTTGTATCATCTGCAAATTTTGAAATCCATGTCCAGCACACCACAGTCTGGGAGACCATCACTGGATCTCAACACTGATTCCTGAGGAACTCCACTACAAACCTTCTTCCAATCTGAAAAATAACCATTTATCACTACTCTCTGGCCTGAATTTTTCCCTCTTCAGGCTTGTGCAATTGGCGGACTCAGGAGCAGCCAGGAAATGGCCCCCCCGACCGCAATTTCACACTGGTTGGCCAATCAAAGCCCTCCCAGCGTGAAACGCATCTTCCGAATGGTCGGGAAGGACCAGGCGGGGTCTGTCGGGCGCCAGGTCCAATGGTGACTCAGCGGGTTCTTTAAAATCAGCTCTCTGAAGGATGCAGGGGAACCCAACAATCCGACTCCCATGTGCGCTCGTCTCCCTGAAGATTACTTGCGGGCAGGGTGACATCAGGATGCTTGCATGATTTTACCCCCGACCCCACCCACATAACTTAAAATTCTACCCCGTTTCCTGCCACTCAGCCAATGTTTCATCTAAGCACCGACTTGGATGTAATTGCATCAGAGAGTGCAGAGGAGATTCTCCAGGACGTTGCCTGGACTGGAGAGTTTTAGTTATGAGGAGAGATTGGATAGACTGGAGTTATTTTCCCTAGAGCAGTGGAGATTGAGGGGGACATGATTGAGGTGTATAAAATTATGAGGGGCGTAGATAGGGTAGACAGGAAGGAACTTTTCACCTTGGTGGAGGGATCAATAACCAGGGGGCAATGATTTAAAATAAGGGGCAGGAGGTTTAGAGGGGATGTGAGGAAGAATTTTTTCACCCAGAGGGAGGTGGGAATCTGGAACTCACTACCTGAAAGGGTGGTAGAGGCAGAAACCCTCATAACATTTAAGAAATATTTGGATGTGCACTTGCGATGCCATGGCATACAAGGCTATGGGCCGAGTGCTGGAAAATGGGATTAGAATAGTTAGGTACTTGTTTGACCAGCTCAGACTCGATGGGCCGAAGGGCCTTTTTTGGTGCTGTAGACCTCCATGACTCTATGACACCATGACCTAGAATTTTGTTCACAAGTCTGTTGTGTGGCACTGGGTCAAATACCTAAAACATTTGCTACATATAGCTTTCAAGGATGGGCCATAGATTAGGATTCGTGTACAGGTAATAATTTAGAAAAAGATAGATGCTGACCTTATCCAGTAGCCACTGTGCATCTTCTGTAGTAGATGTATATCCCAATCTGACATGATTTTGGGAAAAACATGTAGAAAGTGCACACAAAAGTATAACCTTTACACTTAAGATAAAAAGATCTACTGCTCTCCCAATGTATGAATCCCCAGGACCTGCATCTTTGTACCACTTTGTTTTTGGCCAGAAGCTAAACTAGACTAGCCATTCAGCACTAAAGCCTAAAACACCACACCCTTAAGCTTGTTTGAACAATGATCTGGAAGTCTTCTCAAGCTCACTTCACTGCTATAGGCCAGCTTGATTGATGTTGACCTGTACATTAGGATTAAAGCCTAAGATACTACATGCATCATTAACTGCTCCCTCAACATGCCCTGCCATCTTCAGTGACCTATGTATGAATACATGAATCTGTTCCTGCACCTCTTTTAGAGGCTCTCCCTTTATTTGGTATTGTATCACCATATTTTTCCTGCCAAAATGAAGTACCTCTTGCTTCTCTGCCCAATCCATCAGGTCCATGTCCTTTTGAAGTTCAAGACTATCCCCATCATAGTTGACATCATTTCCAATCTTCATATCATATGCAAATTTTGAAATCATGCACATCACAGCAACTCAAGTTTTTCTGTTCAGTGCTATGATTCTATTAACCATCTGTTGTATGATGAATCCAGATTTCACACAGGGTGCTCTGACAGGTACCAGACATACATGGATCAACATCTCTGCTGAACATCATTGTGGAAGCAGTATCAATACAAGAACTGCACCAGTTCAAACAGAAGGCCACTACCATTTTACCAGTGCAAATGTGTTTTGGCAGTGATGCCCACAACCTGAGAACAAAATAAAAGGTGGGTTGGTGAGCATCTTGACCTGATGGTAACGCTTTCCCCACTACCCCCACCCCTTCCCCAGACAGAATACCTTGCATAGATTTGCTCCTCCCCAGATTAAAGCTTCTGAAGCCAACCGTAGGGTGCCTAGATTGGAACATGAGACTTCTGCTATGCCTGGCTCAGTTTCACACAGCATTTACGCACTCCGCCATTTGGAGAGTATTGGGGAAGTAATGGACATCACTGCATCAGGGAAAATATGAAAACTTCACCCCATCTATGCAAAGATTCTAAATTGCACTAAGGGTTTCCAACTCCGGCTGGACGTGTCCCTAGAGGTTTCATCTTATCGCCTCTGCTCTTCTACAGCCCATCCCACACTCACCCCATTGGTCACCCATGTTCATTCTTGCAGCCCCAAGTCTTCCCACAGTCGATCAGAAGGTGAACAGACTCTTCATTTTGCAATGGATGATTCTTTAACATCAAACAGTATTTTCTCTCCCATCTACATTTCTATTTCTGAAAAAAAGTGTTTTGAAGGGATTTTTTTTTTAAATGCCCATTATGACTATTCTTTTGGGCGTTCTCCCAGCAATGCCATTTAGGTTAATCTTCATTTCTCAGAGATTCCAGAACAATCCTGGAGGGTAGGCAATCCCAACTGTATGGTGCAATCTAGATCCAAAAGGTAAAAAAAAAACACAGCGAGACAGCAGAGGTAATGCTTAGCAGCCAAACACAACATGTTTATTCTCTTTTTTTCTCAAGAAAAATTATGTAGTCCACTGAAGCAACTGTGTTGCACAATTACAATCACGTCTTCAAAACAAACCACGGATAAAAGCAAATTTCAAAATTCTTTATATATATACCTATTAGAACAACTTTTTTGTTTTTCAGTTTCAATGAAATGACAGACTTTAATATTTTGCTCTGATATATAAAAGAAATTCACCCTTATTATTCCAGCGATGGGGATACAGTACCAGCTATGGCCAGACCAAGAAATGGAAACTCTCCAGCTTATTTGTACAAACTACATAGAGCAACACAATTTGTTAATGAACCAGTGATTTTGTTTTTCCTCTCTTAATAAGTACCTATCCTGGTTACAGAATGCATAGTTCTCAGATTTTCTTTTTCTAATTAAAAGGCAATGGCTCCCACTAATGGGACATTCTTCTCTTCCCCCCTCCCCTCCTGCTGTGGTTAAAAAGTCAGCATCCCTTTAAACAAATTTTTGCAGGTCATTTTTTTTTTGTTTTAAATGATGAAATACATTCATTTTCTTTGATGCGTGCCAGTCTCCTCTCTCTCCCTCCCCACTCCCTCCAAATATTGTTATAATTTATTTATAGATTACCGTGTTGTCACCAGGATTGCAGTAAACCTTAATGTACTCTTGGCCACTCGAACTGTGAAAAAAGATTAGCTGTACAATTCTAGATTCTGCCTTTCCAAATGTAGAATGCTGTCTGTGGATACAACCCAAGCTGTGTAATACTGGGGTGACATGTAGTACTGCCGATTCCGGATCAATGCTGCAAGCGATGGGAGCAATTTTAAGTGATGGATTAAGAGCATCATTGAGTGTATTGGCTTAAGTACGATTTATTTTTCCTATAGTGTATTGGCACCAATACGCTAAGTAATCCTAGTGACAACAATGCATTTTATACATACATACATATATATGTGTGTATAGGCATATAAATGTGTGTACACATACGTATTAAAACATATATGCATACACACATTTATACAAATCTTTCCTTCTGATTTCATACCCTAATTCCCTGCAGAAACCACACACTGCCACAGAACCCACCTTCAACCCAGAGGAAAGATAGTTCGGATGACGAGATTTTTTTGGACAAGCCCTACCAACCACTCTGCCAGGCAGGGTGGGTGTGTTCACAGAAGAGCAAATGGCATCAAGTTCATCTTTCCCTCCCACCAAACCTCACTCCCTTCAAAATAATAATGATGGATTATCCAGTTACCCATGGCAACCCATTGAGCGGGCTGGCTCAAAATGAATTGAGAACTTCTCACCCAGCACTGGCAGGCTAGCTGAGGCCAGAGGCAGTTTTTAAAGTCATTACTGCCCAGTGCGGGGAGCCAGACATCCCACTGCATGTGCTACAGGGTTGCCATGCCAAAATTTAACAACACAAGAAGCGACAATCTGATAGCACCAATACTGAACTG
This sequence comes from Carcharodon carcharias, assembly GCF_017639515.1. Lineage (NCBI taxonomy): Eukaryota > Metazoa > Chordata > Chondrichthyes > Lamniformes > Lamnidae > Carcharodon > Carcharodon carcharias. The sequence goes on from NC_054497.1 coordinate 14,259,609, forward strand.
GTACCGGGGGCAGGCACGGTAGGAAGTCAGATATCCAAATACCAAACAGACCAATTATCCCGAACACCTAGTTCCATATATATTTATTTCTTCAAAACCTATCAAAATACGCACATGCTTAATGTAAGACATATCAGCAAAATCCTCTGCAAATGTTCTAAATTGCTTATTATATAACATTAGGATTCATTTATAAAAACAGAATTAGAGAAATCCTTGGAACCACAGAATTTAAGTTTTTTTTAATATATATATATAATTCACAGTACTTTCAGAATAAGTTTTTTAAAATCTTTTCCTTCTCGAGTTGCCAAATTCTACCCTAGTTGAGTGATAACATTGTAAAGGTTTATGTACAGATCACTTATCTGAACTGACTGCAACTGAAAAAAAAACATTTCGACTTCTCCTGAGCAGTTCCGATATGCTGCCTCCTTACTGCACTGTGTGTCTTAACTGGCTGCTGCACCAATAACCAACTAAGATGGGAATCCTAGGCAAGAACCACTCTGCAACCTCCACTCCGAAATAAGAGGGGAGCCTAACTAACTCCCCGTCATATATAGTCCAGTTTCATGGATAGTCTTTTACCTCAGTTTACGTGGCACCGAATGTTTCATGGTAACATACATACCCTGTAAACTCCAGCAAAAAGAGTGTTTATTTTGTTAAATTTCATCATGGTGCAGCAAATTGATAAAAAAACATCGCTCTGCGAGTCACAGCAATTGAATCAGGCAAGTGTAAACAGTGTAATTCAACCTCCTCCCTCGCGCCCCCCACCCCAAACGCCCACGATGGATTTTTAATGCCTCTAAGTACAACACCGAACAGTACAATGGGTTATCCAAGATCCACCCTGTTTTGTAGGCAAGGTAAGGTATCATGGAGACAAGATGCTGGGGGGGAGGAGGCAAGGGTGACTTCATCAGATCAACCGGTCTAAAAATCAATCCAACTATCATGTAAACAAAAAAGGTATCTGACGCACTGGAGCAGAGGGAAGAGAAAACAAAGAACTGGGAGTAGATTGCAACATCTTGGGAACAGCACAAACAGTCGCAGATGGAGAGGCTGAAGGTCCCCGCGATGCTATTGTCAGCACATTGTAAAAACAGCACACACAGTCATAATCAAAGTTAACTCCCTAAATTAAAATGGGTTAGTAGCGGCATTGAAACAGCGCTTCACGCACGCACACACACACACACAGACGCGCCCCCAGGAATCTCACCTTCCATATTTGGTGCTGAGCTGGCGAACTTTTAAAAAAAAACCTCACAGGTACTCAAGACAAAAACTTTACAAAAAGCAATTGGTGACATTCCTTCTCTCGGCTGTGATCCAACTCACCAGGAGAGAGAGAGAGAAAGACAGACAAATATCAACAACTCAAAAATATAGCATGCACCCATCCTACAATTCTGAGAGTCTAAACTGCCACAAAGGGATGTGGAAAAGTGAGAAATTGCAAGGAGCAAAGGTATGCGCCGCATGCAATTAAAACGGAATTCTTTACAAGTATGAGTCACCTCTCTGCTCTACCAAAATCATTAATACTTAACACAAAAAGAACTTTACCTTACTATACACTAAAGATATTGTGCAATATAATACACTGTTAGATCAATGAAATCCAAATAAAACAAATGATACTGTCTTCTTAAAGGAAAATTCCAAAACAAAGCTGATTGTTGCCACTTTAAATAGGAGTTTGATTCAATGAAGGCATGGCAATTCGGCCCTGGGACACTGAGCTATCTGTTATTGGGAAGGGGCAGCTGGAGGATAGTCAAGGCAGTCAGCAGAAATTTTTGTTACTTTACAACTTTCCACGGACAAATCAGTAACAATATTATCAAATTCTCAATTTTTTTTGCATTCTTTTTCACCCCAAAAGAAAGAAAGCAATGGATATATCCTGTCCTATTAACAGAAGAAATACTGGGACACTATGCTCAGGGTCATACATCTTTAGCAGAATTTAATCAACCAACCATCAACTCTCAGTCACAGCTTTTGATTCTTTTTTAATAAGACATACACTTGTTCAAAAGGCAGAAATTCTCATCATGAAAATTTACCAATAAGTGTGACACTTCACAAATCTGATCGGCCAATGTCAGAAGGAAACCAAGGAATCAGGCTGCACTGTGGCACTGTTCCCATTAGAAAGATGTGGTATCTGATCCCCAGCAAAACCCTGATTACCCTAACGTAGTGAGGTCTTGAAGCTTCTCTCTTTTTCCACCCCCTCCCCTACCTGACACTCATTCAAAAGGAACCAATCTTGAACTTATAGATAGGATTGACACACAGCTTTAGTACAAAAGTGCACGCACATCAACTGAAATACTTCTAACTGTGCAATGAAACTGAAAGCAGCATATTGCATTCACAACTCAGGCATGGCACAGCTCAGGGGCCAAACCAGGATGGTAACAATATAGTTCCTTCCCCCACCCTCTGGTCAAAATTCTGCCAGTTGCTTGCACATTCAAGTCAATGGTACCCGAACAGCCTATCCAAATAGGTTTGGTGAATTATGACTAATTAACTCCAAAGGCAGTTTCATAGCACTTTTCTAAAGAGATTAGATCAAGACAATCACTTCGTTTAGGGACCTCATCCCTACACCAACAGCACTGCTATTTGACGTCAAGGGAACAAAACTACCCTCTTAAAATGGAGAATTGGCTCCTGCAGATGCTTGTGCTGTGGCCCTACACCATTCACAACCAATAAATACAACAGACAGGAAATTGTTAAAACTGCACTTTATCAAAATGCAGTTTTGGGGAATATAATCTGCCTGGTTGATGATAAGACAAAAACTAGGAACTGAGGTGTTGAATGCCCTTTGAAAGGACTTATACTAAATTTTAAGTTGGTCCAGTTCAAAGTCTATGGGTCTCCATGGGAAGGCAAATACCAGGTGAATGATTTTAAAGTCTGTCAGTAACATGCGTTGAAATCATTTGAAGAGCAGGGAAGTTTAATCGGTAATGTCCAATCTGAGATTTTGTTTAGTTTTAATTAACCACTTTCAGGGAAATGGAAGGTTTGCAAGGGAAAGATCTGCACAAGAGTGCTCAGCAACCTCGAGGTTTCAGGTACTTGGGTTGTTTTCGATTTAAGACAGGTACAATGCCCTGATATGAAAGGCTGTGCGACCATGCCAGGAGGGTGTTGGGGCAGACAGGACACCAGAGGAGTGTGAAATGGGGGGCCTTGGGAAAGGATATGGGGGAGGACATTCCAACTTAAATAAAAGGTGATGGAAACTGTAAAGTAAAGCCACGTCAAACCTGTTGGAAAAAGAAATCACAGAATAACAAGATTTGCCAAGCAGAAAATGACTTTAAAATATGGAAAGAAGGAAGCAATAAAAGTGGTACTGCTTTCTCCGGAAATCAACTAACTTAATGTAACTGAGCACCTTTGACGCATGCCAAATTTTTATTGTACTTCAAAATTTCTTTTGCTCAACTATGGAGTTACCATTTTGGATATTTCTAACCCCCCCACCCCCCACTCCCCAAAATTCTTCCCTTTCCTCCCAGGGGCAGTGTCTGTTCTGGAAGTTCCTCTACAGCCAAAGATCTGGGAAAGGCAGGAAGCTCATTGTCTCACATTTTCTAACAACCAGACATCCCGCAGCCTCCAACAAATATGGCAATTGCTTAAGGTTTTGTGAACCAATACTACAGGTTTCTGCAATTTGAACACACACACCCCTCCCATTCCATTTTAAGGATACCTGTCGATAACCAGTGTTCTGGGCCATGGTATAATGGTATGCAGAGATGGGAGTGATTTAAATGATGAAAACAGTGAGATTTCCCCTCCGCCCCCATACACATTACAAAACAATCTGGGATTCAAGACAATTGGAAGAGTCAGGCTGGGATTGGGCTGCAGCAGAAACTACCAGGATAGTACTGAAGAAATTACAGGACCTGTGTATACTTAAGTAGGAGAACAAAAAAGGCTGGAAATGTACAGATTTAGGATTTAGTTTGCATAGGAAAGAAAGACAGAGATAATACATTTTTAGTTACTATTCTGAAACAATGACCTCTCTTTTCTTAAGTTGCCAAAGGATCACCTGAATTTTTGCTACACTTTCTCCTTTATGTATAGATTTCCAGCCCTTCCAGGCTTCCTTCATTTGTCTCTAGAAACTTCTGCCTGGCTCCTATAGGCTGCGCGCATTAGAGGGCTGGCATATGTGTGTTTTAAGCAGTTTTTTTTCTGTTCAAGATTCTTTGTAGAACTGTGAATCTTGTTTCTCATGGGACTGGTACTGCACACACGTCTGCAAGAACACTTTGTGGTTAGCAGCAGAACTCAAACATGCACAAGTTGATAAAGTCCACAAGGGAGTGTGTGTGGGAGAGTGGTTGGAGTGGGGGGCGGGGGGAAGGTGAACAGCAGCTCACGCCAACACACTCCTGCACGCTAGAAGCACAACTGATGGTTAGTCTCGTATTAATTCAAGGCTATCTTACTGCACAATTATTTATTTTCCACTAGAGAATGCCAAGGAAATCCACACTCAAGTCAGGAAATCCCCCTTGAAATGTCCTTTACACCAGTTATTTAATGATATCTATAATGACATTAAAAGTGTATTTTGTTTTGAAGTGGATAAAATCATTGCAACAGGAGATTCAAATCACTGAGAGGGAACTGCCTGGACACTATTCTGTGAAGGTAAGGTGATATCCTGAATAAATGTTACTCTGCAAAGTGTCACTAAACAACAGAATTACTGCACATTACATCATTTTTTTTTTTACAATTCCCATAATCAAAGGGAAGAAGGGGTATGAGATGCTGGAGATGGATTCCAGGTTGGTTCCAACTCTTTCGTTTGCCAACCAAGATTTTTGGACCATCAAAATGAAAGAGTCAGAGAATCACTGGCATTTGTGGAAAGTCCTGATGCTCAGCAGTCAGAAGGCCCCATTTTAATTGGTGCAACTGAATATTAACCAGCGGCAGTAAATAAAGCAGCAGCAACAGCAAAGCAGAATTTGAGGTCCAAAAGTCTGAAGAAATCACCAGCCCCTCCCACTGAGCTCTCTGAATTCCCACCTTTCTGAAACACTGCATGCTTGGGAAGCGTTGACTGAATGGTTTGAATAAATACTCGCATTTCTTTCAACCAGACCCTGCGAACATCACAAGGAATTACTTTGTCAAGAGGGAACAAGTCAGACTGGTGAGGGGAATGGGGTAGATAAGAAAAAATATTGTGCTTATTTTAGAATCATCCTACTTACTTTCATGAAGCAATACTTAAAATAAAAACTTTTTAGCCACTTTCCTCACACAAACTCAACATGGACCAGTCAGGATGGGATGTACAATGAGTGTACAGAACATTGGACGCCCTGCCCCAAAGATGACTGGTCCCAAATCCAGAGTGGATCCATAATCAGCTTGCCTGAAGATTCGAGCAAGAAAGCAGCTGACGCATGCAGCCGCGAGTGGACATTTAAACTCAAGCAGAGGGATGCTGTGTTTTTTAACAAAATTACTGAGTTAGCAAAGGATCCTTGACATGTTAAAAAAAGAACTGTAGAACCTTTAAATTCACACTAGGCCAATTACAACACCACCTCCAACCAACCCTCCCCCTACCCCCCAGCTACCTTAGGACAACAGGAATTGCTTTTGCCAGATCAGACAGAACATGGCATTAAAGTTTTGTGGAAGCATATTGCTCGTAACCCAAATAGGACTGCAATGAGGTATTACCATTTAAGTAGATTTCTAGTTATTAGACAGGATTGGAACTCGTGCAGCAAACAGACTGAAAAATCTAAATCTCATCAAAGTAGGACATTAGCTTTTTATTCCCTCTTTTTTTTAAAAAAGTAACATTTCGGGAACTGGCTTTTCCCCTAAAAATTCCTGAGAACTTTCTTTAAATTTTAGGAGGAAAAAAATTATAGAAGCAAAACAAAATAAAATTGCAAACTAAATTAAAAACAAAACACTGTCAAATGCTCCCAGAGTTACTCCTCATCTAAAAATACGAAACATATATTTTTGGTCTTTTTATCCTGTTTCGATGGAAGAACGGTTCAACTTTTCTTTCGATTTCAGACTTTTCTATACCTTGGAAAATAATTTATGGGACTGTGCCAACAATATTTGGAATCAAATATTTAAAAAAAAACAAAATCGATTATCGGAACAGTTCATTTCAATCGCTCGGCTTCCCCGAACATCCTCTTCAAACAAAACGTGAACAAAGTGCGATGGAGAATGAGCAGCTTCCCTTCCCAATCCGTCTCCTATTGGACTAGTCAATATAAATGCTGCCTCGGTCAAAAAAGCAGAGCAAAAATACTTTGCAGCTTTTGGTGACTATCATTACCACGTCCACAGTCTCCCCTTATCGGACAGGGTCTGGGCGGCTGGATCAAATACAGCGCTCAACACTAAAATAGGGTATATCTCTGTTCCACCAGACTCAACTGTCACCAGTCTGTTCAATCTGAAACTGGTCAACTCGTTTTAAAAATGCAAAATTCTTCGAAAGTATTATATTCAATAATTCGACACAGCCCTAAAGGTTATGTAAACAGGACAAGGCCAAACACCTGGGCACCTCCCTAATGTTCAAGATTATTTAACTCCACAAAGTGCTGGAATATGACCAAGCACACAGGAGTGAAGTGTGTATGGGTGGGTGTGCACATGTGTGTACACGTGAGCGAGACTGGGGAGGTGGGTAGTGTGTATGTGGTTGGGGTGGGACATGGCAAATGCAAGGTGACCGCATGCCTGGATAGAAAGGGGAAATGCGAGGGGTTCCCACTGGTTGGCTAACTGAATACAATCCGAAATATGATTTAAGCAGCAACTTGTAATTGCAGCCACTTCTGGTCACTTAACAGATATGACATTGATGTGGCTCAAAACCCAATGCCTTCATCAGATGAAGACTAGTGAATGTCAAATCACCTTCCCTTTCCTCCCAATGTACGTCATTGCTCACTGCCCATTTCCACCTTCGTCCCCATCCCGTACCCATACTACACTGCTTTAAGAAAAATTCAACACTACAGCAAAACACAATGAGGACAATTTTTAAAAAATTAAACAGAAAAAGGTGCAATACTTAGAACAGCATTAACAATTTTTATATAGTTTCCTAAACAAGTAAATGATTTTCTCACTAGTTTCACCCAAGTGGGTTTAAAACATGAAGGGGAAAAGAAAGCACACACTTCTTAATCTGAAGAACATTTGTACGTAAACGTTTATATCTTTCATATAGTGATCGACCAGTGAACAAAGGTACTGTCCTTCCTCTTTTGTGTTCAGCATTTATCTACTATTAATTGGGACCCAGTACCAGCCTGTGTGGTAGCAGGACTGTGAACAGTCTGCTACCCATTGAGGTGTGCATTGCCTGACTCTGTGCGTGTGTGTAAACGTGTGTGCAGATATAAAGGATGTGCGTCAGTCCCCAGCATCTTTGTACACACTATTTAACTGACTGAGTGATTTGATTTCAGTGTAACCCCACACAAGCAGCAAGGTCACCAAGTAGGCTAGGTCAGTGATAAGGTCACCAACAAGAATATTTCACAGGAGACAGACACATATCCTTTCATAACATGCACCTGACTTAACATTTTAAAGAAATATACTTTCAGTATCTTTGCTTTACATTTTAAATTGGACCTTTTGTTCGATGTTATAGTCACACCAGGTATGTGAACAGTCCTGGATGTGACCCCTTTATGCCATGTGTATCATGGCTCTGCACACAGATGCAGACATGTTCTTACATATGGTGTAAACAATATGTTAAAGCTATTCCTACAGAGTCTGGTATAACCTTATCCAAGGTTTACAGCAAAATATGTTTGCATACTTTAGTTCAGCACGTATACAGAATGGCCACAGATTGGCTCACTATTACAGATGGACTGTAATGTCACAGAAACAAAATATGCGATTTTAGGGAAAGGAATGAGCTACATGCAGCAAGGGTTATTATAGCTGTAAGCAGGGTTGTTCCCAGGGCTCCCTCCGACTCCAAAATCTCTGTGCAGTTACAGAGAAGCTCTTGTTAAGAGTGGAGATGCCAGAGACTGTGGGATGTAAACAGCTGGCTGTAAACCAGTTTTGCAGACTTGTGCCAGTGAGAGTTTGTGGGCAGCTACAAGCCATTTTGTGAAAGTGTCAATTTACAGGCAGTACAGGTGAACGTAGGAAGGCTCAAGCCAGCCAAGCCAATTGGATAGCTACATTTCTCCTCAAAGAATTAAAAAAAAACACAAAACATATACAAAAGGAGGGAGGACTATATTCATAGGAGTTATTTTTATTACATTACGGCAACACCTTCATTGGATTAGCTAAGTGTTTTGAATACCTCAAGGGGGTGAGGACGGGGGAAAATGACTGACCCGCCATGAACCCCCAGTTTACAAAATGATAAAGCTTGTTACAGTACACAATGAAAGTCCCCCCAACACTTTGGAACTGAGTGCAACACGTAAATTTAACTTGAAAACCTCTACACTAAATTTTCTAGCCTACTTTATTTTTAAGTGCTTATGTCATTTGAGTGTAGCAGTTTCAGAGGGCAGCACATTGCCCACTTGTGAAAGAAAAAACACTATTGCAATGCTAAATAGTAGCGCGTGATAAACTATCGATAGCACAAGGTCAGTTAGCTGCAGCAATTCAGTGATGAGAGACACTGTAAAGTGTGGTAATATCGTCACCACTGCATGTTTTGGGGTGTGCTGTGCTATAACTGGATGTGTTACAATTTACTATTGAAAAAATACAGTAAGCAAACCTTAAATAGAGCGCAAAATAAGTAGTATTGTAGTGAAGGGCTGGGAGCATCTTAATTATCAACTGAAATTCATAAGACAACTTTTGGTTGGATGAGGGAGGCAACGAAGGGAAGATAGAATAGCAATCCTGTTCGTAAAGACTGCGAATTTCTGGGGAGCAATAACCCAAGTTCAGCCCAAAGTCTTAAACCAAAGAGAGGCACCTCTGATGCAAATATTGCTCTCCACTCATTTATCAGGAGCCGGACTTAATGCTGTTGAGTAGCTTTTTCTTTCATCTCTCCTGAAGACATTCAGTTTTGCTGGGCTGTTGTTCTGGCAGCCCTTTGCTATCTCTTCCAAGCAGTCATTATTCATCCAGGGCCTTAGACATTAAGTGTTGGCAGGATATTTAACCACAGAGGGCATCACAGCTGAGCCCAATCCTGCCCCCACCCAATAGCCTTATGTACAAACATTCTGACAAGGGTTGTTGGACAGTGATCACAAATGGGAACCACGGACAATTTTCTCTACCGACCCTCCCACCAAACTTGCGTGGAGGAGGGGGCGGGCGAAACACTGAGTTCAACAGAAACCCCTACACCACTGCTGCCTTTGTGGCCAAGATAAACTAAAGTCAGCACAGATCAGAAAGCAAACCTGACACACTTTTTGGTCTGTGTGATTTAGTAATACCCCTGGTTGTGCCTTCACATGTAAGGAAGTAGTTGGAGAATTTTGTGCTAAGATTTCCCCCCCTCCACATGACGCAAATTTGACGTTGATACGTACAATGTTTCAGCCCTGAAGGGCTGGTGCATATGGTGTTTGTAAGGGTACATGGCTGGTACTGGTGCATAATAATGTCCTGTAACTTGTACATAAGTAGCCACTAGGTTCAGTATCTGTCCTGGTCAATCACTAGCTTTAATACGTGAGGTTCTGTCGCGTCTCCGCTATTGCATGTCAAGAGGACGGAAACGTGCCCAGTGCAAAAAAAATTTTTAAAAGCCTGTTTTGTGTTTTCAGTAAATGTCCTGTTGCAACAACTTCTCAATACGGAGGGGGAAAAAAAATCGTGTAAGGAAAAACTATACTACTGTTTTAAAAAAAACTTATTTATTTTTTGATGGTAAAGTGTACTTCACATTTTTAATGTTGGCGTTCATGATTCAAGTATTTCGAAGTGTGATATGTTTTTTGTTTTTTTTGTTTTTTTGTTTTTTTTTGATTAAAAAAAAGTAGCCGAAAATTAGGAGGGAGGTGTCTATGTGCACAAAAGAGACTGTGGATGACCCCCTTAATTTGTTTCACTTTTTTCTTTTTTTTCTCCTTTTTTTTAAACTTGTTTTGAAACTTATTGCAGTTTGAAAAAAAACACATTAGTGCTGCTGTTCAAAAAAGTTCACGAGGTCACAGGTCAAAGGTTGAAAGCTTAAAAGTTCAAATTGAATCAGCCCCTCCGCCCAGGAGGTCACCAGGTAGTAGGGGGGCCGGACTGCCCATTCGGTGCGAATCATCTGAATTCGGGGCTCCCCACAAGCTTGCTGTGTAGCTCGGGGTTGCCCAAAGCGAGGCTCCGGCCAGGTTCCCGCTACCCCTGCCCACTCCTCCGGCACTGTTCCACTGTCCCAGGCCAGACCGCCCGCCAAACGAGTGCAGGCTGCTCCCGACTGGATCCATCTGGCTCTGTCCCGTCTCCAGTGTCTGCCAGCCTGGGGATGGTGTCGATAACTGACCTTGTGCAAAATAGCGGTTGACTTCCTCTTCACTGACAAATTCAGCAAGGATGGTAGTGTTCCCCAACACACACCTGCAAACAAGTTTAAGTAAAATTAATTGAGGACAGAATTACCTGTGGCCTGTAGAATTTAGGAACATATGCCATTTAGCTTCTTGAGTCTGTTCCTCTATTCAGTGAGATCATAGCTCTGTGACCCAACTCCATATACACCCACTCCCTAACCCCAAATATAACATTTTTTTGTGTTTTTATTTAGAAGTGAAGGAAAAAGAGAAAGAAAGAAAGAAATGCAGAAAGTGCTAGAAAGGTTTAGCATTAGAACCATTTCAGATGTTGGTTAACTGGTGCACACCCAGCATATCCTTTTTCTCCGTTTCTTCTTTTCCACTAATATTCTCACCTTTTCCCTTGAAAATGGGATTATTAATTCAGGTCAGCATCACCCTTATAACAGTGCACTCAAGAGTCCAGGAGCCTTAACAAGCGGCTGGGATTCAATAATCTCATCCTGAGAAGCAGCTAGGTAAGGCCATATAAACAAGGAAGGTTCACTGCTACCAGAGACTCAACTGGCAGAGAAGTTTTACCAGGTCCAACCAACGTTGAATCATTCCCTAAGGACATCTGACTCCAATCAAGAGGTACTGCCCAAAGCAGAAAAACAACCATTCTGTTGGAAATCAAGAGAGGAAAATGCTGCAAATATCACACATTAGTTAGTGTCAGAGAGAAAACAAGTGTTTCTAACTCTGATGAAACACATCAAAGCACAATTTTAAGCTAGCCAATTCCTTTCAGGCACTGGCTGATCTGTTGTGTATCTCCAGCATTTTCTCCTTTCATTTTAGATTCTCAGTATTAGCAGCTTTTAAGCTCTGACAGAAAGAACTGCTTTGAAATCCTAGCTGAAAAGTTCACCTACAGTTCTGCTAATTTGGATAAAGGTGTTCCAGGACACATTCTGTTTTGTCGCTAAAATTCTGTTCAATTTTGAAAAGGGGACTGCTGTCAGCGGTTTGTCGTGATGAGATTGCCCCCACCTCCCTGACTAGAGAACATTTTCTGGTGGCCAGGAGCCCACGAATGGAGGGAGCCAGTGAGGAATAAACCAGTCACATCATATCAAAGCCAGGACTTACATGTGCAGCGCAGTCTGGGCCTTGGCAGCTTCTTGCTTGGTGCTGTATCGGACCAGTGCAGTGCCGTGTGTCAGGTTCAGGTGGAATGTTATCAGCGGGCCATGCTGCATGCAGATTGTTCGCAGGGTGGAGCCATCAATCTAAGAAGAAACAATATTTAAGCTCTTTAAACTTCATTTAAAAAACTTGCTGGCACTACACTTTCCTCCAGTCACTCAGCCAAGTGACAACTCTTATGCGCGATGCTACAGTGATTGTCGCAGCCTATTCCATTGGAGGGGCTTCACCATCAAGCTTGATTTTTTTCCCCAGCCACTCACTCTACCCCCTTCCCCAGCCAAAAGCTGCTGGGGCCAAATGCCACCTGAGCTGCAACCCAACACTTATTCAAAGACCGAGGGTCTCAGTAGCACACTGCGCAGGACATATACTAATAGTGCTGCTACAAACCGTTTAATCGTTGAAACACATCTTTTGGGTCAATGATATCAGCCAGCAAATAGCAAAATTTTCACTTGCTTTTGAGAAAAGGATGCCCAGTTAGCAATGAAGTCTTTCTGCTTTACAACTTGGTTTTATCGCCCACTCATTTGAATACATTATGAAAAGAAGTGCATCTTTCCCATGTATCTAATATTTGTTTCATAAAAATGATTGGTGACAGAGAGATTATAAGGTACACATTGGGTTTCTAACATAAACGTTAATCGTCTCCTGTTCAGACCCGAGAGGTTTGTTATGCATTTCTGCACTTATTGCAGATTTTTGCTACTGTGATATATCTCACAATATCAACTGTTTTTGTTATCAGTACAAGTGATATCTAAACCGTCACTATTAAACATTAGAGTATTTTGGTGTCACTGCACTATTGTAGTGATGATATTGCTGAGAAAAGAGACATGTCTAAGCTTTACGTCTTGCACTCATCAGGGCACTCACAAGAATACCAATATAAAGGGGAAAAACAATAATTTATACTGTATCTGGTGAATGGTGTCAAATAGCATGTCCCAGCCGTTGTTTGCCGCGGCAGGGTGCAGACCGCACCCAACCAGCCTGTGCCTGCAAAACTCAAAAGTGTCCAGCATTAGATGTGATCCCGTGATTGGACAACATTTGCTAAATAATCCTCAAAGTGCTAATTTAAGGTTGTCAGTTGGGCTCGCAGTGTGGCGCACATTTGCATGTACTGAGAGCCACATATTTTAATACACAGAGCCCTGTTCTTTGCAGACAGAAAGAACATATACATACACTGCAGCTAAACAAATAAGTGACAGTCATTCCTCAGGGCAATGCTTTGACCAATCAGGGTCAAGCTGCCTGGTTTAAATTTCAAACAATGCTTGGCAGTTAACTGTCAGTCATCATCACTGGTGCATTCTCCATGGCAACATCACTTGCCAACCAATCAGTACTCTCTTTGTATACAGTATAAACTGTTGTTTTCCCCCTTATATTGGTATTCTTGTGAGTGTCCTGGTGAGTGCAACCCGAAAAGCTTAGACGAGTATTGCAGAAAAAAAACCCACAAGTTCTGTACTACCAAACGACTACTGGGATCATATGAATGCCCGTAACTTCATGCTTTATGACTTACTGGTCTCTTAAGGAAGAACTTCAGGGAATCCTGGAATATTTCTCTACTTTCAGTCTATAACTCCAGTTCTCTTTCTCTCCTTCCTGCTCTCCATTTCAGACTCCATTTCAGGTAAACCAACTGCAGTGCTACATGGCAATGCTCCCTACAAACTTTCCTTTATTCATCAGCGATAGGGAGAGGTTTATTAGTGAGAGATCTCCTTCTCTTTCCCTTTATGCTCCAAAGCTAGTGGCTACCAGGGAACTTTTATGCAATGCCAGGTGATCCTAACTATTATACGTTGCCAAAATCCTGGTGAAACCACTGCAAATCCATAAGGAATCTCAAGTATCTTTGGGATACGCCTCTCCTTATTGATCATTCTACAGAATTCCTATACCTGTGGAGTGAGATTATGAAGAACAAGCCAGGAGCTGACCCGACTAGATCCACCCGAACTGCCATCACCCCAGTTGGAACCTAAAGAGAAAGGGAAAAAAATTAGTTTTTTTTTTAAAAAAAAGTGCCATTTTCTTCTGGAAACGAAAGGACAATTCAGTCAACGTGACTGTGAACTGACTGATGAGAGCTGTCAACTGTTTCTTTAACATTGAGAGCCACAGCCCATGTTGAAAGGCACTAGCAAGATTAAAGAATGTCAAAGGGCAATGAGGTAAATCAGGATTATGATTAGTTAATGCCAAGCTTGAGGAAAAAGACTTGTAATTATAGCATTTTCTCATCCTCAGGATGCATCAAAGTGCTCTTCAGCCTTTAAAATGCAGCCCTGAAGTGTTTCACAGCCAATTAATTACTTCCAAGTGCAGTTTTGTTATGTAGGGAAATGCAGGAGTCAATTTGATGGCAGGAAGATCCCACTAACAGCAATGAGATCTAGCTAAACAGTTAAACTGTTTCTGGCTGTTGATTGAGGACTCCCCTGCTCCTTCACCAACAGTGTCATCTTTTAAATCCACCCAAGGGTATAACATCTCATCCGAAAGATAGCACCTCTGACAATACACCACTCCTTCAAGCGGTACACTAAAAGGTTCAACCTAGATTATGTGCTCAAAGTCATCATCCTGATTCTCTCTGTGCGCACTGGGGCCAAGATGACACTATTAGACAGAAAATAGATTTTTTTCAAAAAGGATGGGAATGAGATAAAATCAGTTCACTGGCTCGAGGCCTAGCATTTCCTCTTATTGGGTATGCAAACAAACAAAAAAAAAATTATTGTAGTGTCAGGGTAACTGGATTTAAAATAGATTTCAATCGAATCAAGTAAAAAAGGTAGAAAGAATGGAATGAAAGAAAAATACAAAGCGAGAGCAAGGTACATACTTAGGGCATATCGTGATTCCTGTACGCCCCACCCTCTGCTGAATCGGGGCGCTCCGCTGCCCCACAGAGATGATGGGGCCTTCTGATTGGTCAGTCCTGGTGGCGGCCGGGTTGGCGGGTTAGTGTTTTTAGATGACATCTGATTCTTCCACATCCTGGGATGCCCAATTGGATCTGGAGACCACGTCGACTTGAAGTCATTGAACTTGGCTGAAAGAACAACATGGTTCAGACCCAGTTAATGCAAAAAAATTGGCAAGGCTGGGCTATGAGGGAAACCCCTGAACCAATAAAATGGTACCAAATGCTGAAGATATTCTCATTGAGGGCTCAGGTACAAGTTCAAAATTTTTAAAAATGTGATTCTGGAACCTTTAAATTGTTTATATATTAAATTTGTTTGGAAAGTGGATGACATATTTACTAAAAATCTCTGTGACAGGGAGTGAAGATCACCTGTAGCACAGGTCAGATAAGGTAGAAGGGCAAGGAATAGCTGAATTCGATCGATAATAGCAAGGCAATTGGGTGACAAAGGAAACTAATGGAAGGGGTGAGGATGGGCATCAAGATTAAGAAGCATGTGTAGCTGAACCAGAGAGATGCTAATTACTCTGGTTGGTTTTGTACCACTGGCTCAAACTTGTGGCAGAATACAGTTTAATGTTTTTATTGATAATTGTTCTTGTTAAGTGCCTTGGGGATGTTTTGATATGTTAAAGGTGCTAGATAAATGTAAGCTTATGAAAAATCTATCTGCAGTAAGTTTCACATCACACATTATGTGGATCAAACAAGGAATTTGGTTTTGTACTTTATAGAAACCCTAGATCAAGCACCTGTCCTTCTTCATCATTGTCTTAACAGTTAATACAGGCACATAATAGGCTCTGGGAAAACAAAGCATGGCCCTACCTGAAGTGCTCTGTACGGTGCTGTAGGAGCTGTTTGAGGCACTATAGGACCAGGCACCGGGTGAAGGCAGCGAGGTGTTCAGGGAGGAACTGGACCCTATGACAAACAAGACAGAACCAGTAATCAACCCAATTCACAGCTTAACAAGAGGGAGCATTCAAACCAAGGATGCACAGAGTGTCTGTGACTGAAATTTTGTTCTAACACTACAACTGCTACCGCAAGTAACAAATGGGCAGGCCTGTAACAACCAAGGCTTTGCCCCACTGGTCATTACAGTTTCAACTGGAGATAGTACAGAAATTTCACAAATCTGCCATTATATTTTATATATTATGATCATTACACAGTGGCTGCTTTACAAATGAGGGCAACTCGATACTTGCAGCATTGGACACAAGAAAGAAGGACAAAAGGCAATGGCAGGGTGATTCTTTCAATTGGTTGGCTTTTCTCAATTTTCTCCTCTAGTACAGATGAGGCTTGCTAATTGATTGCTTCTTCAATGACTTAACTTGGAACTTTCTGAAATTAGTTATGTACACAAGTCCAAGAAATTGCTAAGTAAAATTTCTACCTGATGTGACATGTGTAGAGCGGTAAAATCAAAGTCAGGCGATGATAGTACTGGTTTCACAGAGTGCAAGAAATAATTAAAACTTCCAACACAACATTACAGCTGTAATCTACTGTTAGGTGACGAATGGATGCTGCAGTCCTCCCAGGAACAGGTGACATTCTGAACAATATTCAGATCCTTGGTGATTTCAGCAACAGTTAAGAGACACATCATTTCCGTACTCAGTTTAAGCTCAGGGATATATGGATCATTTCTGTGCTGTCACTAAGGAAAGAGAATTATACCGTACAAGATGAGAATTGCCTTGCCTTTCTCTGGATGAAAATGCCCACAAGTTGCACTGACTGACTAACTGCTGTAGAAAGCTTGCAAATATACCCTGATTTTAGTAGAAAGAGACAACTGGCTCAGTTATTCCTTCACCAGAGGTTCTGGAAAATATCCCAAGATAGGAATTATTGAATCAAAGGCTCACTGTTGGGCATTAATATAAAGCAAAACTAAAAGCACATAAAACAGAAGGTAAAGCAATCATGATCACATACCTGTGCTCCTGTCCCTGAGAAGTTGGTGTTCTGAGTCCGGGGATGGGGGTGCTGCAGAGCTGTTTATCATGCTCGCTGGGGTCGCATAGGGATCTGATTCAGGGTCAATGTTTTGAAAACCCTTCCATGGTTCCCCAGGGCGGAACTCTGAAACCAAGATAAAGGGTGGGGTGGGGGGGGTTATGCATCAAAGACATTTATTAATCAACTTTACTTTATACTTGGAAGGCAAGCTGACATCATCACACTTCTCACAATGACTTTCACTTAGGCTGACACTCCAATACAATACTGAAGGAGCGCTGCACTGACCGAGGTGCCTGATTTCTCTTATGCCTGCTGGAATTTAGCTTCAGCTGCAGTTCCCCTAAAATTGGTTTCTTTTGGCGGGCACTGAGATACCGGGACATGGTGAGCACTGAATCCAGGTCATGCCTCGTCGCTGTTCAGAAACACTATTCTTTGACTTGTGATCAGAATTGCCAAACTATACAAAGGCTTAGAATTCCTATCTTAAAGGTTAGCTAGTCTCTCAGATTGCAAAAGAAGATTACTTGTGCAATCTGGTTTATCATAGAGAGCTCACATTTTAACAAATCATATAAGTTCTTTTTTTAAACATAGTGCACAAGTAGTATCAGACCTGGAGGCCAACTCGAGCTGCTGGAACCATTCGAGAGCTTAGGGGTGGACCAATTGTCACTCGCAGGACCTGAATGGCTGGCCAAGGAGTCGCCTGCTATCATTTCATAATAGGGCAGACTATCTCGAGACTTCGGTGGTGCCATGCTGCTAGAAATAGCACCTGCAAAGTAACATAAAAATACAGGATTAATACACAGATTATTTAGCTGGGTAATCAGCAACGCAGCTCCAGAGATATTGGTGCATATGTATATCTGAACTGAACAAGGGAAGGCAAGACACAGTTGAACATATCCCTACAATGCAATCTAATCCAGTATGGGATAATCAGATAGGGAACAAATGTGTCTGAAACTACTCAAACAATTTAGGCTGAGTAAAAGTCTGAAATAGTATTCTCCAGACCTCCTCCTGAATGCAGCAGGATGGTATTTTTCTGCTCCCGAGAGTTCCCAAATGCAATTAGTGAGAAAGATCAGTTCACCTGGTCTCACAACTGATTCTCAGGGGCAAATTCCAATCAAACATCCCAAAATCCATCACCCACACACAAAACTGCTTGCAACTTGAATCCTAAAGTTAACTACCGCCAATAACATCGCTGATGAGTACTCTGGGGCATAGAACATTTTTGCAATGCTTAGTTATTATTCTGGCCTGTTCCTTTAAGACCTCTGCTCAGAAGCAAGCTGCCTAAATAAGTCTGGAGGATGATTAAAGTCTAATTATTGTTGCCATTAGATGTTTCTTCAGACTGGGTCCCTCCTTGGCTTGTCATCCCAAGAACCTTCGCTCTTTACCTTAGGGGGCAGAAAAAAAACTGACAAAAGTGACTGGGTTTATTTCTCTTTTTGTATACACCACCACAGGGACTGCCGTGGTTCACCACCATCTTCTCAAGGACATTTAGGGAAATAAATGCTGGCCTAGCCAGTGATGCCCACATCCTGTAAATAAATTAAAAACTTTCCACATATTCAAATGGAATTTATTGATGTTTTACACTAAATGTCACAGTCAATTAAAAAAAAATAACCACAACTAAGTGACCCACTTCTGATTCAACACCACCACATCATGCTCATTAGACTACATACCAACATATGGTTTAGGAGCAGGAGTAGACCATTCAGGCCCTCATTCTCCACCATTCAATAAAATCACAGCTGTTTTTGTTGTGGCCTCAATGCCACTTTCCTTCCAATTCCCTATATCCTTAGATTCTTGACTAACAAGGGAGTCAATCTATCTCTGCCTTAAAAATATTCAATGACCAGTCAAAATGGTTTTGTTAAGGGGAGGTCATGTCTGACCAATTTGATTGAATTTTTTGAAGAGATGACCAGGTTTGTAGATGAGGGCAATGCATTTGATGTAGCCTACTTGGACTTCAGCAAGGTTTTTGATAAGGTCCCGCATGGGAGACTGATAATGAAGTTAAGAGCCCATGGGATCCAAGGTACTTTGGCAAATTGGATCCAGAATTGGCTGAGTGGCAGGAAGCAAAGGGTGATGGTCGAGGGGTGTTTTTGTGACTGGATGCCTATGTCCAGTGGAGTTCCACAGGGATCGGTGTTGGGTCCATTGCT
Source organism: Carcharodon carcharias (assembly GCF_017639515.1). Lineage (NCBI taxonomy): Eukaryota > Metazoa > Chordata > Chondrichthyes > Lamniformes > Lamnidae > Carcharodon > Carcharodon carcharias. The sequence goes on from NC_054497.1 coordinate 14,278,517, forward strand.
GTTTGTGGTATATATAGATGATTTAGACTTGAAAGTAGGAGGGCTGATCAGCAAGTTCGCTGATGATACGAAAATTGGTGGGGTGGTAAATAGTGAGGAGGATAGCTTTAGATTACAGGAGATTATAGACGGGTTGGTTAGATGAGCTGATCAGTGGCAAATGGAATTTAATCTGGTAACTGTAAGGTGATGCACTTGAGCAGGACAAATAAAGCACGGGAATACATGATGAATGGTAGGACCCTGGGAAGCACCAAGGATCAGAGGGACCTTGGTGTGCATGTCCACTGGTCCCTTAAGGTAGTGGAGCAGGTAGATAAGATGGTTAAAGCGGCATATGGGATACTTCCCTTTATTAGCTGAGGCATAGAATATAAGAGCAGGGAGGTTATGCTGGAACTGTATAAAACGCTGGTTAGGCCACAGCTAGAGTATTGCGTGCAGTTCTGGAATCCGCATTATAGGAAGGATGTGATTGCGCTAGAGAGAGTGCAGAGGAAATTTACCAGGGTGTTGCCTGGGCTGGAGAGTTTTAGTTATGAAGAAAGATTGGATAGACTGGGATTATTTTCCCTGGAGCAGAGGAGATTGAGGGGAGACATGATTGAGGTGTATAAAATTATGAGGGGCATAGATCGAGTAGACAGGAAGGAACATTTCCCCTTGATGGAGGGATCAATAACCAGGGGGCATAGATTTAAGGTAAGGGGCAGGAGGTTTAGAGGGGATGTGAGGAAGAATTTTTTCACCCAGAGGGTGGTGGGAATCTGGACCTCTCTGCATGAAAGGATGGTAGAAGCAGAAACCCTCATAACATTTAAGAAGTATTTGGATGTGCACGTGCGATGCCATAGAACACAAGGCTATGAGCCTAATGCTGGAAAAGGGGATTAGAATAGTTAGGTATTTGTTTGACAGGTGCAGACTCGATGGGCCGAAGGGCCTTTTCCTGCGCTTTAGCCCTCTATGGCTCTATGACCCTGCCTCTACTGCTCTCTGGTGATGTGCTCCACAGACTCATGACTCTCAGAGAAGAAAAATCTTATCTTAAATGGGAGACACCTTATATTTAAATTGTGTCCCCTAGTTCTGGTCTCTCCCACAAGTGTAAACATTCTTTCAGCTCCACCCTGTCAAGACCCCTCAGGATCTTATAGTTTCAATAAGATCACCTCTCATTCTTCTAAACTCCAATGGATGCAGGCCAAGCCTGTCCAACCTTTCTTCACAAGATTACCCCTTCATCCCAGGAATCAGTCGAGTGAACCTTCTCTGAACTGCTTCTAATGCAATTATAGTCCTTTCTTAAGTAAGGAGACCAAAACTGTACTCTAGATGCGGTCTCATCAATGCCCCTATATTGGGCAACTGTAGCAAAACATGCCTACTTTTATACTTCATTCCCATTGCAATATACAACAACATTCCATTTGTCTTCTAATCACTTGCTGGGACTCTTGCTAGGGCTCAGTTCTGCAGGCTCCAGAAGTCCTCTGCTACCTCACTGAACTCAATATTCTTCAGACCTGAACCTAGACAGTGCCAACAGGCTGCTTGACTGTAAGGAGCATCACATTCTAATCTGGCAACTTCAAAGACGAACAGAAAACTAAGCCAAGGGTTCCTACATTACAATTTATTATATGACGGTTATGTTCAAAATGAGTGCCTTCATTATTCATAATCAATCAGCTGTTGAGCCTGATTGAGAAATCAAGGTGAAAGTCCAAGACGTAAAATATAGGACATTACCAAAGTTGAAAAGAGGAAGACAGAAGGCACAGTAAATAAGTGATTAGGTATCAATTTGGGTTTTGAAAGGCTGCAGATTGTAGGAGAAAGGAACAGAAAGGGAAATAGAAAGCATCCATTAGCGCAAGTAACACTGCAAAAGTCTTCATTCAGCACCAGGGTTAAAGAAAGGAAGAATGTGGAAGCTGACATGTGTGTTCAGTGCACAGCTCCATGCACTTTTTGGATAGTTACCGTTTTTGAGGGGGTTGTGATCTGGCGGCGGAGTGGCAGGGGAGAGACCCTCCATGGTTGTCCACTGCTTCAGTCGAGATTGCTGGGACTGAGGTTCCTTCATTCCTACAATACTGTTGACGTCTAACTGGTTTACGTTCATGTTTGAACCCAGGCCTGAAATACAAAAGACGTTTTAGTGTTGTTCACTCAAAATCCAAGGGCCCCGTGTAAAAGGTTTGTATAAAGAACAGGTTAAAAAACAAAAAGACAACCTGGTGAGGTGACTCACCCATTGGGTAACCTGGCTGAAGCTGTCCTTTGGTCTGGAAGTCTGGAAGGCCAGAGGGAAGAGAATTAGGCACAACATTATCCAGGTGCTGCTTGGGTATGCCGGGATGCGATGGTGAGTGTTTCATCCCAGGGGTGCTGTTGTGTCGGTGCTGTTGCTGCTGCTGCTGCAGAGCGTTTACAATACGGGCAAGCTGAGAAAAAAGACCACACAAGTGAGTGTTAAATACGGTTCATAGAGGGTCACTTGTTCATTTCCATTATTCAGTAATCTGGTTTGTTCCACCCATCCAACCTTCTAAGTGCTGAATGGTAAAGACTAATGAAAATGAAACTCATGTTTTGACGCAAGATAACAGAACCTCCAAGAAAAAGGTCACAATGATTCCCCTCTCTCACTCCCCTGCTCCCACAAAAGGTCAAACAGCCTGTCGACATTTATCTAATGGGAGTTTAGAGAGTGAATGTTCACTTGGGCAGGGTATTGGAAAATGTCTGAGGAAGAGGGAAGAGTTTTAGAAAGGAAGAAGAGTACTTATAAAAGTTATTTGAAATCTACATCAATAAATTTTCATATACCGGAACACCTATTTAAAAACTTTCCATGACCTGATTGTAAGCTTCCAAATTACTGTTCCCTCCACTTGAAATGAATTCCCAGTTAGGCTTCATAAAGTGAAGATTAAAAAAAGTCTATGACAAGGATAGAATAAATGACTTCACCATGAATGGTCCACAGCAAGCAGCAGAAATTCAACAGTAATATTCAAGATGCAAGCTCAGTATTAAAATCTTTTCAACCTTATTGGATTAATCTGCAGTGAGCTGAATGTTTTGAGCCTTCGATTTCCTCATGATCTGAACTCTCAACAGGATTTTCATGAGGGGGGGTGGTCACTGTCATTGAACACACTGCAGTTCAAAGAGCAAACATATTCCTCCCGTCCCTCTGTGCGGACGCAGGGCTGCTCAAACCACCACTCCTCCATCCCATCTCCAGAAGTTGTTCTGTATCCAGTTAGAGATGTGCAATGGAAGCTACAGTCAGCTCACTTTGCTGTTTATCTTGCCTTCCTACGCTGCAAACTTGTCTGTTGTTTGCTCCAGGGGATGTGTAAATAAGATTGGAAATCAATGTGGAAGGTCAAACTTCACCGCATCACTATGTGATGCCAAACACTGGTTTAACTAAAGGCTACAATACAGGAAAGCTGTCTATTAAAGATGAATCAACATGTATATTTTTATAATTTTCCAATTTTAAATTTAGGTTTTCAACATATGCAGGTTTTTATTTTCATGTGGTCCAGTGACCATATCTCGCATGAATCACAACAGACTTTAATCTATTCAGCATGTGTTAGGTTTGGTTTTCACCAGTGTGTGTGTGTTTAACTAATTATTGATTTCACTTTTTATTATTTTGAAAATATCAAATATATTACCAAGTTAAACTGCACTACAGCCACTTCAGGTGATTCTCAAAGGTAACTAGAAAGTAGATTTGGGAGAGTGGGCCTAAATGGAAGATTATTTGAAGAAAGAAAGAGGGCAGAAAAAAATTATATACAGGATCCAGCTGTCACTCTGGGCCACTTCCCTTACGTGAGTTTTAATATTCCCCAGCTAGCTTGTTAGACTGCATGCAGTAGGGTCAGCAGGCACTCCACCACAATGTGAGGCAACCCCAGGCACAGGTACAAGATTCAACAGATTCTAACCAGCCCAGCTGAATGCTGTCACTCGAAGGTTAAACTGGAGTGCAGCACTGATAGTGATGCACCAGTGATATTGCAGCTATTTGTGGATTTGACTGTTCAATACTCCTCGCTTAAGAAAGAGTGGTAGCAAGTGGCAGTGAAGGGAGATATCTTAAATAAAAGTCATCCCCAATCATTAATAAAAGCATTAAGGTTGTTCTCCAAATTCCTTTGCAACATAAAATGGAACAGTAAGAATGTCAGTATGTCACAGATTCATATGTTTAGCATCTCATACTTGCTGCTCTTGCTGTTGTCGGACAGCGGCAGAGAGCTTCCGTTGGTTCTGCAGCACTTGCTGCTGCTGTTGCTGAATCAAGAGCTGGTAGGCCTGTGTAGGAAGGACAAAATGCCAGAGTGAATGGGGGCAGCAAGTCGCAGTGAATGAGACCACCAGATTCTTTTAACTGATTTTGCTTACTTTGTTTTAGGTTGTATACTTTAGATTCTCATCAAGGTCAGACTCAGGAATAAGGTGGCATGAAATATTTTGCCTTTTGTTACATTCAACAAGCAATCTGGACATAAAATTCATCACTCCTTGTATCTGCCACCCTCAAATGCAATTTGTACATTTGGGGATGTTTTGTAACATCATTGGATAAGTGGAAGAACTGAACTTTGAATAAGGTAAAACTGCTTCACCCAAAGCAGAAAAATCAAAATTACACTGAACCACAAATTGAATGCAGAGATGCTCTGCACAGCTTTGAAGATGTGCTGCAATCGCAGGAGAACCCTTTACCCTTCAGAATCTGCATCAGCATGCCATCATTCTACATAAATGGTCCATGTCACACAATGAAGCCAAGCAGAAACGACACAGCCAACTGGTATTACAACATCATGGTGTAATACAACATTACTTACCAACTGGAGCTGTGGGAGTTGAGGAAGTTGACTGAGCATAGCTATTTGCTGAGGGGATAGTTGAGGACCAAGGCTAAAAAGGGCTGGGTTCAGGGCGCCATTCGGAGTGGCATGCTTCAACATGGAGGCAGGAACCTACAATCAGAGCAAGGAATCCACATAGCACATTAATATATAAAACAGTAGTCATCAACACTCCAATTTTCTAACCTTAATCGGCAGTTCTGCATTCACCTCAGAAGTAGGACTGCTAATGTTCTCTGCTGATCAAGAGGCAAGGGGTACAGCAGTAATGAAAGTGACATGGGATTAGCAGCATTTCTAACTCTCTGGTGGAATGTCTATTAATAATTGAGGGATGCCAACGCTGAAGAATGAAATTATTTCCCATTACAGGAACTCAATGATACCATCAGGCATCCATTGTAAAGTCTAGCCCATTCGCCTGGGTTGGATTTGAATCTCTATTCAAGAGCTGGTCTATTACTCCCGAAATTCAGATACCCCCACTCTATCTCCCAAATAAACGTACAGCAAGAGCGGATAGAGAACGGAAAGGCTCTGTAGCTCAGAAGTGACTTAGTGTGACATACCTGAGGAGGGGGCAGGAATTGCGGAGGCACTTGAGCCCGAAGGTTAGGCTGGGATGAATTCATGGGTTGCACTTGAGGTGTATGCACACCCCTGGATTGTGCTGTGCTACCGCCAAATAAACCATGATTGCCATTCTATGAAAGAGAGAGGGAAACATTAAGTCAATTAGATTGTCTGCCAGTGAACACTTTCATGCATCACTTAAATACTAATTCAATCAGGAAGGAAGTCACCACAGGATGCAGACATCAACACAATCTTTGCAACTAGCCTCTAAATCCAGTTCTTGTGCTGACATTTGCCCATCACCATGCTATTCTACTACCGAGCAGAGGAACAGCCTATAGCACAACCAAAGGTAGTCATAGAAGTAACGGAAGTTTGTTTTAACTGCAAGTCTCCTTTTTCCCAATCCCCAAGTGGTGAAGCGCTCCACTGTGGGTCTCAGATTCTCAGAGATTGAGTATCTGTGTTGGCTCCACACTGGACTATCTAATTTTCCTGACTGTTTTGATATTTATTAGCAGTGGTTGTCTACTTCCAGCCTAAATGTCACAAGTAATTCAGCTTCAAAAGCGGCCTGCTGTCGATCCACGCATCAGTCTCCCCTCTGTAGTGATAGCAATGCATTGATCACTTTGCTCCTCTTCCTTTCCAGTGGTGGATCTGTTCCACAATTGGTGAGTGGAGTATACCATTTGGAAAGGTGGGGGCAATCCCAAAATGATGGACACTTCCCCTTATTGAGTGCTCCACTGTGACAAGGCTCTTTAACTGTTTATTTTTGTCATTCACTCCAGAGATGGGACCCTCTGTGATATGACCACTCTTCCCCTATTTAGAAAGGTAAACCTAAAAGGCTAATTTTTAACCTCTCAGGTTCTGAAGCCTCAGGGATCAGAGCTCTCATCTGTTCAGTGTTGTGCAATATTCTCTACTTAGGACATGAAATTGCTCCCACAACTATAACAGTACCACCCACTTCCTTCTCTCTGTCCATCCTGTGAAAGGGCTGTAAGAAACAATATTCCATTCCACTATGTTATATCTCAAAATGCCTTGCAGACAGAGTCTGGATTAGACTGTTTATCCATAGTATAAGTGGCCGTAGTATGAAAAATCTGCAAATCCATCATTACATTTTACTGTCATCTTAGTGAAAGTACTTCTGGTGCAGCAACAGAGATGAGCTATTAAATAGTTGAGGAGAAGAATGCAGGCTTCAGAGCTGCACTCAAGAGCTCCTAAAAGTTCACAATTGTGAACTTTCATATAATGAGGTAACCCCTCTCAGCTCTGCTCAAGTGTGTCCACTCTAAGGGACGAGGGGAAAATAAGGGACAAATCTGCTGATCACAAGACAAATTCCTCACTCCCCTCCTTAAGCCTTCCTAACTGAAGTTGATGTGTGTAGACCAAAAGAAAATAGGATAGTATTTACCCCCCCCCGAAAGGAAAAATGTATATTTTGCAGTATTAAAAAAAGAACAATTGTTGCTAGCTCTAAAAATATAATTCTAGTCACTAGAAAATAGTTCATGGTGCTGTATAAGGTTATTTGGCATAATTTACAGTATACCAAAAGCTTTTTAATACTGCAAATATTAGTGTTTTTTCCAATTAGTGATTTTGAAGTAGTTGACTTCACCCTTTTTCTCTTTATCATGATTAATGTTGCTGTAGTACAGAAGCATCACAACTGGTTCAGAGGAGTGGAGAGAAACATATAACAACCAGAATTTAACTTGCGTAAAGGGGAAGAGAAGGTCAAGGTTTAAATTTGCTAATGATAAATAAATTATTGATAATCTTACTAATTAGTTCATTCCCTTTTCAGCACATAACAAAACCCAGGCATGAAAAGACACTTAGATTTGTTTGCTTAGAATGAAACTGATCGCACAATATCACAACATCCCAGTCAGAAGACACATTCAGAAAGCAGCCCTTACGTGTCTAGCGTTTAGATTTTGCATGTTAAGACCAGAGCCGATGCAGCCGAGGCTGGCGGTGGGTAGAGCAGTGCCCGAGGGAGACAGCTTGCAGCTCGGAGGAGGGGAGAAGGGCGAGTTAGGTGCCTCGTCAGACAGACACCCATCTTGATTGGAGAAAGGCAAAGTCAGCTGAAGGAGGGTTAGCCAATCAGCATGCAGTTGGGAAAACAGACAAGAAACAGCACAAAGATGAGTGTGGAAATGGCAGAAGGAAGAAACAAAAACGAGAAGAGAAAGCAGTTAGGCTCACACACACAGTTAGATATAATTAGTGCCTTAATCAAACTTTCACATACAAGCCCAGCTGGGTACAGAAAATACGTGGGCTACGGAGCTTTCTACAGTACTCGAGCAATTCGTTCCACTGCAGGGTCCTTATTTTTCTGGTTGCTGCAAGAATCTAGAATCTAAAATTCCACAAGATGAACCTTTCCATATGCCATGCACTTTACCTCAGAGCTACGTGTTAGTGCATTCATTGCTGCTATCTAAGATTTAGCAGACAGGCTGTAAAGGAACCGGAACTACACAACCATCAAATACCCAATAGCCTTAGCTCATCTGCAATATTTATACCACTGGAATTCAGTGCTGCCTGAACACAACAATTTTTACCAAGTCCAAAATCAGTTAGGGAAGGAATTAAGGCTTAAATTTGATGATCAAAAAACTTACTGATAACCTTAATAATTAGTATAATCCGCTTATGATACATAAAAATCCAGGCAAAAAGACACTTAAGAATTGTTTGGTTCAAATGGATCAGATCGTAAACTCAATTTTAACAAGGGGTCAGGGAAATGGAAGGTGAGACTCTGAAAATATTCCACATTTTTGGGCCAAATTTAGAATTAAATATGCAAAATAAAAAGTTTGGCAGTGGCAGATACAAGTTGCTTTCCATTAGCTGACCAGCCGCTAACAAAAAAAATGAACCTAAGCTTACATTAAATGGAACAGAAAGAAATTCTGTCAGCTTGGCTCATAGGTAAATGCCTGCCTCCAAGTCAAGAGGGCAGTGGGCTCAAGTCCCACTCCATGACTTGAGTGATAACCTAGATTAACCACTAAAGTACCAACTGAGTGGCTGCATTACAAAAATTGCTTCCCTTAGAATGTGATATATCTCTCTGTTCCAGTAAGGTTCAGGAAAATATTAAAAATCTATCGGAACAATTTGAAGAGTAGGAATTTTTTCTGGTCTCCTGGTCAATGTCCCTCCCTCAGCTACTACTAGAAAGAGCGAATAAAAGGCAAAATAAATTGCTACCTGACCAGCTAATTATTTCCAGCATATTTCAGATGGCTATCCTGTTTTCAACCCCCTTTGCTTGCACCTTTATCCCTTTTGTCATTTATCCTTTCCTGCCTTCCAACCTATCACAGCCTTTCTCTTTTTTTTACTCCCCTTCCCCCACTTTGCTGTCTCTGTACTTGCTTAAAACTGATTACATCTAACATTTTCCAGTTCTGACAAAAGATCTTCCATCTGAAGCATTAACTGTTTTTCTCTCTCCACAGATGCTTTCTGACTTGCTGATTATTTCGAGCATTTAGCTATTAGAAACAGACGTGGCCTTTTGTTCATTGCGGTTTGCAAGTCATTAGTGTGTATAATATGGCTGCTTCTTTGACCTACATTAAAAAAAAAGTCAATGCATTTCAAAGAAATGCTTTAGGATGTTTCTGAAAGATATGAAAAGTTACATAAATGCACATGTTTAAATCTATAAATAACAGGCAGTAGGAAGCTTACTTTCTCAAAGTAGGGTCCACTGTCTGTGGTGGGCGAGTCTTTGGAATTTGGTGGCCGGAATCCTGATCGGTCCTTCCTCATTATTCCATTGTAATCCATGTTCATTCCCCGTTTGTCAGATTCCAGCTTTTTGTCTGGTAGACCACCTAGAAAAGCCAGAAAAGACTGGTTTTAATGATGGACATCAACCCAGTTAAATTGCACTTCCTCTCAAACACAGGCAAGAGTATATATGTGAGTATCTCTCTGTATACATTTGAGATGGTCACCAAGCTACTTATCTATTTACATCTACAGTCCAGGCAAAAGAAAGAAAATGTCAACACTAAGGAGAGTTACTTGATCGTTTGCACTTTGTGATATGATATTATATCCTATGACCAGAAAGTCTCAGGCTCAATTCATGTTTTGCGCTGAATTAGATGGTCTCGGGCAGGATAGCTGTTGGGGTACAGAAATATTCTAGGCTGATTAGGGCAAAAGCCATTAAGATTTTCTGATCATGACGGCTATCCCATGACCCAGTTGGAAGCTAGATGCACGTGGACATGGTAGCACAGAGCAGGGAGGAGGAAATGGGGAGAGGAGAAAAGGTAAATCAGAGTGAGAAACTTTGCTCTCCATAATCAAAATAATTAAAACATTTGCAAGCTAGAGAAATCTCACAGAATCTCAAGTTTAACATCTCATCTGAAGGGAAGGTTTGAGATATCATAGGGTGGTTTCAACTGTGCCCCACTAAGAATCAACTTTCAGGAGTGGTGAGGAAAGAATTGCAAGGAAGATGCTATATGCATCAATGCTCAACCTCAGCATTGTCTGCATTGTTAACTGTTGACTATTAGAATACAAGGGTGATTTAAAAAAAAATAGCTTTAAAGCATATCAGCTGCCTGAAATAACCCAACTTTATTCTGTTTAATACTCACCAACAGTTAAGTCCATCTTGTTACTAACACCATCTTCGGAAGACTCCCTCTGTGAATGGAACAAAAACTTGTAATAAACAATTAAAATAGCAAACTATTAAAATATGAATAAAATAAAATTTGGTGCTGCCAGTTTGTTACTATGGGCAGAATTTTTTGTCCCTTGGGTGGGCGCTCACCCGGCCCGAACTGGAGTGAAACAGTGTGCGATGACGTCGGGTGAGCGCCAGTTTCGAACAACCCCCAGCGATGGAAATACTACCAGATGAAAGCCTTTCCCCAGGAGCTAATTGCAACTGGGCAACCTGGAAGTGCCTTAACAGACTTAGGGCTGGTGTAGGTCGTTCAAAGGTGTCACTAAGCAAATGGGGATATACAACCAGCCCGACAACTTGGGAATGTGGAACTGAGCCACAGACTGTGCAACATTTCCTACAATGCCTATCGCTAGGGGAACCCTGCACTGTTGCAGATCTTGCCGAATTGAACAACAAGGCGCAAAGATGTGTCCAGTTCTGGCTGGGCCATGTATAGACTGTCTGTGGACACGATAAGAAGTCAAAAGCAGTATTCCCCTATATATTAATATGGCGGGAACAAGCCAACCAGTGCTTCATAAGAAATCGCAATCTGAACAAAGTTATATATTGATACTCAAGAGATATAAAACACAGGAATAATAACTACACCCACCACAAAGTTTTTAGACTTCTATTTCTCTGTTCCTCTCCCCATGCTGGTATATAACTACTTCAATGCCATATTTCATAGTTAACTTCCTGCTGAACACCGCCCCCCCATTGACTTAGGTTCTCAGTGTATTTGTTCTCATTTACCACCCTCCCACCTCGCCAAACTCCTAGGCTGAAAATTAAAATTAAAGATTACAATCTAATGTCAAACAAAATAAGCAGCACAATCATTTCAAAAGATCATTTATTTACTGTCTAAAACTATCGCCAAACAGAATACTGTCATGTTATTATTGCTCTTTGGGAATCAATACAGCACATCATTAAGTTAGAGCATTGCAATAAACTTTGTTAAAAGGTGACAGATGATCTATTTCAAGAGTAACTTGAGAAATAAATAAGCAAATATCCTTACTGATTTTAGATCAAATAGATGTTATGATTAGTAAACTAACTGAAGAACCTGATGCAACAAATGCACCAAAATTGCAGACCTTGTAATGATCAATGTCATCGCCAGGATTAATGTGTGTGTAATTTACAACATTAAGCCTGCCTCTGACCAAGCCTCATTACCCTTAGCTACCTGTGACACAAAGGTGGAGTTTGGCTGTTGGATAAAACAGACTGAGATGAACTGCAGTATAAATCCTCACCATCAGTTTATTCTCATGTTTAGTTTATTTCACTTTAAAAAAAAACGCACAATTATTGACTTTTTTTTTTATTATTCATTCATGGGATGTGGGCTTCACTGGCTGGGCCAGCATTTATTACCTATCCCTAGCTGCACTTGAGAATGTGGTGGTGATTATTTTTATATTTACTGGATTGAGCATTTTGTACTGTGTAACAGTGGAATAAGGTTCTGGAGGGTACAGGTTGGTGGTGACAATAATAGTGGAAACAAATTGAGAGCGTTACACACAAAGTACACCACGTATTAAAGCCTGTGATTTCTTCTATTGTATATTGTTAGCATTGAAATAAACCCACTAACAAGTTGGACAGGATTCTTGATTGACAAGGATGTCAAAGGGTATAGAGGGTAGACAGAAAAGGAGGCCACAATCAAATCAGCCATGATCTTATGAAATGGCAGAGAAGGTGCAAGGGGCCAAATGGCCTATTTCTGTTCTTACTTTGTAGCATTATATGTAACACTAAGCATTATAACCAACTTGTCCCAATTTTTTGCAAAAGGGAATAAATGCATGGTGCGATCTTATGTTCACAATTCTAATCAGGTCTAAATGATGGTTCAACTTACATTGCAATACATTTCAGTCTACTTTATGTCACAAGAGTACACCTTTTTGTCACGAGGCTTAAAGTAATAAGGTTAGTCAGCAGCAGGCTTAATGTGATAAATTTAAGCAGCAAATTAGGTACATCAGATCTCCAGCATGTTCAGTAAAGCTGTTCTTACCAGTAATCCCATTTTGGAAAATTGCGTAGTGAGAGGGTTTATCCATGTGTCATTGTTCCCACCTTTCATGGAGCCCTAGAGGAGAGATTCAGAATAAGCTCAGTTATGATGAAAATGTTAAGCTGCCTTTACTATTTCAGATACTGACAGACCTGCTGTGCCTTTCCAGCATTTGCTAAACTTTTTCAGATTTTTTTGATTAATAATTTTTAAAATATTATTTGTGCCTCTATTTCAGGACCAACCTATTCAACTGATTTAAACCCACGTGAACCACAACCCCTTCTCCCCATTCCACTGGATGGCATTGATAAACACTGAAAACTCAAGTTCTGGTTAATTTAATGGAGCTTTTCACAAAAAGGATGATTTCACGATTTGTTAAAATGTTTTTCTGTTCTCCCTCCCTTTTTCCTACCAGAAATAAAAAAGCCACTATAAAACCTGCAAATGGAAACACATTTGCTTGAAATGGCGCTAATGAATGCTACCATAGGTGATAGCTGCACATTTGTACAAGTGCTCCTCTGCTATTGGCACCACATATCATGCTTTAGAACTGTTGTTGTGCAGCCCCAAGCATGCATGTGTTTTCCTTGATGCTACCCACACCACTTAACATCACTAGAACTTGATGGCCAACAGCAGGGGGAAATGGCTTCAGCCAGGCTGCTTTCGAGGAGCAGTGTTAATCAATAAATATTGTTAAATCACAAATAGCCTAACTCAAATACATCAAGAGGGTAAAAGAAGCATCAATATCAGGAGCTAGTAGCACTAGTAAAATATAAAGCAGAGTAGAGTCCCTTCCTAATCTATCCCAATAATGTACTTCAGCCGTGCTCTCAGGAAAGGTCCATGATTGGAAATTAGAAGAATGGTAGGTGATTTAATTGATCTTAATTAAACTCTTGGAGTACATGACTGGATGAATGCTGAGAGGCTGTTTCCCTTGATTGGAGAGTCTAGAATTAGGGGTCATGGTCTAAAGATAAGGGGTCAACCATTTAATAGTGAGATAGGGAGGAATTTCTTTACAGGCTTGTGAATCTGTGGAATTATCTACCCTTGAGAGCTGTGAATGCCCAGTTGTTGAGTACATTCAAGACAGAGACCGAGAGATTTTTGGGCACCGAGGATATAAGGGATATAGGGATAGGGCAGGACTGTAAAGTTGACGAAGGGGATCGGTCATGATCAGTCAATGGCAGCTGAGGCAAGAGGGGCTGCTTTGGCTTATTCGTGATCATATTTCTTAGGTTCACTGCAGCAGTGTGACATTCCTAGTTCTCCACAACAGTAATCTCTTTCTAATTGAGACAGATGATCAATTTTGTGCCGATTAATGTGAACTACATGCCGTGTCATGCGTATAACCCACTACTTACTCTTGGATAGAAACTCCATGAAAAAACTCTAACAGGAGCACTCTTATTGCCGAGAGAGAGGGAATTGTCAAGTTCATTAGGTTGGGTTGCACTCGCACAGCTCCAGGTCCCAGAGGTGAAAGGACATGATGCCAGCTACTGCAGCCCTCAGTTCTCGTACCAGCTTAAACTGGAACAAAATCTGGATAAAATCATGTTGTGATCCTAATAATGCACATTGTAACAATACTTCTAGAATGAACTAGCCTTGGTGACTTTAAAAAAAACCCTGAGCCAGGGAAGGGAAAAGACTATCTAAATGAGACCTTTTATATTTGCAGTTCTTTTCAAAGCTCTCAGTTTTCTGTACCATAAAAATTTTTACTGCTTTGATCACTGATAAAGATCCAAATTGTTCAGGAAAGCCAGCTACTGTTTTGCACTGTTGCTTGTGACCAGTAATAAAAAGATACATGATACAATTCACGCATTTATAATCTTTATAATACTTTGGAACAAATTTCAACAAAATACCTTTAACATGGTATAAGCGTGCAACAGAAACAAGTCGCCATAACTAGAATCCCACAACAGGAAACATGACTAATTCTACTGGAACCCCACCTTCTGAAAAAGCACTGATATTACTCAGCAGCTGCTTCCGTTACTTAATGTCATTACTTCTATCTTCAGGCAACATTGCAATGTAAGCTGTCTAGGAAACTGAACAAGCATGTGATGTCTTTCCCCCTCAAAAATTATCATTCAGAATCCTCCCCCAAAAGAGACTGTAACAGACAGGTTTCCCGGCTGCAGATATAGAACGGAAAAACTGGGAACACTGAAAATCTGAAATACAAACAGGAATTCTGGAAGTACACAACAGGTCTGCACCTGAAGAAGAAAATTAGCCATGATTTCCGACATGAAGACCTGGGAGCTCTGAAGAAGAGTCCGTACTTGAAATGTTAACCAATCTTTCTCTTGCAGATACCGATCGACCCGATATGCCTCCAGAATCTCCCATTATTTTTCTCTTGTCTACCTACCTCCTACTTGAAATCATTGAAATAACCAGAGGGCAAATTGGCATGTTAGAAAAAGACACACAGAGAGGTCACCTCAGCCTCTGTCTAGATGCTGGACTTGAACCAGGCTTCCAGAAACTAGAGAAAGATAATTCACCATCATCTTAACGTTAATAAGAATTTGCCAAGCTTACCTTGTGAATTTTCTTCCCGCCTGAGGTCCAGTTAGATGAGTTGTAGGGTGAACTACTCTCCTGAGTTCCAGCACTGTTCCACAGGCCAATTGAACCATCATCTTCTTCCTCCCAGCTTGGGGGGCGGGTATTTGCCACAGCAGGTCGATCACCACCACCCCACCCATCCTGCATAGATTTTGAACCTGAAGAAAAGATTTTTTCAGCATGTTATTCCCCAAAATAAATCAAAAATAAAAACCCCTCAAAACTTACTACAGAAATACATCTCCCGGTCACTTAATTATCCAAGGTGATGAAGAGCTCCCTCCCAACAGCACTGTGGGTGTATCTACACCACATGGACTGCAACAGTTCAAGGCAGCTGCTCACCACCATATTCTCAAGGGCAATTAGGGATGGGCAATAAAAATGCTGGTTAGGATGCCAAGTCCTGTGAAAGAATAATAAAAAGCTGAGGTGTAGAACAAGGAAGTCTCGTATTGTTTCACGAGTCCGAGCTGAGCCAGTTGTCATAACCATGTGTGGAGGAGGAAAGGAAAAAAATTGGAGAAAAGAAACTTCCTCACAGGTAACGATGAACTAACTGAAACCTTCTTTAATAAAATCAGTCAGCTAGGAGAGAGTTATACATATAAATGCAAATATAGCTATAAAGTTGAAAAAAATTGGTCAACAGCTCCTAAATACTAGGCTGGTTTCACTTTTAAAAAGTGCAATTAAAATATTAAAAATATCCTTCATTCAGTTCTTTGATCTTCAGGTAAACAGAACGGCAGGTCATCAGAGATTTTCAGTCTCGTCAGTGATGTAAGTAGGTTACTCAAATCAAATCAACACTGAAAACCAGTTAACAGGTTGGATCCAGAAAACCAAATGAAAAATGATTAAGTTATGAATGGATAAGGAGGTAGTGTGTCACTTCTGAAAATCTCCAACTTAAAGACAGAAATAAATAGTTAGCAAGTTGTGTTTAGAAAGTATGCCTAATTTTCCAGTAGTCAAAATGACCTTCATTGCATTTGATAAATCTGACTTGGTTTCACTGGATTTTAAAATCATGCTTCCTTGAACCATTTTACATAAATGGTCGAAGGGTCATGAGGACTCGAAACGTCAACTCTTTTCTTCTCCGCCGATGCTGCCAGACCTGCTGAGTTTTTCCAGGTAATTCTGTTTTTGTTACATAAATGGTTGTTGTTCCATTAGTGGGGCTTCACGTATATGAAGTATATGTGATTCAGCTCTAATATTTCAGTGTCATATTCAGATGATAGATATTTGTGTAGTTTGGATTCAATTTTCCACTGCCTAGCCAGTAAAATACAACAGGAACATTATTTCATCACTTTTTGATGGAAAATCATGCTGCCCAGTAACAAGCCCCCTCAAAAAAGAACACCAAGTAGAACACAGAAGTATGAAATCCATCTATTCCTCCTCCCCTAGGGACTCAGACACATTTCCATGTTTCCTGGAAGTCTTCTGGAAAAGTGGCTTGCTCAAGTGACCAGTCTAGATGGTGAAGCATCAGTAGACTATTTTATTATATAGAGTAACACAACCAAGCCCAATGCAATCCTGATCTAGTGCTCTTTCAAATGTGGAGGGCTCCAGGGGCAGCAATTTGTTTGCATTATTCAAAAACTCATTTGAAGGCAGCTTAAAGTTTGCAATTCATTAGTCCAATGAAAAGAAAAGAACCTCATTCGATTGCTGATGGGAGTTCCTGCGTATTTATGCTCCAGATGCCAAGACAGGAGGTAAGAAAGAAAGAAAATCCTCAATATTTCCCTGCTAATTCAGATTTTTTTGGCATGTGAGAGGTTGCTACCTATTCTGATGGGGGTGCAGGTTGCTGCCTATTCTGATGGGGGTGCAGTGCTTTCCTCTGGTTGCCCATGACACTGTGGTGGCTTGTCCTGTGCTACAAAGCAAGGAGAAGGATCCTCTTGCAGTAGCATTGTGAATGTGTTTTACTTAACTAACAAGTGCTGACAGCCATGTCAGAGAAGCTGGGTGGGAGGCATTCCTGAAATTTGAGAGAAATATTTTAACAGGCACACAGACTGTCCTGAAGTGAAGTGCCTACATTAATTGGCAGAGGTGTACAGTTGTAAATTTAATTCTCTATTCTTAGTTCTTTCAGTAGCTCCTATGAGCCTTGATAAAGGTCATCAGTATTCTTCATTTGAAGAAAAATACAATATAGAGACAGCAGATCAAGATTTTCCATGCTTCTCTCCCTGTTATTTTCTGATGCCATTTACATCTCTGCCAGTCCCATCTTTTGTTTAGACATATAATAATATAAATTTAATCACTCCTGACTTTCACCCTATTAGACCTTCCACTTCGTTACCTTTCTCCTTCCCCTCACCTTTCCCTATCTCTATATTAGCATGAAAGCTGTTCATCTGTATTGTGTTCCAGTTTTGATGAAAGATCGTTGACCTGAACATTAACTTTGCTTTTCTCTCCATAGATGCTGCTTGATCTGCTAAGAATTTCCAGCATCGGTGGTATTTTGCTTTTTTGCCCAAATATGTGGAAGCCCCAAGCTTGGTTGGTGTTGCATGATTTGATCTCAGCCAGGATATTAGTAAGAAAGCTGCAATCAGTCTCAGGCTGGGGGAAAGAGAATACAAATCCTGAAAAGTTGTCCAGGTTCTTGCTCTCAATCATCAGCTTGGTGAATCCTGCTGGTAAAGTGTGTGGATATCAGGCAAGGACAGGTGGTGTCTTTACTGATATCCAATTGATAAATCTAAGTTTATAGTTGAGGAACAGGCACTTGTGCATGCTACTGTCGGGAGGCAAGTGCCTATGGAGCCACATTCCAGAAATCAGTGCAGCACAGAGGGGAGGGAAGTACGCTAGACAGGAAGCAATGGGAAGAACATTTAAATGCAACCCTATCCCCATTTTCACTGGGTTTTGCTTGCTGTCTTATGTACTGCAGAATGCTGATATTCAGGAAACCCAAGCTGGGCATCCCCATGGGATCATGCTCCAATAGAATGAACCAGCAAGATTCAGTCTTGCGATGGTCACCATTGTTTAAAGAGAACTGCAGACAAACACAAGTTAAATGAAAGATAGGATCTTTGCATTTAGCAAAGGCAGCCAAATTCAAGGGTTTTACATGTGTTTGAAGCTCAGTTATGAGCAATGCAGCAGTGGATGTCAGATGACTATAACTGAGAAAGCAAGCCATGTTAATAAAGATTATTTAAAAAATCTTCCTTTTTGTTAAAACCCCAAGCAAATTGTCAGATGGCTCAGGCTTGATACAAACTTAGATTGAAATGTTCATGAAAAACATGTTCTTTGATTTCAAGTCCCAAAAGCAGGATCTTATCTGTTGGTTATAGTCAACTAATGTAAAACAGCAACCTCCATAAAGAATCCAGAGATCCCTTTTCTAGTAAAGGAATGCAGCCTGTAGGCACAAAGAAGCCTCTGTATGTGTGTGCAGCTTGGACTTCCTGCCATCAGTCTGTACCTACTGCCAACTTCTCTTGTAGGACAGTTAACTCAGTTTAAAGGGACATGGGGGAGGGGGTGCAGAAAGAGTCAGAAAAAAGTGCATCACTCAGACAGCAGCAATCGTTTACCCTTGCAGTTTCTCCAATCAGAGCACTGGACAGGACACACATGCAGGATTAACAAAACTTGACTGTCTGGAGATTAGGAGAGCTGCCCCCTTACCGCATGGTGTATGCAACAGTTATAAAGGAAGCAGTTAACCAATCACGATGACCTCTTATAAAAAGCTGAAAAATTATCTATTTTAGATGACAACTGAAGTGGATAAAGTCAGAGACAACACATTAAATGGTCAAAGAGTGCAGGAATGATTTTGATTATACACAAGGATACTTCTGAGGAGTTTTACCTGTGATTGGGTGCCTCCATCAGTTTGGTGGATGTGGGCTCCAAATTAGGGGAAAATTCTGACAAAGGTCATTGATCTGAAACTTTAACTTTTGCTTCTCTCTCCTCAAACAAGTTGCCTGACCTGCTGAGTATTTCCAGCATTTTGTGTGTTGCTACTGCTGCACTGTTTCTACATTGGCAATAACAACAGCTTAAACAGAGGGCACGCAACACAAACAGTTAATGTTTTTTTCTCTGGAAGGTTGACACATTTTGGAGTACCAGGCCAGAATGGATATGCTTCATACAAGATCCTAAACAGTGATCTTTCTGACACACAATTCCCACACAAGACATTTCCAAGTAAAGGCCATGGATTATGATGACAAGTTTTTCCTTCCATGGTTCAAGTGCACTGAGACCAATCTTGCTTCAGCAGCTGCTGCACAGGGATAGACCCATTAACTCAGGACATGCCAGAGTTCAAACCTGGGATCCTCCTGGTCCATATGGTTCAGTTTCACACTGATGACTTCAACAACTGTGTGTGTGTGTGTGTGTGTGTGGGGGGGGCGGGGGGGGGGGAGACAACGGGGACAGGGACAACTCAATCCATTGTGCCAGCAATCTCAATCCATTACACTGAAGCCGAACTAGATAATGTTGGTTTTGATTTAGAATTAAATTTAGTATCACAGTATCTTTCTCAGATACCATGAGAAAATATTTAGACATTTAACTTTTATGTTAAAGAAAAAATGCTAACATTTGATGAGTTATGATTTTTCCCTTCTCTGAACTGGAATATGGTCCTATAGTTGTTGACAACTTTCCGGTACAATGTCTGGGTAGTCACTCTACTTGTGAGTATAGATAGCAGTACTGGCAGACTCTTCACCCATAAAGAGCACTGCAAGCCATACCAATCCTGCCCTCTCAGAATATCTACATGCACTTTTCAGAAATGGTAACTGGATAAGGATCAGATATGGGAAGCTTCCACTCCTGACCAAGCTTCCACTCCCCAGTCAAACTAGCATGTTCTAATCCTTGTTGGAATCAATCAACTCCACTGAAACACCAGGAATTAAAACATGGAACCATATAGCTTAGTGCTACATTCATCAGTATGTTTATCCACAGGAATATAGGAGGAATTGGTACTTTAACGTTGTTAGAATAGTCATTTGGTATTACAGAGCTTGAGTATTGCTGAAAAAAGACATGTTGCCAAAGCTTTTCATCTTGCACTTAGCAGGACAATTCGCAAGAATACCAAATGTGAAGGGAACAACAATTTAGCACAACAATGAAGAGTGTGCTGATTGGTTGACAACGGGCTCCGATTGGTAGAGATTGGTTAACTGGTGCTTTCTCCATGGCTAAACCTCTACCAATCAGTGCCAACCAATCAGCACTCTCTTGTCATGAAGTATAAATTGTTGTTCCCTTCACATTTGGTATTCTTGCAAATTGTACTGATGAGTGCAAGACAAAAAGCTTTGACAACATGTAGTATGCTAACAGACACAAGATCCAATAAGATCCAATCTTCCATAAATTAAAACTCCACTGAATTGATAACACATTATATTTTTACTTAATTATATAAAAAATTAGAACAATATACATATTACTGGGCATCTTACCAGAACTTGATGTGGAACCTCGTCCTGGAACCGCATTGGATGTATTTGGCTCCCGTGGCATCGGCCCACTTCCAGAGCTCTCACTTTGGGAGTTCTTGTCCCACAGATTCACATTCTTATAGTTGTAGCTGTTGGGATCTCCCCAGGCTGAGGTGCCATCATCTATCTCCATCTTTCGGGAGATGGACTGCGGTGAAGGCTCTTCCCATCCTGTAGGTTCTTCCTCCTTTGGCACAATTGGGATGGGTGCAGGTGGCACGGGTGTTGAGCCCCAGCCAGGTCCTGATTGCCGGCTACCAGCAGATGTAGTGCCCCAAGAGCCAGAGACATCTTGTTGCTTAGTCCAATTAGGAGTGGCTGTTTTTGATGGCTCACCCCATCCCTGGTGTCTTGTGGGGTCCTCCCACCCACTTCTCTGGTTTGAATTAGAATTACTGCCACTTCCCCAAGATCCTCCATCACCACGCCCACTATCGCCCCACCTCGAGTTCGAACTGTCCCAGCCACCCGCTTTTGGTTGTTCAGTTGGTTGCCCACTTCCATCACCCCAACCATTATTGGGAGACCAACCTGGAGTTGGTTGCTGCCTTGCACCCCAACCAGGTTCCTTGATTCTAGGCCCATCATTCCATGATGGTGCCTTCTCTTCTGGTGTTCCACCTCCCCAACCTTGACTGTTCTTTGGGTCCACCCATCCACTTGGACTCTTAGACTCCACGTTTGAAGACTGCGGAGCATCTCCCCACCCAGAGGTGCAGTGACTGCTTTGACTGGGCCCTTCGCCCCAGCCCCCTGAGTTAGTGCTCTGAGTGGTGGTGCTCTCCCACCCTTCTGTTCCTCTATCAGTGCGCCTCTCATTCCTGGGCGACTCCTGAACATCCCACACTGTGTTCTGCTTTATCTGAGTTTGGCCCCACCCAGTGTTTGACAACACTCTAGGGTCCAGATCAGCCCTGCTTATTACAGATTGCAATACCTCCTCTTGATCAAGAGGATCAGTCTTGTTTAAGCGCCGTCCTCCTGGGTGGTTTTCAGAGCTTCCCCTTTTGTTGTTGCTTCGGCTACCAGAGTCACTCCCAGTGGAACTAGAGGCCTTTGCCCAGTTGGAATTTTGGGAGTTCTCTCCTTGGTTTTCTGGGAGGGGATTTACCCTGTGATTGTCCCATCCGCCTGTGCCACAGTTCTGTTCATTAGGAGGGCCACCCCATTCCCCTTCTGAGCGATTATCAGTCCCTGGCTGTTGACCCCACAAACCCTGAGCACCACCCGATGCTGTTCTGTTCCCTTTCCCCCAACTTTTTGCTTTGTTGGGGTCTTGTGCCTCAGAGTCCCACGATCCACCATTATTGTCCCATGATTCAGTCCTTGATCTATTCACCAATAACTGTTTCATACCAGAGCTAGCTTTAGCTGCATCATCACCATTGCGTCCATTATTGCCATCAGCTCCTGTACCATTTTGTCCAGAAATTGTATCAGTTCCAGAAGACCCCCAAACTGTATTCCAAGTTCCCCCAGTTCCCCGGCCCTCCATAGTTCCTCTAATACTGCCTTCGGATGAGGCTTCAGTGCTCACAGGTTGATTCAATACCAAGGGGTTTCCCAAACCTATTCCCAAGGGCATGTTCCAGGTCCCATTCCCTGTCGTATCTGACACTCCCTTGTTTTGCAAAGAGTTCCCGGTGCTCTGTGAGCTTGCGTTCAAAGAGTTAGTGTCACCATTATTTGGTCCATCAGTGTTAAGAGCTTGAGGCTGTTCTCCAACAGAAGCGTTCCATGTAACACCCGCATTTTCCGTTTTTGACTGTTTTGTCCAGGCGCTTGCAGAAGTACCGTCCTGATCCCTAGGGCTTTGACCTACTGCACTAAGTTGTGCACTGGAGCTCGAAACATCCGTCTCCAAAGTCCCTTTTCCAGAATTGCCCTCCTGGCCCAATACTGGCCAGGCCGATGGGTTGATGTTTGGGTTCAAGGTCAACCCAAGGCCAGCTCCATCAGGGCTGCTCAAGTTTTTCCAATTGTTAAGTCCGTCTTTGCTCTCCGAAGAGATGGAAGATGCGTGACTGGGTTTAGGCACAAGGCCCATGTTCCAGGCCCCCAATTTACATTCATTCTTTCCGCTCCCAGCAGCAAACTGGTTTGCAGCTCCTTTGCAGCTCCTGGCAGCGCCACTTCCTGGTGGCAGGCTCTTCTCGGAGCCAAGGTTTGAGGCACCTTCGTTGTCTACGTGTTCCGAAGCCGACTCAGAGTCTCTGCCTGTGATGCAAGGCCAAGCCTCCATATCAGACCCGTCTACGATTAACTTATCCCAGCCGTGGTTGAGGTCAGTGCTGGATGATCCAGAACCCCAAGCAGAATTTGCATAATTTGAACCAGCACCCCCAGGGTTTGCGTCTACAAAACAAAAGTAAAATATGAATAACCATCAGCTTGTGCGGAGTTAAAAAAGTCAAATTAATTTACATTTGAGTAAGATTTTCAAAATCGACTTTCTCATCGACACTCAAACAACATCTAATATTTCACCTTTAGCAATCAAAAGAGGAACAACAAATGTAAAATAAAAAATTTCCTATGGATGTAAAGTGACTTCAAAAAAGCACCAAGATTAATCTTTCAGCCTTTCAAAAGAAAACTATCACTTTAAAAACAGTGCAAGTTCTCTCAATGGGTGAATCAGACAAGGACATTGTCTCGCGCTTCATTGAGCTATACAGACCACATGACCATGAGTTGGGTCTTTTCCTCGTGCAGTGTTAGCTGCATTCAGCCAGGGCAGCAATTGGGACAAGTCTAAGGCTGTTTGTGACAACATCCAAGTCCATGGGAAGAAAACTTTTCAAGTTTCCCATTCTTAATTCTTAGCCAGCTTACTATTCAATGGCAACAAAAACAGAAAATGTTGGAAAAACTCAGCAGGTCTAGCAGAATCTGTGGCGAGAGAAACAGAGTTAACATTTCGAGTCCGTATGACCCTTCTTCAGACCTGCTGAATTTTTCCAGCATTTTCTGTTTTTGTTTCAGATCTCCAGAATCCGCAGTATTTTGCTTTTATTTTACTATTCAGTGGCCTTTGCTGGAGAATTTGTGTTGGCTGAGGATAGGATCAGGCTCGCTTGCAAAAGCCTCTAGGTCAAACAGCCTAAGTGCTCAAGTGTGAAACCACAAACCAATGAGAGGACCCCCACCTTCAGGAGAGAAGAAAGCTTGCAAGACTAGGGTGTACATTGTTTTCTGTAACCATTGCCAATGAAATGAGTTAGCATTGCTTGGGCTTTGAAAGTTTTCTCCTGTGTACAGATAGCATCAGGTCTTCAGGAGCAATTTTTCTCTAGAACCATATTTTATCCTCAAAATCCAGTGAAGTTACTGATTTCCACACTTGCTGCACAAATCACAATCTCATTAGATGGGGAAATTGAGCTTGTGTATTTTGTGCATGTGGTTGGTCTACGAGTGCTGTACTTGCTCTCCCCCCCCCACCAAGTCATCCTATGAAACCAGGAAAATATCAGCATTCTCCATACGGGTGTTAACTGGACTTGAACAAGGAGGCTTCATACAGGGTCTTATATAACATGACTAGTGCTGTGGTCATATTGCAAATGGAGAACTGGCAAAGGAGCAATCCCAAAAAGAAATATAAAACTCATCTTTTCCAAGAGTGGAGGCTTTGGTTTTAAATTTCCCCATAAAACATCTGAAAGTCTACTTACCCACTGGTGTACTGCCGTGCTGCAGCGGACAGTTGGGTTGCGTCAATGGTTGTGCAGTGCCAGGATTTGATCCCGGCAACCCAGGAGGCCCCACCCCACCTCCAAGAAGCCCACAGGAAGGCGGAGGGGGCTGACCACGTTTTAGTAACACTTTGTGCTCGTGCTGGCGAAATCGAGGAGGCACCTCACGGGGCAGATAGCGGGCGGCGTTCTGTGGCTGGCCGTTGGTGGCCACCGCCCTTTTGGCATTGTTACCACCGTTGCCGGCTGGTGTTGGAACGCTGCCAACTAGGGTGGCAGTTGGAGGCTGGCTTAGGCTTGGCTTCGTCGCTTCGGGCACTAGGGGAATAATATTTAGAACAATTAGTGATTAGGAAAGAAACTCAAGATATGTAAAAATATAGAAGGAACATTTATTTCATTTCGACAGCATTAGGGAAAAAGGAGAAAGAAAACCTTTCATGATTTATCAAGTATGAAGTATCACCCAGCAGGCTTATCTAATTGACATTTTCAACATTATGAAGGCAATGACGAAGGGTCCACCTAGTACCAATGCAGTTAAGAGTTAACATTGTTGGGTCCACTGCATTAAAGAAAACCACCTTAAGTGTCATTAAAATAGAAAATGCTGGAAATACTCAGCAGGAAACAAAAGGCTGATCTAAAGGCAATGTACTAGACCCATCTTTTGTTTCTTTACTTGTTTCATTTCCATCTCATCATTTAATTTCACCTGTCTTCCACCCGATCACAGGCTTTTTCTTCTGTTCTTTTCCCCGAATCCCACTTCTGTACTTACTTAAAACCTATTACATCTCTAGCCTTTTCCAGTTCTGATGAAAGGTCAAACTGAAACATTAACTGTCTCTCTCCACAGATACTGCCTGACCTGTTGAGTACTTCCAGAATCCATAATTTATTGCTTTCATTTTAGTGTCATCTTGGCTCTGTCGGTAACACTCTTGCTTCAGAAGGTTGAGAGTTCAAACCTCACTTTAGGACTTGAGCACATAGTCTAGACTAATGCTTCATCACAGCTACTGAGGGAGTGCTGCACTGCCAGAAAAACTATCTTTCAGATATGACATTAATCAAGATCCCATTAGCCTGTTCAGGTGGAAGTAAAATATCCCATGGCACTATTGAAAGAGCAGGGAGCTTCTCAGTCACTTGGCTAGCATTACAATTGTGATTTACATTTCAAAAGTACATCACTGGTTGTAAAGCTTTTTGGAACAGCCTGTGGTCTTTAAAGACAAGTTCTTTTCTTCAACATTTTTTTCTTAGCCAACACCATCAATCCGGTTAAATTGGTAATTTATGTTGTTGTAGCTTGCCAGGTTCTGCTGCACGCAAACAGGCTGCCATGTCTGCAACAGTCACAATAATTCAAGAGTATTGCTGAAAAAAGACATTTTGTTGAAGTTTTTCCGTCGTGCACTCATCAGGACAAACACAAGAACTCCAATGTCAGAGGAAGCAACAACTTTCTACTGTATGAGAAGAGACTGCTGATTGGTTAGCAAGTGGAGTCTGGTAGAGGCGTTGCCATGGAGATTGATTCAAGAGTAACTCACTAGCTCTGAGGCGTTCTGGGATGTGCCATACCTCCAAACCAGTCTTCACTAACTTCGTAGGATTACCATCTTAAGATTGGTGCAATGCTCGAAGCTGCACAGGCAGGTTAAATGGAACTTTATCAAGCAGCTATCGGTCTAACCAAGACACTAAATCTTAGGTAAAAACAAAATGCTGGAAAAGCTCAGCCGGTCTGGCAGTATCTGTGGAAAGAGAAACGGAATTCATGTTTTGAGCCCAACGTGACTCTTCTTTGGAACTTTAGTAATATTGGACTTGAAATGTTAACTCTGTTTTTCTCTCAACAGGTGCTGTCAGACTGGTTGAGTTTTTCCAGCACTTTATTTTTATTTCAGATCTCCAGCATCTGCAGTATTTTGCTTTGACACTAAATCTTAAGAGCAGACAAACAAGTGAAACACATCCACAAGGTTGCCAGACCTGCTGAGTATTTCCAACATTTTTTGCTTTTATTTCAGGTTTCCAGCATTCACAGTACTTTGCTCTTGCTAGGTTTCTCTAATGCTTTTACTGCTTTGAACAGTTACTCACTATGGCATCTGATGTGGAGAACATGTTTTAACACAAGTCTAATTCATTTAGAAAAAGGATTGTGTAAAATTGCTTACAATAATGTGACAGTTTAAAGAACTAAGAGAGAAAGAGTTCCAATGATTTCATTCTGTTAAAAGTTGCCTAAGAAGGTGTTAAAGTGAGCCATTTGGGCAAACAAGTTATGGGTTAGTAGCCAGGAAGGTGAAAAATGGGATCATCAATCTGAGACTAAAAGTGCAAGCTTTGTTATCAATAGCATTTACTTAAAAAGGGAAAACCACTTTTTGATTGATTTTTTTCTGCGAGATTTTAGCATATGGATTTAAGTCTGAAGTGCTGATATCACCAGAGTACTAATTCAGAGAAGTTACTGAGCCTGAACAAAGAAGCTGAATGGACAAAAATCAAAAAATGCTGGAAACACCTGAGAGGCTAGAAATACACAGATTAGTCAGCACCTCAAAAAGAAAGAACCCCTCTCTCTTCTATTCCATTGCTGATTGACGATATCCAGTAGTTTTTGTTTCTCTCTCAAATTTCCAGCAATTGCTGTTTTCTTTTTAATTTATGTAAGCTTCCTCGATTTTCTCCCTCATTACCAGTGACAGTTGAATGATCTACTCCTAAGCCTTTAATTAACGCCACTCTGAACCAACCTCGAGGAGTTATGCAATTTCTCTTTTGTCCAATGCCCCTGCCTCTCCCTTGCTGCAGACGCTCCCATGTTTCCCAGAGGATATCCACATTTAGTCAGTCCAAAGTCAGATGGAGGTAGGGTATCATGGAATAGGGAAGATAGCAGTGCTAGCATGATATTGGGAGGATGCAGAAAAGAGGGGAGAATTTTTCCAGCTTGAACTGGAGAAGGCAATGGGAAAAGAGCATCAAAAGGAAGGAAAAAGGCACAAAATCCTCAGCTGCCCCAAGCAGATTCCCAGTTAGTAGAAGCAGTAGTACAAAGCTGCTTTTGTAAAGACTGTAGGATTCACGGTAGGTAACTTAGAGGCATACAAGGAGAAAAGGTTTAGAGAATCCTGTTTTAATGGGTACACTTTTGCATAGTAGTTGGAATTACAATTAAAAACAGAAGTGTACCATAAGTCTGCAAGCTCCTGAGAGAGAAAATGCCGAGGTCAAATGATGCAGAGTCCCACAGAATCAACGCTAGCTAAAGGTCCCCAGCCCAGAAGTTTATCAGCCCTGCTGGTGTTGGTCTTTTAGACACTGACAGATCTATTGTGGATTTCTGTTTTTATTTCAGAATTCTAGCACCTATAGTTTTTCATTTACCTCTAGACAACATATTATACTTATTTATATGAGATAAGTCACTGAGGTATTGAGGGTTGATAACAATTCTCACTGCAAACCATAGCATAGTCAAGACTACCCATTAAGAGCCAGATAGTTTATCATCTTGAGATCCAAGCTGTTCTCTGCTGACTATGACGGATTTTCAGCTAAGACCAAGGGAATGGCTTGAAACGACAAGGTTTTTTATAATGAGGGCAGACTGAACTTGGAACAGTCTCAAAGTGTTAATGTAACACTGTGCTGCTGTGCTTGGTTCAGTGATGCAGGACGTTGGTCCACTGGGAGTAGGCATTCAACAGGATGGCTAGTATTTCAAACAAAGATCTTTTATTTGAAATCTTATAAACCATTTACAGACTGCCTTAGATTTCTTGGGCACCTGACAATTGCATGTATTTGGTTTTATAGGATTCAAAATGTACATCTTTCTTAATACTCAACTGCTATGACCTAGTAATACTGCAGGTCATAGCTCTACTTTAAGACAAGGGAGGAAATGCTCCTTATTTATGAAAAGACTGATAAAAGACACTCAGGCCTAATCTAAATAATAATGCAACTTTGCACACAGTTCACAAACTTATCTACTATCTCATGGGAGGTGCAAACAAAAAAAAGGGAAGAAAAATTACAGCCAAGTCAGGGAGAAATCTAGGAAATACTTCTCCAATATCCCAAGGCAGGCACTCAAGCTCCAGGAGACCCCAGTAGCTCATTAGGTTAGGACTCTCAAGATGGCCTCCATATAGAAAAGGTAGATGAAATTATTGAGACTAGCCAGCATTATCTCTTTCCTCACAGTGAAGAGATTTTTGCTCCTGATCACTGTCCAGTATCCTTTGCATGAATGTGCACATTTAAAAGGAGAGAATATAAGGTTGCCTATATCCAAAATCAAACAGACTGATATAGTCTGCATAGGTCAAACATGTAGAATGGTGCATGGGTGGGATGCTAGAATTCTGATAGCATTCCAACCAAGAGTGCCTTCAAGAGAGATGGGGGATATTTGGCCCAAAAACACCCTCCTCTTTTGATAAGAACCTTGCAATGTCTTTCATCAACAGCACATTCCTGCTGGGGCCCTGAAGCCTTCACTGCAACAAAGCCAAAGATGACTTATTTTCAGAGTCTCACTGTGGTCAAGAGGCAGGAATGGAGATTTTTAAAAATTATATCTACAACCTAGGACACTACACTGCGCTAAGACTGCTAAGCAGTCAACCATTTGCCTGCCAACTTCAGATATAAACAGTGCTGCAATGGCTCCCTCTGATGGTGATGTGGCATGCCAAATATTTGGCAACAATCCCTTATTGGAAGTGAATTTCCAGTCCGAAGAACACCGTCTTAAACTTTAGAATGGTTACAATGCAGAAATCCAAGTTGATTAGCTCAGACAAAAAAGCTTCTGAGGTTTAGTAGAATTATTGCTCTGATCCCCGAATTTAGATTTGTACAGTCTTGCAATCACTCATTCTATGTGCCTAGAAAATAGTACAGAAACCAGCACAATACAGAGGGGAGTTCCAACAATGCCCAGAAGGGCTTTAAACATTAGTTTCTTCTATGTATTTTTAAGCACTGATCAGTTTAATCAGGTATCCAATTTGATTTTTTTCCACTCACCCTAATCTATTGTGGGTATATTTATGGA
This sequence comes from Carcharodon carcharias, assembly GCF_017639515.1. Lineage (NCBI taxonomy): Eukaryota > Metazoa > Chordata > Chondrichthyes > Lamniformes > Lamnidae > Carcharodon > Carcharodon carcharias. Next base: position 14,307,737 of record NC_054497.1, read on the forward strand.
TATGCATGTCTTGCATCTATCTTTATATATGTATGTGTGTATATATACATAGATGTAAATACAACAAAAATAAATTGGCTGAACTTTACACCCAAGATAAAAAGGTCTCTTACCTTTGGTTTTTTGTTCTGTAACCTGAAACGGAAAAACAAAGTGCTGTGTCAGTTCAAAGTAATGGATCCACATTGATCCTGCTCAAATTTGCCACCACCGATAACTCTGATGTAAACACAATCTAGAGTCCAACTGGCCTTGAAGATTCACCAACTTGTGGGATTTGAATTTGCTAGTCCCTGTGCTTAGTTGAAGATGTGGGTGCAGGTTCCATCCATTCTGCATGCATTGAAAATGGCACTGAAGTTTTTGCATCAGATTTTAATGGGTCTAAGGGGAATGGTAGCAAACTACAAATATAATATCAGAGAATGGCATATGGTAGATGTCACAATGTCATTCTCCTGAGAACAGTTACCAGAAGTAAAACAGGCTATAAATTCCTGGGTAACGATATTGCAGAATCAGAGTTCCCCGTTATCCATGTAATTGCCAAATTGCTAATTTTAAGACAGCTGCGGTGGAACAGAATTTCACTCAACGGAGAGTTCAATGGAGAGGCTGAGGGGCTGGTGGTAACATGGATCAGACACTTGCAGGGTCAACTCCAATATTGTCACTGGGCTTGTTTAGTGCATTGGTACAGTGAGGGTCACTTAAATGTACTTTACTGTTCCATAACCCTGAATGTTCTGAGAAGAGTGGAAAAAGAGAGAGACAGACACACAGAAGGCAAAGCGTTATTGCAAATCTTGATTTGTATCATTTTGTCTCATTATGGTGAAAGCCACTCTGTTCTATACAGAAGTGTTTGGTATTCGGTCTGGAAGAAATTGAAGACACTTTTATTGGGACCTTACATTTAACTTCCTCTTAACTTTCCACAGTACTGGGAGGAAACAGAAAGTCAGCTACCCACAGCCCAGCCCCTGCAAATCATTCTGAATTCAATGTTAAAATACTCAGGTTAAATGCACATTGACTTGACACACTTCATATTTGCACAGTGTAAAAGCTTGTGCTGGGCCATTTACTTCCCTCGGAGTGTGCAGATTCTCTATTTATTAACCCAATAAACACTCATACTATCTCACCCAGTTTTCCAACTAGCTGTCTCACACCTGCATCTCTTTTAGTAAACTTTAACCTTTTCAGGATGTTTTTATACAAGCAGATCTTGGCTATTAGTCTAACCATGCTAAGGTGCTGCAGCCAAACACCTGTGAAGAACATTAACATCTGCTGTCAAGGTCAACCACTGAGCTGGTGCAGGGAACAAAAACAAATTATACTCGGTAAAAAAAAATTTCTCTGAAGAATCAAAATTACACTGGATTAACATGGAAATCTATGACATCTAATACTGAAGGTGTTCGTTTAGCAAGAGACACCAATAATTGCTCTTCAGGTGGGTTATCAAAAATGCAGTTGGATTCAGAAGTTCTCACTGTTTCAAGCTTCACATAAATGAATGATCAGATCACTATGGGCAAGATACAAAGGAATGAAAAAGGTGAAGTGTAGATCCACTAGGATGTCACCAGGAATGGGGGTGGTGGGGGGGGCTACAGTTTTAAAGGAAGAAATTTGATTAAAGATGAGGTGTCCCTAAAATGAATGCTGATAAAGTACATAGTAATTGATTGCTTGAATTGGTTGGTTGGTGAGAGGGTGAAAATTTAAGCTAATCATAGAAAGAATTAGAGGAATTGATAATGTGGAATCCTTTGTCACAAACAGTTGAAGCCGGTTCCTTAACATTTCTTTAAAAAAGGAAGTTAATTAATTGAAAAGGAATGATAAAGGATATGGGGAGTAGGCAGGTATTGGCTTAGACAAGGTTAGCTTTTAGAAAAATGCACAGGTGTGGATTTGATAGGCTGACTATCCTCTTGGATGAGGAAACAGGACAGTATAGCCAAGTGAAGAATGAATCTTCATCAACATCATCAACCCAACACCTCAATTTCTTAAAATATTTCATATGGGGCTGGTTTGACAAGAGTTGACAGTCAACTCAGTTTCAGCATTAGAGAAGAGTGCTGGTGTGAGAGGATAGCCTGGTCCAATAGCATATTAAAGCTCTAAATAAGTTGTACGATGACAACAATACTGCTAGTCAGCAAAGGCCCACACAGCAAAATGTTCAGCTGTATTGTTACTTGGATGGGGGCGGGGGTGAGACGAAACGCACAACATAGCTCTTAAACAGTTCAGTAACAGGAAGCAGACATTGTGAGGTCAAGATCAAGGCCACTAAGACTGAGCAATGAGCTTCCCATACTGTAGTAAAAAAAACCTAGAAACACCACATGTCATAAAAATACCAGCTTGTTCAGTCACAGTAAACCAGGGGCCCTGGCTGTGATACATATAGTGAATGTGTGCATTCAGTTCATTTCATAGCCATTTTTTTTTTGCAGAATGGAAGGCTCATTGATGGTATAGAATGACTGCATCTTGGCATTAGAGGCTAAAATTATAGCATAAATTGTAGCATAATATTCAAAAGACATAGCTAGAAAAGAGAGAGAACAAGAGTGTTTAAAAAAAAGTACGTTTAAATTTGGCCGCAAAAAACTCAATGGTTCCAATGACTGGCCAAGTAGGCAGCTTCTAATTGCCTCACGCTTTTGTTCATCAATCTCATCCTGCTTAATCTCTCACTGCATTATAACCTTCATTAATCATAATGTACATGTGAGTGAAAAACAAATTCTGGAGCCATTGGTTTAACAGGATGTAACAAAACTTTATCTGACAGACACAATCAAAATTTTAAAAAATTAGCAAATCCAACCAGGTTTTGTTTAAAAAAAGCTTCCTTATATTAACACAGGATAAATCCAGCCAAAAATGAGATTAATTTAGAAAGCTAGATAACAACAGGTAGCTTTGAGATTATATGGGATACAAATTGCTGTGGTAGACTTTAAACAGTTAAGATCCAACACCTTCACCCCTTCCACCCTAAAGCCCTGGGAAAGCTCACAACAATGGATAATGTCACTTGAATGCCGACACAAAAGCCCTTTGTGCAGTAGGAAGCACTCATGTTCTGTCTAACCCTGATACTTTAACTTTGATTGACAACAGATATCATTAGTGAACACTTTTTTGTGTTTTCTTTTTGGTGTGTTGGGGGCAGGGAGATGGAGAATAAATGTTGAAAAAACAAGGTTTTATATTTTCCTTAACTTCCAAAATCAGGTTATTCTTATTTTAAATTGTGCTTTGTATTCAGTATATTTTTATGAAGCAGTGTGACGTGGATATGTACATCATCCATCTGCTTTCAGGAAGAAAGAGAGGGCCCCTTGCAAAATGGGAGACCGATCCAAATTAATGAAATCAGTATTCTCTCCAGCTCTCATGGCAACATGAAAACTTGGCTCTGTTACAATTTTCCATTTTCCCACTGAATAGAAAGTCTATCCAGATCACTGCTCTAGTAAACAGTCCAAGTTTGACCAGGCTTAAAGGTTCCTCTTCAATTTTCCCATCTTACATTCTCAAAATGAGGCATCAACTGAAATAAAACTTATGAACGGTAGGTCACTACCTCTGATGAGCCATATGGAGCAGGGCACTGGTTTGACCATTGTTCAGTCCAGTTAGCCACTATCAATTACAAGAGCAGTATGGGAACTATAACTGACTACAGAGATTAAAGAAAGAAAAATCAGCCATGGCTCCCATTGCTAATCTCTACCAAGTATGCTTACTGAAACTGTATTTGTGAACATGGGGCAAGAACAGGATGGGGTTCAATAGTGATGCTCATAATTAGAAAGCCCACCAGCATTCAAGTGACCTGCCTCATAATTTAACATTAACTGAAATCAGAAATAACCTGGGTTTGAAAGTTGAATAATGCACGTTGAGGCAAGGTACAAGAGAGCAACTGCTATGTAGCCAAAGATAGCTCAAGATTTTAGGAGGGGAAAAAATTGGTGGCAGAAGGAAAAGGTTGCAACATTTACTTGATACTGATTGGAAATAATGGCGATGCCAAGACTGGGGGTAAGGAAACATAGGACTTAGACCATTCGGCCCTTCAAACCTGCTCCACCATTTGATAAGATCATAGTTGATTGGGCTGTGGTCTTAATTCTACTTTCCTGTCTGCCCCCCATAACCTCTGACTCCATTAGCTATCAAAAATCTATCTAATTGGCCTTGAATAAATTCAATGGCCCAGCCTCCACCGCTTCCTGGTGAAGAGAATTCCATTAATGACCCTCAGAGAAAAACATTCTCATCTCCATCTAAAAAGGGAGACTTCTTATTTTTAAACTGTGTCCCCTAGTTCCTGTCTCCCCCAACAAAAGAAAACACCCTCCTTCTATCCACCCTGTTAATTCCCCTCAGGGTCTTATGTTTTAATTAGATCACCTCTCAATCTTCTAAAATCCAATGGGTATAGGCCCAATCTATTCAACCTTTCTTCATAAGATAAGCCTTTCATCCTAGGGACTAGTTGAGTGAATCTTCTCTGAACTGCTTCTAACACAATTATGTTCATTTTCAAATAAGAGACCAAAACTGTACACAGTACTCCAGGTGTGGTCTCACTGAGGCCCTGGACAGTTGCAGTAAAACTTTCGTACTTTTATTTTCCATTCCCCTTGCAATAAATGAAAACATTTCATATGCCTTCCTAATCACTTGCTGTTTGTGCATGCTAGCATTTTGTGATTCATATACCAGGACACCCAGATCCCTCTGTACCAGTGTTCTACGATCTCGCTCTCTTTAAATAACCTACTGCTTTTCAATTCCTCCTGCCAAAGTGAACAAGTTCACATTTTCCCACATTATATTCCATCTACCAAGTTTTGCCCACTTACTTAACGTATGTCCTTTTCTAGACTCTTTAACTCTTCTTGACAGCTTGGTGTCATTGGCAAATTTAGCTATCATACATTCGGTCCCTTCATCCAAGTCATTGATGTAAATATTGAGGCACCAGCACTGACTCCTGTGGTACTCTACTAGTTACAGCTTGCCAACCCAAAAAATATCTGTCCCTACTCTTTGCTTCCTGTTAGCCAACCAACCCCTTTATTCATGTTAATATGTTACTCCCTACACGGTGTGCTCTCATTTTGTGTTTGATGTGACACTTTATCAAATACGTTTTGAAAATCCAAGTACACCACATCTACAGGTTCCCTTTTATTCACCTTGCTTGTTACTTCCCAAAAGAACCCTAATAAATTAGACACTGTTTCCCTTTCACAGAACTATGTTTACTCTGCCTCCTCCCATTATGATTTTTAAGTATCCTGCTATAACCTCCTTAACAATGATTCCAGCAATTTCCCTAAGACAGATGTTAGGTTAACTGGCCTATCGTTTCCAGTTTTCTGTCTCCCTCCTTTCTTGAATAAAGTGTTATATTTGCTATTTTCCAATCTGCTGGGGCCCTTCCAGAATCCAAGGAATTTTAGAAGATTATAACCTACCATCTGCAGTTTAGGATGCAAGCTATCTAGTCCTGGGGGCTATCCAGACTTTAGTTCTAATAGCTTTCCTAGCACCTATGATGGTGATTATTTTAAGTTTCTTCCTCCCTTTCACTTCTTGATTTCCAATATTTGGGAAGTTTTCTAAGTTTTCTACAGTGAAGAAAGACAGACACAAATTACCTGTTCAAAGCCTGCCATTTCCTTGTTTTCTATTATCAGTTCCTAAGACTCTCTCTCTAGAGTGCCAACACTAGCTTTAGTTCTTTTTCTATTTAAATACTTATAGAAAATCTTACTATGTTTTCATATTGCTAGCTAGCTTTCTCATATCTACATTCTCCCTCTTTTTTTTTAGTAATTCTTTCATTGTTAAAATCTGACCAATCTTCTGATCCATCACTTCTGCAGATTTGTATAGTGATTCTTTCAATTTGACACCACCCATAACTTCCTTATTTTGCCACGGACAATGTATCCTTCTCAAAGAGTCTTTCTTTCTCACTGGGATAAATCTTTGAGTTATTAAATATCTTCATAAAAATCTACACTGCATCTCTGTCCTATCTTTTAACCTAGTTTCTCAGTTCACTTTACATAGATTTGCCTTCATACCCTTATAATTACCTATATACAGGTTTAAAACACAAGTCTTAGACCCACACTACTCTCCTTCAAACAGAACGTGAAATTCTCTCATGTTATGATCGCTAGGGGCTCCATTACCATGAGGTTATAGATTAATCCAGTCTCATTGCACATTACCAGGTCTAGAATAGCCTGCCTCCTGTCTTTTAGAAATGTCAAACACCCTTCAATTTTTAAAAAAACTCTTTCATGGCTAGGCCAGCATTTTTATTGCCCATCCCTAATTGCTCTCGATAAGGTGGCAGCGAGTTGCCTTCTTGAACTGCTGCCGTCCACTTGGTGTAGATACACCCACAGTACTGTTAGGGAGGGAGGTCTAGGATTTTGACCCAGCGACAGCGAAGGAATGGTGATATAGTTACGTCAGGAGGGTGTGCAACTTGGAGGGGAACTTGCTGGCAGTGTTCCCATGCATCTGCTGCCCCGGCCCTGCTAGGTGGTAGAGGTCATGGGTTTGGAAGGTGCTGTCGAAGGAGCCTTGGGAAGTTGTTACAATGCATCTTGTAGATGATACACATTGCTCTCACTGTGCATCAGTGGTGGAGGAAGAGAATGTTGAAGGTGGTAGATAGGATGCCAATCAAGTTGGCTGCTTTGTCCTGGATGGTGTCGAGCTTCTTGAGTGTTGTTATCCAGGCAAATGGAAAGTATTCCATCATACTTCTGACTTGTGCCTTATAGATTGTGTACAGGCTTTAGGGAGTCAGGAAATGAGTTACTCTCTGCGGGATTCCCAAGCTCTGACCTGCTCTTGTAGCCACAGTATTTATATCGCTGATCCAATTCAGTTTTTGGTCAATAGTAATCCCCAGGATGTTGATCATGGGGGTTTCAGAGATGGTAATGCCACTGAATGCCAAGGGGAGATGGTTGAATGCTCTCTTGTTGGAGACGGTAAATGCCTGGCATTTGTGTGGCACTAATTTACTTGCCACTTATTGCCCAAGCCTGAATGTTGTCCAGGTCTTGCTGCATATGGGCACGGACTGCTTCACTACCTGAAGAGCTGTGAATAGTGCTGAACATTGTACAATCATCAACAAACTTCTGACCTTGTGATAAACAGGTCATGGATGAAGCAGCTGAGGATGGTTGCACTGAGGACACTGCCCTGAGGAACTCCTGCAGTGATGACCTGGAACGGAGATGACTGACCAACAACCACAACCATCTGCATTTGTGCCAGATACGGCTCCAACCAGTGGAGAGTTTTCCTTCCGATTCCCACTGACTCCAGTTTTGCTAGGGCACCTTGATGGCACACTCGGTCAAATGCTGCCTTGATGTCAAGGGCAGTGACTCTCACCTCATCTCTAGAGTTCAGCTCTTTTGTCCATGTTTGGACCAAGGCTGAAATGAGGTCAGGAGCTGAGATGGTGGAACCAAACTGAGTGTCAGTAAGTAAGTGCTGCTTGATAGCACTGTCAACAAACTCTTCCATCAGTTTGCTGATGATCAAGAGTAGACTGATGGTGGTGGGTATTCACCAGGTTGGATTTGCCTGCTTTTTGTGTATGGGACATACTTGGCAATTTTCCACCTTACTGGGCAGATGCCAGTGTTGTAGCTGTACTGGAACAGCTTGGCTAAGGGCACAGCTTGTTCTGGAGCACAAGTCTTCAGCACTATTGCTGGAATGTTGTCAGGGCCCAGAGCCTTTGCAGTATCCAGTGCCATCAGCCATTTCTTGATATCAGGTGGAGTGAATCGAATTGGCTGAAGTCCAACTCTGTGAAGCTGGGAACCTCAGGAGGAGACAAGGGATGGATCATCCACTCAACACTTCTGGCTGAAGGTTATTGCAAAGGCTTCAGCCTTGTTTTCTGCACTGATATGCTGGGCTCCCCCATCGTGGAGGATGAGGATATTTGTGGTGCCTCCTCCTCCAGTGCGTTATTCACCATTTACGACTGGATGTAGCTGGACTGCAGAGCTTTGATCTGATCCATTGGTTGTAGGATCACTTAGCTCTAACGCATGCTGCTTCCACTGTTTTGCATGCAAGTAGTCTTGTGCTGTAGCTTCACCAGGTTGACACCTCATTTTTAGGTATGTCTGGTGCTGCTGCTGGCATGCTGTCCTGCACTCTTCATTGAATCAGGATTCATCTCCTGACTTGGTGGTAATGGTAGAGTGCAGATATGCCAGGCCATGAGGTTACAGATTGTGGTTGTATACAATTCTACTGCTGCTGATGGCACACAGCGCCTCATGGATGCCCAGTTTTGAGTTACCAAATCCGTTCAAAATCTATCCCATTTAGCACAGTGGTAGTGTTGCACAACACGATGGAGGGCATCCTCAATGTGAAGACGATGGGACTTTATCTCCACAAGGACTGTGTGATGATCACTTTTACCAACACTATCATGGGCAGGTGCATCTACATCAGGTAGATTGGCATGGGTGAGGTCAAGGAGGTTTTTCCCTCACCAACTGCCACAGACCCAGTCTAGCTGCTGTGTCCGGTAGGAATCGGCCAGCTCGGTCAGTGGTGGTGCTAACATGCCACTTTTGGTGATGGGCATTGAAATCCCCCACACAGATACATCCTACACCCTTGCCACTCTCGGTGCTTCTTCCTAGTGGTGTTTTACATGGAGGAGTACTGATTCATTAGCTGAGGGCGGGGGGGTGGTAATCAGCAAGAATTTTCCTTGCCCATGTTTGATCTGATGCCATGAGACTTCATGAAGTCCAGAGTTGATGTTAAGAACTCCCAGGACAACTCGCTCCCACCTGTATACACTGGTGGCAATGGTGGTGCCTGGGACATAGTCATACTCATGGAATCATAACTTACAATGTCAGGCTGTTGTTCGACTCGTCTGTGGGACAGCTCTCCCAATTTTGGCACATGGGTTAGTAAGGAGGACTTTTCAGGGTTGCCATTGTCATTTCCTGTGCCTAGGTCACTGTCAGGTGATCTGTCTGGTTTCATTCCTTTTTGTAGACTTTATAGAAGTTTGATATAACTTAGTGGCTTGCTGTGCCATTTCATAGGGCAGTTAAGAGTCAACCATATTGCTGTGGGTATGGACATAGTGAACCAGATGGATTACGACAATTGACAAACAAGGAAATTACCAAGGATAGCTGTGGTGGGTTTCGAAACCAGTCCCCACAGCAACAGCCTGGGCCTCTGGATTACCAGTCCAGTGACATTATCAGTAATGCCACTGCCCTCCCTGTTCAGTATTCAGGTCCCAGCCTTGGTCATCTTGCAACCATGTCTCTCTGATGGCTATCAGGTCATACATATTTATTTCTATCTGTGCTAACAATTCACTCACTTTGTTATGAAGCGGCATGCGTTTGAAAAAAGTGAATAGTGACATTAAAGTTTAAGTTGTAAGTTGATTGGCTGGTGAGTATTGCTGCTTAGGGATTGAATCTAACAACTGGGAGTTTAACAAATGTTAAAAAATATTAACCATTAATTACAAGTAGCCAGTGAGTAGCTGGTGAATCTTATCTTCTATTTTTAAGTAAGGTTTATAACCACTAGTAAGGTATATTAAGTATTTGTAGTCTTATGTACTTGTAAGGTTTATTACAGTAGTAAGGTTTTCTAGTATTGGTAAAGCTTTATTAGTATTGGTACGGTTTATTAGCAGTAACGAGGGTATTAATTAATAAAAAAATAAGTGGAAAGCAGAGCTCTTCATCTCGAGTGTGCACATCCTGTGCTACATGGGAATTCCAGGACACATTTGTGCTGTAAATGTCGTCAGTTGCAGCAGCTTCAGCTCTGGGTTTTGGAACTTGAGCAGCTGCTGGCGACACTGCAGTACATTCATGAGGCTGAGAGCTACAAGGACAGCATGTTTATAGATGTGGTCACCCTGAAACTTAACAGTATGCAGGGAATGGGTGACTAGGCAGGTAGTACAGGAGTCTCCTGACTACATCCCACTCTCCAACCAGTAATCAGTTCTGAATACTGACAGTGTGTGATGGTTCATCTGGAGAGTGCAGCCAGAAGCAAAAGCTATATGAGAAAAAACTTGTTCACGTAGCCAGTGGTTAAGGTCTGGAATGCACTGCTTGAAAGTGTGGTAGAGGCAGGTTCAGTTGAAGCATTCAATAAAGAATTAGGCTGTTATCTGAAAAGGAAGAACGTGCAGGGTTACAGGAAGAAGGTGGGAGAATAGCACTTAGTGAATCACTCATTCGAAGAACCGGTGCAGACATGTTGGGCTGAATGGCCTCCTTCTGCGCTGTAACAATTCTGTGATTTTGAATGATGCGTACTCAGATACAGATGTCTTTTTATCAGTTTTGCAATCCCTGGCCTTATCTACTAGTGTGTTCTTAAGATTGTATGATCTGTCCCTTCCTGCCACACTCTGGTTATCATTACCCAAATTGCTACCCTGATATATTATCTCGTCATTCCCTTTGATTTACCACATTTCCTTTCTCATAATCCGTTCCCCTGCTATTTAGTTTATAAGAACTGACAAGCCCTTGAAAATACACAATTCGTTGTGTTCTGTAGAAATCTGAATGCAGGACACAGGCATGAAGATGGCTTTTGTACTTTTAGCATTTTAGTTGCTGTGATGTAGGAAGAACAACTGTCTTGAGGACAGCAGGCCAACTTTGAATAGTGACACTATGAGAACGGATGAATATGCTGGAATTCTACTCAATTAGCCTTTGTGCATCAAGAGATATTTATACAGAATTCCCCTTATGGATATTAAATGGTACGACAAAATACACAACAGGATGGATTCAACACTGCCTGTACAAAGGAGTGTGGTTGCTGCACTGAATGAGTTATTCTGACAGGACTTTTTGATGCTTTTATGTCCCTGCCCACACTTCAAAGAACTTGTCTCTCCTTCCATCTTTTGTCGCTCACTCAACTTTGTCTCATTGCCTGAGAGGGCATCTATCTCCCAGATCTGTTGATGGTACTCTGAAACCAACAGAGAAGAGGTTCCCAAGAATCTCCTGGATTTAAATGTCCTCACTTAACAAGGAAAATTATTTCAAGCCAGTTATCTAATTGTAGGATTGGTGAAGTGACCTATAATTTGTTTCAATGACATGCTACAGCTAATGAGCATTTCCTACTGCATTAGTGTGACTCTTTTCTACCCTGTGAGCATAGATTTCAGTTTAATATTTTAATTGCTAAATTGTAGACAGTTTGTTACTGTTTTCCATACCCACTAGGGATAGAGATAAGGCTTCTCAAATTATTTTCATAAACCTGTCTCATAACCAGCAGATGGATAAAACGTGTGACCCATCGGTTGGGGCTTACTGTAACTCTTTCGAGTACAAACACGTTTCCGTCTGTTCCTATTCAGATGAAGTTACATTGTTTCATAGTTTGCCATTGTGAGATTTGAACTCTTGATCTTGGGGTTACAAGCCCAGTACCATAACCACTTGGCTTTTTAGGCCGAGCCCGGTTGGGGCTGTAACTCTTTCGAGTACAAACCCGTTTCCATCTGTTTCAGATGAAGTTACATTGTTTCATAGTTTGCCATTATGAGATTTGAACTCTTGATCTTGGGGTTACAAACCCAGTACCATAACCACTTGGCTATTTAGGCCAAGCCCGGTTGGGGCTGTATTTGAGCCCAGATCCAAGAGTTGAAAACCTGCACCACCTGTTCATGCAAATGTGACGATGATTAAATACAGGAAGAGTTTTCTACATCATTTGGAAAGTGAGATTTAAATAGGTGCCGATCTTGTTTTTCTTCATTTTGTTGGGTAAGACTAGACATCATGCCCAATTCCTATAAGAATGTAAACATTGCTTCAGTGAGTTTGCACACACTTTCGAATCTCACACGCTTTTATTGATGTGTCAATACCTACTGTAGTGTCAAGGCTATTTATTTGCCAATCTCTTACCCAAAGGCACTGATACTTATTGAAGCACACTTCAGTGCTGATCACCTGCTGGTACACCATGGTCAAATGGCCACACTTCATACGTGAACTGGCATAGTGAGCATTGGCAACTTTTGACCTAGACAGAACCCAAGATCATAAACAGGAGGAGTCTTTTGGTCCATCGAGCCTGCCTCACCATGCAATAAGTTCACTGCTGATTTGATTGTAGCCTGTCCCCCATAACCCCCTTGTCGATCAATAACCTGTCTAACTCAGCCTTGACTTTATTCAATGACTCACCCTGTAAAAGAGAACTCCAAACATTAATGATCCCAAAAAGAAACTCCTCCTCATCTCCAACTTAACTGGGAGACCCCTTATTTTTAAACTGTGCCCCCAGCTCTAGATTCCCCCACAAGAGGAAACATCCTTCCAGCATCTACCCTGTCAAGATCCTTCAGTATTTTAAATGTTTCAATAAGATAACCCTTCTTCTAAACCCCTGCTCAACCTTTCCTCAGAAAACAATCTCTGTTCCCAAGAATCAGTCTCATGAGCCTTCTTTGAACTGGTTCTAATGCAATTATATCCTCCTCCCCCATAAGTAAGGCAACCAAAATTTGTACTCAGTACTCCAGGTGCGGTCTCACCAATGCCATGTACAGTTGTAGCAAGACTTCCCTGCTTTAATGCTCTATTACCCTTGCGATAAAGGTCAACATTCCATTTGCCTTCCTAATTACTTGCTGTACCTGCATGCTAATTTTTTGTGATTAATGTATAAGGACACCCAGATCTCTGTACTGCAGCATCCTGCAGTCTCCCTCCATTTAAATAATATTTTTTTCCTATTCTTCCTGCGAAAGTGCACAACCTTGCATTTTCCCACATTATACTCCATCTACCAATTTTTTGCCCACTCATTTAATCAATCTATATTCCTTTGCAGACTTTGCATCTTCTCACAACTTCCTTTTCTACCAATCTTTATATTGTCAGCCAATTTGGCTATAATAGTCTCTCTCTTCAACGTCATTAATATAGATTGTAAATAGTTGAGGCCCCACCACCGATCCCTGCTGCACTCCACTAGTTACAGTTTGCTAACCTGAAAATGAACCATTTATTTCGACTCTCCATTTTCTGTTAATTAGCTATTCCTCTATCCATGCTAATATGTTGTCCCCAACGCAATGAGCTCTTATCTTCTGCAGTAATCTTTTATGTAGCACCTTTTCAAATGCCTTTGGAAATCCAAATACACTACATCTACTGTTTCCCCTTTATCCACCCTGATTCTTACATCCTCAAAGAACTCTAATACATTTGTCAAACACAATTTCCCTTTCATAAATCCATGTATTATTGTACAGCCAGACTGTATTACGATTTTCTAAATATCCTGCTACTACCTCCTTAATAGATTCTAGCATTTTTCCAATGATAGATGCTAGACTAACTGGCCTATAGGTTCCCGCTTTCTGTCTCCCTCCTTTCTTGAATACTGGTATTTCCAGAAACTAGGGCATTTTGGAAAATTACAACCAATGCATCCAATTCCTTTAAGGCCCCAGGATGCAGGCCATCAGGTCCAAGAATTTGTCAGCCTTTAGTCCCATTAGTTTTCCTAGTATTTTAGTGATCACAATTGTTAAGTTTCTCCCTCCATTTGGCCTCTGGATTTTCTACTATTCTTGAGGTGTTTTCTGTGTCTTTCACTGTGAAGGCAGATATCAAATATTATTCAAAGTGTCTACAATTTCCTTGTTTCCCCATTATTAATTCCCCAGCTAACCCTTTAAGGGACTAATGCTTATTTTATCTACACTCTTCCTTTTTACACTTGTAGAAGCTTTTGCTGTTTATATATTTCTTGCTAGTTTCTCTCATACTTCAATTTCTCCCTTTATTTATTTTTTATTCATCCTTTGCTGGATTCTAAAATTGTCCCCCATCTTCTTGGCCACCACTTTGCAGCATTGTACATCTTTTCTTTCAATTTGATACCATCCTTAACTTCCTTAGTTAGCCATGGACAGTGCCTCCTCCTTGTACTGTCTTTCTTTCGCATTAGAATATATCTTTGTTGAGAATTACGAGATATCTCCTTAAATGTCTGCTACTGGTTCCCTACCATCTTACTTTTTAATATACTTTTCCATTCTACTTTAGCCAATACTGCCTTCAAACCCTTGTAACTGTCTTTGAGTTTAAGACACTAGTTTCAGACCCAAGTTTCTCACTCTCAAACTCAATGGGAAATTCTATCCTGTTATGATCACTCTTACCTAGAGGGGTTTTACTATGAGGTCATTAATTAACCCTGTCTCATTACACATTACCAGGGCTAAAGTAACCTGTTCCTTGCTTGGTTTCAGAACGTATTGCTCTGAGAAATGCCCTGAATCCATTCTACGAACTCATCCTCCAGGCTACTTTTGCCAATTTGATTCAGCCAAGCTGTGTGAAAATTAAAATCTCCCATGATTATTATAGTTCTTTCTTTCAGGCCCTATTATATTTTGATTCATACTCTGTTCTACAGTGTAGCCACTGTTAGGCTATAAACCAGTCACACTAGTGATTTCTTTCCTTTAGTATTTCTTATTTCCACCTACACTGATTCTACATTTTGATCTTCCAAACCAAGATCATTTCTCACTACTATTGATCTCATCCTTTATTAATAGAGCCACCTCACCACCTTTTTCGTTCTTTTTGTCCTTCTGTAATGTCAAATAACCTTGAATGTTCAGGTCCTAGCCATGATCAGTTTGCAACCATGTCCCCAGAGTGCTATCATATCATACTCATTTATTTCTATTTGGTGCTATCAATTTCCCCGAGTGTGGCATCAAAATGCCCTAGCAAAAATGGAGTCAATGGGAATCGGGGGAAAATGCTCCACTTCATACCCAACACAAAGGAAGATTGTTGTGGCTGTTGCAGGACAATCATCTCAGCCCTGGGACATCGCTGCAGGGGTTCCTCAGGGTTGGGTCCTAGGCCCAACCATCTTCAGCTGCTTCATCAATGACCTTCCCTCCGACACAAGGTCAGAAGTGGGGATGTTTGCTGATGATTGAACAAGGTTCAGCACCATTCACAACTCCTCAGACACTGAAGCAGTCTGTGTGCATATGCAGCAAGACCTGGTCAATATTCAGACTTGGGCTGACAAGTGGCAAGTAACATACACAAAACACAAGTACCAGGCAATGGCCATCTCCAACATTAGAATCTAACATCCCCCTTTGTCAATCAATGACATTAATATCGCTATCAACATCCTGGGGTTACCAATGACCAAAAACTGAACTGGACTAGCCATATAAATATTGTGGCTACAAGAGGTCAGAGGCTGGCAATGCTGCGGCAAGTAACTCACCTGCTGACTCCCCAAAGCCTGTCCACCGTCTACAAGGCACAAGTCAGGAGTGTGACAGAATACTCTCCACTTGACTGGGTGAGTGCAACTCCCACAACACTTAAGCAGCGCAATACTATCCAGGACAAAACAGCCCACTTGACTGGAATCCCATCCAACACATTCAACATTCACTCCCTCCACCACTGACGCACAGTGGCAGCAGTGTGTACCATCTACAAGATGCACTGCAGGAACTCACCAAGGGTTCTTCGACATCACCTTCCAAACCTGTGACCTTTACCACCTAGAAGAATAAGGGCAGCAAAGGATGGGAACACCACCACTTGCACCACACACTATCCTGACTTGGAACTATATCACCGTTCCTTCACTGTTGCTGGGTCAAAATCCTGGAACTCCCTTCCTAACAGCATTGTGGGTTGTACCTACACCACATGGACCACAGTGTTCCAAGGCGGTGGCTCACCAACACCTTCTCGAGGACAATTAAAGATGAGCAATAAATGCTGGTCCAGCAATACCCACATCCCATGAACGAATGGAAAAATTTCACCCACCTTGTTACAAATGCTGCACGCATTCAGATAAAGAACCTTTTATTTTGACTTTTTATCATTTTTCTTTACCCTTTGACCTTACTAGAATATGCATGTTTATGTTCATATGCTCTCTTCCTTCCTGTCACACTCTGGTTATCATTACCCACATTGCTACCCTGCATAATTGGCTTATCCTCTCTCTTCAAATTTCTCCTCACGTAAGCCCCCCAACTATTTAGTATAAAGCCCTCTCTACAGCCCTAGATATACGATTCGCCAGTACACTGGTCCCCACGCAGTTCAGGTAAAGGCTGTCCCAACAGTACAATGCCTTCTTTCCCCAGTATTGGTGCCAGTGCCCCATGAAGCAAAACCCATTTCTCACACACCAATCTTTGGGCCACACAATCAAGTCTCTAATCTTATTTACCATATGCCAATTAGCTCATGGCTCACGTAGCAATCCAGAGATTACCACCTTTGTGGTTCTGCTTTTTAATTTAGTCCCTGGCTGCTCATACTCCCTCAGCAAAACTTCTGAGTCTTACTGATGGCATTGGTACCCCTTGGACTACGACAACTGGATCCTTTCCCTCCCACTCCAAGTTCCTCTCCAGCCCTGAGATGGTGTCCTTAACTCTGATACCAGGCAGGCTATGCAGCCTTCAGGACTCTCACTCTCAGCTATGGAGAACAGTATCTATCGCTCTAATTATTCTGTCCCTACTACCACGTTTCTTTTTACTCCCCCACTAGAATGGCTCCCTGCATCACAGTGTAGTGTAAGTTTTCTTATCCTCTCTGCGGTCCCAGCTCTCATTCTCAAAAGTTGCAACCTCAAGCTGATTGGACAATTGCAAAAGCACTTCTCCATACCTGCCTCACCTGTAGGCGCACCCTCCTGTCCCTGAACCAAATCTGAAGCCTAATGGATGTGAATGCCACCTGGAACGAAGTGTCCAGATAATATTCCCCCTCCCTGATGCATCGCAGTGTCTGAAGTTCAGACTCCAGCTCATCAACTCAGAGCAGATGTGGTTGCCGTGGATCACAATGATATCCACCAGCACACAGATGCTACAACTGCAATACATCATCACCTGCCCTGCCACCTTTGTGTTTATTTTTAATTATTTAGGTTTCAAATTTAGAAATGTTACTCAACTGTTATCTGTAGTTATCACTAGTTAAGCTATAAATATAATGCAATCTCTCCAGTACCGGTTTAAACTACTGTCCATGTTGAGGAATAAAATATTAAAAACTCAGCAAACAATCACCTACCTGCTCAACTAATTAAAACCTTGAACGCTCACCAGCTTCTGGAAGCAGAGAGATTCCCATCTGCACCAAATTTCTAAGTTGGCACTCATGCCTCATCACACTCAGGCCTTGTCACACCCTGTGTTCCCACACCTACAACAGAGGGCTGACCCTGACCCTACCCAATATCAGGGCAAGTGTGCTTTGTAGTAAAGGCCAATGAATAGCAATTAGATGTGGACATCCACTTATAGCACTCCTCCTGCCACCTCAGCAACTCAGCACAGTCCACAGATTGAATCTAGGATCTGCCTGTTCTGTATAACTCAGCTACTCACTGGATGAACTCACTGAGCCTTTGTTTAAAAGGCAGAAAATGGAGGTAATGATCAACCTAAACCATAATGCAAAGGTTGCAATAAACACATCATCTCTCTGATAACACCACAATAGAGAGGTGTTCACTGCTGAACGCCTGTATAGCAGGAGTACTTTAGTGGAAGGACCAATCCCAGTAACTATGCAAATGCTTAACTGTTGGTTGGTTATAGCCTGCTGAGGGGCAAAGAAATGCTGCATGGTTAAATTTGGTATTATAGAAACACCATTGATAAAGGTGGGAAAAACATACAGGCTTATAGTTTACTTATTGGATACAGGAAAGAGAAATTGGGAGGAGTGAAGATGTTTAAGTGAAAGAGGGCTTAATTATAAAAGGAGATGGACCATTTGATTTGGGTGTGGACAAATCAAGAACCTGAGAGTAGAAATGGGAGATGCAATGGGAAGGAAACTCGCTGTGGGTGTGTGGTATGGAGAACCAGATCAAGCACAAGGACCGGAGCGATAATTTTAGTCACGTACAGGAATGGATGCAGTAATTATGGATGATGTCAATTTGCCAGGGATAGATTAGGAGATTTATAAGGCAACAACAAGAAATATATGATCTCAGACATTGTTAGATTGTCACAGGAAAACAATTTGTCAAGGAACCCACACAAGCAGGAGCACTACTGGATTTGATGCTAAACAACTACTGTCAGATGACAGATTAGATGAGAGTCAGAGAACACCATGCAGGCAAAATGTTATGGAGCTGAAGGTTAGGCAGGCATATGATGGGAATGTGATTGATGACAATAGAAACATTCAACTTTAGAATGGCAGACTTGAGGGATAAGGGGCAAGTTCATGAAAAATGACTCAATAACATTGTTAGAAGAGAACTGCAAAGTGTACTTAGTACTAGAAATATTATACATAAAGCACAGAATAGATATAGACCACATCACAGGGATGTGAACAGGGAAAAGGCTCATGTCAGCAATGGAAGATAAAAGGGATAAAAGCAAAAAGAAATTGTCACCAAGATAAAAAGCTACAAGTAGCTTTGCAAGCTGAAACAAATTCTAGAACAGGTTAAAGGAAGTTAAGGAACTGATTAGATGATCCAAAATATAAAATGAGATTTGCATAGCAGAGAAGTTAAAAAGTAACATCAACCATTTCTATAAATATATTCAGAGCAAGCAGATAAATAAGGGGATGGTGGGGGTCACATAACACCAGTCTTTAAAAGGGCTGTAGACTGCCATGAGGGTCTTGTGGTCAGTGGGTAGCATCCCTGCCTTGGAGCCAGAAGCTCTAGGTTCAAGTTTCACTGCAGGACTTGATGGCCAAGGAAGGTGTGTTCATAATGTGGTTAAACAGGTTGAGTGTAAACTTGCAAATCCTTCCAACACACTCCAATGGCAGGTGGTAAGAGGAGAAATTTCTGGTCAGCCATGTGATAAAAAGAAACTAGAGCCTCGACCATCGCTATCCATAGCTCCAGTCTACAACATGCATGTTGTGTTAAAAAGTGTATGCTGCCACAGTAACTCAAACTCCTTGAGGGGCCAGTTGGCTGGAGGCCCAGTGTGGCTCAGATAGGCACCAAAAGCATAGGATTCGATCCCCATTCTGGCAGGGGTGGATTCAGGACCTTCCTCCTTACCCATGGTGGGAAGTTGTGGGTCGGGCCTGCCTTCAGGTAGAGAACACGAGGAAAAGGTAGAGTAAACTATAAGCCAGGGAGCCTGACATGTGGGGTGGGAAAAGTAATAGAAGGCACCCCAAAAAAGATATTAAACATTGCTCTTCAGCTAGGAGGATAGCATGGAATTATGGGAGAGAGATCTTGCTCTGCAGGAACAACAGACCTTGTTGAAGAAAATGCTGTGGATGTGAGAAGAATTTTATTTCAGCAAAATATTTAAAACCATGACACTAAAGGAGCCTTGGACACTAAAGAAATCAAGGGAAATGGAGACGGGACAGGAAAATGGAGCTAAGGTAGAAGATCAGAGTAAGAGCAGAGCAGGCTCAAAGGACTGTATGGTCTACTGCTGCTCTTTTTCTTGCATTCATATGTACAAGCAATCAATCCACAGCATTGGAAAGCATGGAGTGTGGACAAACATTGGAGGGGTATAGGAAAATGACTAAAACTACAGATCGCAAAGATTGCTGTGAATGGTATTGTGAGAACATGGCACACAGTAACTAGCAAGGCCATTTCTGTTCAGAGCATAAATGTAATTGGTGGCTTACCACCCGCTTAAGGGCAACTAGGGATGGGCAATAAAAGCTGACCTTGCCGTCAACGCTCACATCTCATGAACAAATATAAAAAAAATTGTAACTGGGGCCAGAAAAAAAAACTTAGTTTGCAGTTGACACTGAATTGGGGGTGGAGCAGCAGTTCCACTAATAGGGATTGTGCTCACCACATACAAAGGAATCTGGATTGCTTGGAAAATTACCTGAGTGGAAAATTGTAATTTGTATAAATAGATGTAAGGCAATGCTCTGGGTAGGGGAAATAAATATTGCCAACATAAACTAAATGGGTAACCGCAGTAGGCCTCAACAGGGGATGATGAGGGTATTGGTGGTCAGCTCACAGAAATACAGTGCAGTGAGCAGTAACATTGTGGAAAGCTTAGCTTGAAGGATGTATAGCCAGAGCACAAATCCTAAAATGTGATACTATGTCTGTAAAAAGCATTATACAGCTACTCCTGGAGTTCCATAAGCAATTCTGGTTACCATATTATAGCAAGGTTATCCAGAAGCTATTATAAGAAAGGACAATCAAAAAGATAGTGATATTAAGAGACTGAAGCACCAGAGATTGTATATTGGGGAGAAAATGTTCATGGGATCTGAAGATTATTTAGGACATAAATAGACTGGACTCTAATAATATATGTTGAAGCTTGCCACAAATGTCAGAAACAGTGAACGCGGATTCTAGGTGAAAAGAGGAGCTAGGATTTAACTGGAATGTGCAGGCGATGGCAAATGTGAGGAATGGACACTCCTGGGAGATTAACACTGCAGAAAATTTAAGGGAGAATTAGACAGTTATTTGAGGGAATAGGCAATTAAGAGCTAATCATTTGTGGGACTGGTCAGATAGATGCAGAATTATTTCGATCATGTATTTTTGTGTGTCCCTAATTGTATACAGCTAAATTTCATCCATCTGGATAAGTCGTACACTAATGTGGCTGAAACTCATTCTAATTAACAGGTACACAGAGCCAAAGAAGTGCAGAAATAGCAATGCAAACCAGCAACATATACTAACAGAAGCAGGGGATTTGTTAAGAAAGCTATGCTCGGGTACACAATGGTGAAAGAAGCAGACCTTTGGTCTCACCTTCTGAGTGGCGTCTTTCTTTTTCTTGTCCTCTTTTTTCCTTTTCTTTTCTTCCATTAACTGTTCTTCCTTTTCTTCTTCCTTCTCTCTGTAAAGGACCGCATGAAAAGGAGAACCGTTACTTTATTAAAGCAGGAAACAATAATTGCAAGCACTCAAAACAGAGAAACAAAAACAGTAAAGGCTGGAATTATAAAGCAGGACTGTCAACACCTGGAAACCAAAAGGTTAATCTGTCTTTTTATTTGCAGATCCAGCTGTGTGCATCTAGCATTTTCACTTTGAAGTTTTCCATCACATACTCACTTGTCAATTGATTATTAGGAACTAGATTGGAAGCAGCCACAATTAAATTTAATAATCCCCTTGATTAAGAGAGTGGTCAATTTCTTCACAATTCCTTGCAAACAATAAATATTTTACAGGAGGTGAAAATTCCACTGGTCTGACACAGGGAACAAAAATCAGCCAAGAAGGGGCCCAAACTATCAAAATATCAGTTCCAAGTCATACTGTGTGAAGGCAAAGGACCACTAAATTGCATTTAGAGTTCATGCTACAAATACACTACTTATAGTTTGCTTGGAATTTATAGAGCCATAAGTATTATAGTTGGGAGTCATTTGCAGCACCCTTTTCCCCAGCCTGTGACCTTGGCAGACTTGCTGCTTCATGTGTATCTGGGCTTCCATTCGACTCACGTACCTGTGGGATATTGCAAGAATGGGATTCAGTGCTGCTCTTCTAGCTGTCAAGTGAGAAAAAGCCAGGGAATGCTATTAGAAGCCATGCAGTAAACAAATGGGATTCATTAAAAATAGAGAACCAAGTATTAATGAAACATAGAAATTGGAGGAGGTCATTCAACCCCTCGAACACACTGCCATTCAATTAGATTATGGTTGATCTACACCTCAGTTTTATTTACCTGCCTTAGCTCCATATCTCTTGATACCCTTTTGTCATGGTATTACAACAGGGCTTCGGTTTCATTTCTCATCTGACTCAGCAGCACTCATTCAGTATTGCAGCAGAGAATCAGGCTAGATTTTATGCTGAAGTTCCACGGACCTTAAACCTACAATAATATGAAGAGGCATTCAAGAGGGCATTGGATGTTTGTTTAAATAGAAACAATGTGCAGGGTAACGGAGAAAAGCCAGGAGATAGGCACTAAGTCAAAATGCCCAGGCAGCGGGTGCAGTCACGATGGGCCGAATGGCCTCCTACTAGCCTGTAACAATCCTGTGATTCTGTGACCTTCTGGGTCAGGAATGAGGTCACTACAAATTAAACCAAATCCAAAACTTGACAGAAGTAGTAAGGGAGGGAAATTAAATAATGTTGTCATATTTTGTAGCTTTTGTTTATAGGGGAGGAGGGTGATCTTTTTATATCAACTTTGTTTTGAACAAAAAGTACTCCTTATGTTCCTTCCCTTTAAATGAGGGTTGTAAATATACTGATGACTACTCAACTTGCTAATGTCTTTCTTCCAGAAGAAGGCAAACACGTTGTATGCTTCAAGAATTTTCAAACAACAGTATTTTTTTAAAAAAGGAATGAGTCCCAGATAGAAAGGGCTGTGGGGATCATTCAGTATGAATATTATGACAAATATATGCATCCTAGATTGTGAGCAGATTTTTTGGCTGGCTCCATATTCTAAATTGCTGTTGTCTTGGATGGCTAGAATTACTATTGATTCAATGGGTGGAACATCATTTATTTTATATAAACTTTTCAATCAGTTATAAATCAATACTTAGGATTTTCGCAATTCTTTCTATAGAAAACTGAAATATATATAGCTTGTGGCAAATATCACCTCCAGATTATTCAATTTACTAGTTTTTAAAACTTATTTATTCTCACCCTACAGCAGAAACTCATGTCAGGCTAGGTGCTGGAAGTGTTCTGGTACCTACCCAAAATCATCACTTTTCATGGGTGACCTGAGACAGTGATAAGTTTCTAAACTGTGAGGGCACGGTTGAGTAACTCACTCCTATCCCCATCCGACATCCAAACAAACTCTTATAGCAGGTGTCATTGTATGGAGACCAGAAGACATTGGAATGTATTTGTGAAATTTCTCCCTTTTGTTGCATTTCATTGAACAAGGAAATTAACTGGCTCAGTGATGAAGTCTATGGTTTTTCCTTGAGCCAGTGGTTCATTTCTTTTACCTTTCTACAAAACTTTTCTCGCACTTACATTCCACCAAAGGTACAGGTCAAAGATACAGCCACCACATTTACATGCGTACTCCTTGAACACTGCAATCCATTGTCACAAGTTTTGGTCCTGCTTTTCTGTCAAGTTACCATTACTCCCCAAATTAATTTTGCGATTTTTTTTCTGTCACAGAGTAGTTGTAGGCTCTGGCCATTAAACTATGAAGTGAATTTTTGAAGTTGCCCTTCCAATTGATGTGTGCCACACCAGAGAAGACACACTGGTGCTCTTTTTAAACAGCTTAATTTTTAGTACAAAAGCCACAGAAGCCAAATTAAGCACTTCTGGGAACAAAGCAAATGGACACTTTGTGCACCATGTACCCAAAGTTTCAGGATGATGTACAGTGGGTTTTCATCCTTTCACCTCATGTGTACTCCCAAATGGAAGACAGCTATGGTTGAACAGAAAGACAGCCTGCTGCTGAGGGCGGATGAGGAAAATTAATTCAGATTGTCTTAAGACAAATGCAGGCAAATGCAACTCCACAGAAGATAACAGTCCATGATGCAGTACTAATTGGCAATCTCCCTCAGAAACCACATGGATGGCTGGTGTGGAAAATTAAAGTGCCACACTAGTGTATGTTCTAAAGTTGTGGTTAAAGCAAATTATTGGGGCAGAGAAGAGGGGTTTTTACTCTGTATTAAACCTCATCAGACACTGACACTGGATAGACAAATCAGGAAAGTGTTAATGTTCTCCAGCAGTGATGATCCTCAAGTTGTGGACTGAAAAATTGGTCAAAAAAGTTATTTCTTCTAAAAACACACTTTTCTTTTTATCAATGCCTATTTCAATGAGTGCTGGATACAGGAACTTTACTACTAAGCTTTTCCAGCTAGTAATATGCAATAAGAATGGCTTACACGGACCTGCTTTGCAAGTTGCAAAAAAAACTGAAAGCTGCTGTGATAGCAGTTCAGTGAAGCGTTTGCACACGAGACAGACAACACACATATTAAATGTAAAAGGGGCACTATTTCACACCATCGCTGTTACAATGAATCTTACTGAGTAGGCCTGGTTTAAATGAATGTTTTGTGCAATGACAATACATTACAGATAGCAGCATATATGCAACATTCAAAGCACCAATTGGAGAAACATGAACTCATTCATCCACGACAACAGAAAACCCAGCTTTCTGTCCTATTACTAAAACCTCATTTTCATTTGAAATTTCTCAGCACCTTAAAAACTCGTGGGTGTGATTGGAACAGGGTGAACGAAGGAGTGGGTGGCAGCTGTGAAAATGTCATCTAGCTGTAGTCTGTGCTGTGACAGCTAATCTATGGTGAGGGCTTCAGTATCGTTAGACTAGCAAGGAGAAGACGTGCCAAAGTTCCTGCTCTGAATATTCTGTTAATAGTTTTTGTGGCATCAATGTTATACAAATACTCCAGGATAAAATGTCTGTAATGGGCATATCCTGAAGTTCATCCAAAAACATGTGCCTATGGTTAATGATCTCCCCCCACCCCACTTCCTGATGTACTCTGGAGAATATTTCTAAGCGTTGAAATTAGTAATTAACATAGCTGCTTACTCCACAAAGTAGGCTGGAATGTAATATAGATTCTCAACTCAATTCAAAGCAAAAGTAAAAGTTTGAGGAGGATTTTATCCATGTTTACACACCAAATGGGGAATTGATGACACTGACAACAGGAAGAGGGAGAGAAACGTAGGACTCCTAGAACGAATGAGAAGAAATGTGATTGGATTTGAACAAGCCTGTGTGCGCAATCCACATTTTTGACAGGAATGACTAGCATGGAGTGTTTTCAAAATCAAATTATGTTCAAAGCTATTTTCATAAACTACCAATAAAGGAAGATTGGAGGAGTCACCATTACAGAATGAGTGAGAATGTGAGGCAGACTCATTTTCCCACTGGTTGTCAGCCTCTATAGTGTTATACAGATGGCTGCTTTTCATGGATGTTATAATGGAAGTTAGAGAAGCAGTTAAAGGCAAATGTCTCAAATCTGCTATTGTTAGGGTACTGAAACCAAAAGGGAGTTACTCCACACATAATTAAATACCCTTCTATTTCAGACTCCCAACACTATTTGCTTACTAACAAGCATTGCAGACCTTCATTCTGTATCTACTTGCACTAGGAAAAACAACCATCAGCAAAATTATAGGTACAAACCACTTAAACCAAACTCAGCAGCTAAAGATCTCAATATGCTTCAAATCTGAAACCACCTGTGAAGTAATGCCATGGGAAATCCTTTTGCTTGCTAAATAAACCTAGTGAGAACATTAGACAGGTAGTTAACTAATATTAAAGCTCTCGTCGTTAAGCTATTGTACGAGTGGTTCTGGATAACGGAATGGAAGCCACATCTTGACTTGTCAAACGCCCCAACTGCTCCCCTCCTGAAGATTAGCTAACTTACAGGTCTAACAATGGCATCAGAGACTTTCCTGGCTTTTATGATTCAGCCTTAAACTGTTTGAAACAATGCCTATTAAGTATTCTATGCCTGCTGGAAAGACCTACTACAATTAAGCAATTTGGAAGCTCTGTGCAATTGAACGGAAATGTTTTTAAAACTGAAGGTTTCATATTGTGAAATTACTGTTTGAAAACAGGACATTACAATTTCCTAGTTTTCATTTACTTGTCATTGGGCTATATGCAGGTCGCTGCACAGTCATAGAAGTTCACGAAACAAGTTGAAAACAGTGGAAGAGGTTTAAAAAGGGTTTCTGGTAATGGGATATATGGCATGATGCAATGAGGAGTTGAGACATGCAAGAGCATTTCTGCTCACTTAAGCCTCCATGACATAATTTGCCTCTTATCTGTACACGCACGCTGTGAACAGATGGTCTCTTCCAGAAAATAACAGCAAGTACTTTCGATTTCCAAAAAAAACTGCACTTTGCAACTTAGGAGGTAATTAAAGTTAATGGACTGGCAGAAGAAGAGGTTGCTTTGAATGAATTTTGAAGTTTAACACCATTCTACATCAAATGTGCACTTGCATCAGCTTGACAATACCTATACGTGATCTACAGTTTGTGGACGACTGCAATGTCGTTGCCCACTCTGCACCAGATTTGCAAGCCACTCTCGATCTGTTCAATTCTGCATACAAGAAACTTGGCATGTCCTTGAATGTTGCCAAAACAAAACTCCTATCAACCCACACCTGGCCAGCCAAATGTTCCATCTCCCATCTCTGTTGAAGGAGAAATTCTGGAATACGTTGAGCACTTCACATATTAGGAGACTAGGGGATCCAACACCAGATCAACTATGCCAGTTCAGCCTTCTACAAACTATGGCAGTGAGTGTTTGACAACAAAGACCTCTACAAGTCACCAAAGTCCTAGTGTACAGAGCAGTTGTCATCACCACATTCCTGTATTGCAGTGAGACCTTGATGGATCAACAATACGTAAGAGCGCGAGAGAAATTTCATCAGCAACGCCTCTGCCAAATCCCCCGGATTTGATGGGAGGGCCATAAAATTAAGGCTAGTGTCTTCCTGGAAGCCAGCTTCACAAGCACTCCAACAAAACTCCTGTAAAATCAACTTTGATCAATAGCCTTCCCTGCCAGGTCCTTTTATCCCAATTCTCAAATGGCCAACGTTCTGGGGAAGGACAAAGAAAACTCTCTCATTGAAGCACGGCACCATTGACGTTAATGACTGGGAGGTGCTAGCTACCAATTGTTCAGAATGATGACAACTTGTCCATCAAGTTGCAACACATTTTGAGGCACAACATCTCAATGATGAGGCAGAACGGTGAAAGAGAAGGAAAGAAAAGGAAGCAAATCCTGTACTCCAGATCCCACTACCTCTTGGGACATCCTTCCCCATATCCCAAAGATATGCAGGTCTAGAATCAACCTGTTCAGTTACATGAAGACCCATGTTTGAAACTCGCAACCCTGAGTTGATACGATCCTCGAATCGAGGGACAGACGTCGTGACAAATAGGCCAATTTGGCAAATCCATTCAGACAAGCTTATTGCTGGTTTTCAGCCAGCTGTGTAAGCCCTAGGTATCTATAGCAGTGGCGGAGATCTTATCACAGCATAAAAGCAGATTCCCTATCATTCCTTGCAATGGCCATAAGTTCCTACATTTAACAAGTCCAAAGTCAGGCTGGTGAAAGTAGGGGCATATTTGTTTTGTTTCTGATCAAAATGAATTGTTAACCTTAATAATTAATGTCATCTCCTGGGGTAAGTGCAAAAACTACTTTCATCTTAGCCTATGTTGAGTTTGCATTTTAGGAAATGTCTGTACTGAGAGATTTAAAACTGGGTGAATAGCGTACACAGTAAGCAGTGGGTACGCACATGGACAAATAAATATTCACACTAACGGAGCTTGAAATGTGCAAACAGATCATGAGGCTTAAAACTTTGTGGAATTTTGGGTGTTAAGTGAGCTACATGCATAACTACAATTCACCTGAGTCTCCTTTTTTCTGTTGATGACCATCCATCAAACTCTCCATCAGAACAATTCTCCACTTTCAACATTGTTCCCGTCCTTGCCTAACTTTCAAATGCAAGTGCCCTCCAATTTAGCTTGTTTTGCAGGGTGGGGATGGTTTCTCTCACATTGCTTCTGGATTTTCAGGGATAGCAGGAAACAAAATTACTTTTCTGGTCTTTTAAATTATAATTAATTTATAAAAATTACCCTCAGTGAGACCTCCTCTGTATTTCCTGTTTCTTTGAGCGCATTTCCATTGCAAAGTATAAGTCACATTAAAAATTGAAAAGCTAGCCTGAAATTAGGTGCTTGGAAATTCAGTGCAGAGCAGCATCAAGAACTAGAGGGCACAGATTCAAAATAATTGGCAAAAGGAGTAAAAATTATGTGAGGAATTTTTTTTCACCCAGAGGGTGGTTGGAGGCTGGAATGAACCCCTGCAGAGAGTGGTGGAGGCAGGTTCGATCCAGGTATACAAAAAAGAATTGGATTGCTACCTGAAAAGAATTAATGCCCAAGCTTACAGGGGTAAGGCAGGGATTTGGGACTAGGTGGAATGCTGTCTGAGAGAGAGAGTGCAGACTCGAAGGGCCAAATGGCCTCCCCTGTACTGTAAAAATTCTGTGATCTTTCTGCTGGGAGCTATTCACAGTCTTTCTGATAGGGCCTAGATCAGCTGGCATCTCCCCACAATAATGCTAGAAAACACTGTGATTTGTCTTCTCTTGTGTTCAAACATGGTACGTCATGGCATTCATTTGTACATACAATTTATCTGGGAATTGTCAGGGCAGTTCCTTACCACATAAAACAAGAGGAAATTAAAAGATAAGGTTCCACAGTCATACGAAGCACAATGGAAGATGGTTGTGGTTATTGGAGGACAATCCTCTCAGTCCCAGGACATAGCTGGAGTAGTTCCTCAGGGTAGTGTCCTAGGTCCAACCATCTTTAGCTGCTTCATCAATGACCTTCCTTCCATCATAAGGTCAGAAGTGGGGATGCTCGCTGATGATTGCACAATGTTCAGCACCATTCGCAACTCCTCAGATACTGAAACTGTCTGTGTTCATATGCAGTAAGACCTGGACAACATTCAGGCTTGGGTTGATGAGTGACAAGTAACATCTACACCACACAAGTGCCAAGCAATGAGCATCTCCCACAAGAGAGAATCCAACTATCACCCCTTGACATTTAATGATATTACCATCTCTGAATCCTGCACTACCAATGTCCTGGGGGTTATCATTGACCAGAAACTGAGCTGGACCAGCCACGTATACTGTGGCTACAAGAGCAGGGCAGAGGTAGGGAATGCTGAAGCAAATAACTCATCTCCTGACTCCCCAAAGCCATCTACAACACAAGTCAAAAGTGTGACAGAATACCCTCCACTTGCCTGGACAAGTGCAGCTCCATCAACACTCAAAGTCAACAACATCCAGGACAAAGCAGCTCATTTGACTGGAACCTCACCCACCATCTTAAACATTCATTCCATCTACCAATGGTGCACAGTGGCAGCACTGTGTACCATCTACAAGATACACCGCAGAAATTCAGTAAGGTTCTTTCAACAGCACCACCCAAAACCACAACCTCTACCATCTCAGAGGCCTAGGGCAGCAGGTGCAAGGGAATACCACCACCTGCAAGCTCCCCTCCAAGCTACAAACCATTATGATTTGGAACCAAATTGCTGTTCCTTCAGTGTCATGAGCTCAAAATCCAGGAACTTTCTTCCTATCAGCACTATGGGTTTATCTACACCATCTGGACTGCAGCATTTCAAAAAGACAGCTCACCACCATCTTCTCAAGGACAACAATGGATGGGCAACAAATGCTGGCCTAGCCATTGACGTACACCTCCCAAAGAATTTTTTTAAAAAATTGCATCAGGAGAGGCCACAGCACAGAATATTTCTTGACCTGAAACTGGTACAATGCGGAAGAGATAGGAAAACTGCAGAATAGTTTATCTTTATGTTTCAAGCTGCAAAAAGGGGATTTTTGTGCCTATTGCTTCTACTAAGCTATATCAGATGCACTCCATTGACATGAAGTGGAGAATGAAGGCAATCTAGGTTCATCTGCTGATATAAGCAATTACTTAAGAGTAAAATGGACAAAAGAGCTGAATCCTGAGGTGAGAGTTATTGTCCTAACTTTAACAGCATTTGACCAAATGCAGAATCAAGCAACCCTCACAAAATTGAAGTCAATGGGAACCAGGGAAAAAATGTCTACGAGTTTGAATGATATCTAACACAAAGGAAGATAGATGGTTGTGGGTGTTGGAGGTCAATCATAGCCACAGGACATCACCGCAGGAGTTCCTCAGGGTAGGATAGTAGGCCCAACCATCTTCAGCTGATTCATCAAGGGCCTTCCCTCCACTAAAAGGTCACAGCTGAGCACGTTCATTGATGATCGCTCAGTTCCATTCTCAACTCCCTAGATAATGAAGCAGTTCATTCCTGCCTGCAACAAAACCTGACATTTGGTTTAAGCTAAATGGTAAATAACATTTCTGCCATACAAGTTATCGCAATGATAATCTCCAATGAGAGACTAACCATCTCCCCTTTACATTCAATGCTATTACCATTATCAAAACCCCTATTGTCCATTGACCAGAAACTTTATAACTAGACTAGCCCCATAAACACTAACTACAATCACAGGTCAGAGACTGGTTTTCTGTGACAAGTAAATCACCTCTGATTCCCCAAAGTCTTTCCACCATCTACAAGGCACAAATCAGGAATATGATGGAATACTCTTCACTTGCCTGGATGAGTGCAGCTCCAACAACACTCGAGAAGTTTGATACCATCCAGGACTAAACAGCTCACTTGATCAGCACCCTATCCACCATCATAAACATTCACTGCTTCCGCCACCAACACACTCTGGCTGAAGAGTATCCCATCAACATACTCGATACATAACAGCAACTCATGAGGGTTTCTTTAGCAGCACCTTCCAAACCAGCAACCTCTGCCACCTATAAGGACCACAGTAGCAAGGGCATGGGAACGTTACCACATTCAGACTTTTGAAATATATCAGCTGTTCCTTCATCAGTGGGTCGAAATTCTGCAACTCCCTACCTAACAGCACCTTCACCACATGGACTGCAACCATTCCAAGATGGCAGCTCACCGCCACCTTCTCAAGGTCAATTGGGAATGGTAATAAATGATAGCCTTGCCCCAAATGCCCATTTCCCGTTAATGAAGAAAAAAAAGTCAACCATGGAGCATATTAAGTGGGAACAAAACACAGCGGGGGAAGGAATGTACTGGTGTCTATTTTCAGAATGTATCATTTAGAAATTGTTTTCCAGAGGGCGTGGGTGAATTTGAGTGCAATCACTGTTCTGAACACTCAATATTCCTGCTCTGCTCAGAATTATCATAGAATAAGTTTAGGTACAAGCTTAGCATAATTGGCAGAATACTGAAGTTCAAGGTAATTTAAAACGTCAGCTAGCACTACAAAATCTAAATGTAATGTCCGGAAGGCTACTGGATGCTATTTTCTCAAACAATCTTTCCAGATGGCATGGCACATTAGATCAATGTTCTTGAATTGGAGAAATGGGTTCAAATCCAAGACAGATGGGATGAACTGTTCCATTTGGGAGAAGGATTTGAAGTAAAATAAAGCTGAGCAGTCTAATCCTGATCAAAATTAAAGAGAACTCATAATAGAAAATATTCTAAATCCAGGAATTCCATTCAGCAACCTTACAGTAAGGAGACAGAACAGAGAATAACAAACAGCCAATGGAAATAGTCTAATTATTTTGAAGGCTGTGCCCATCAGAGTGGAAGTGAGATCCTGTTGGCAAGGTTATCAAACAAGCTACTGTTCTACCACTGAGAAGGCTGTACCAAAAGGACAAGAAATACCTCAAGTAAGCACAACTTCACAGGAAGGAAGGAGACAATAGAGAAACCAATTGATACACCCATGCTCCCCTTTTCTGCATCTTTCAATAACCAGTAAAGACCTGGAAAGAGCGTCTATTCCCACGTTCTTTCAGCAGGGCGACTATAAAAATATTTCAATATAATAAAAATGAGATATCGACATGAAATAAATGAAAACATATTTACACCAATATACCTTAATTTCTTCGTACACTTATACTGTGATACTCAAGTTCATTATCTCATTCCGCCATCAGTAGATGACCCTCACCGTATACAACTCAAGATGCTTCCTTCAGGGCACATCTCAAGTTGTGAGGGAAAGAATCTATAATTGCACTTTGGATGTTTTTAGCAGTCCAACTGGACCTGGTATGAAAATTACAGTTCACTGAAAACCTGTGACAACAGTGATTGGAGAAATTACTCAAAAATCAGAACTACAATTGTAAGCAATCATTCCACTAAAACTGAACTGTCAGCACCAAGGAAATCCCAGCAACCCAGTCGTTTTTTTCTTTAAACAAATAATGTTCTTGTCCAAGCCTGTTACAAGTTCCATGCTTTTGATCCTAACTTTCAATAATGTGCCACCTGGTCACCATCAAAAGTACACCTTATGCCTTAGGATCTCATCTCGAGGGCTCTCAAGTTACAAATTAGAGTTCTGCCTCTCACATCAACAATTAACTGGCTGCAGGAAGCCAATTCTAATGCGCTCACCAATGACCTCCAGGACCTCAACCATATAGAAATCTTTCTGACAAGAACCTCAGCCATGAGGATCAGCAAGATATTTGATCATGGAAGGAGAGCATCATAGCCAAATTCAACTGTGGTCTCACCTACCATCACTCCCCATTCCAAAAAGGGGCAATGAATAAGTAATGAAGAGCTTATTCCCGCATCCCTATACCAAAACACTGCAGTCAACCACCTTCACAGATAAGATCAGTTAACTTAGCATTTACAGGGCTGAAGTCCAAGTTCAGGTAGTATATTCACCCAATGTTATTAAGGAGCTAAATGGCTAAGGGATTTGAGTTCCACTGTTATATAATCAAATAATGAACACCTGCTTCAATGCGGAGCAGAAATTTAACAAATGGATTAGCCCATGCATTATAAAGGAAATTAAACTCTGCGGTGTGCTGACCATGAAAGAGAACCAGGAAAGGATCATCTCTGGGTTGAGGAATGTCATGCAGTTTTGATGTACATTAGGCTATCACAAGATGCTGACACTCTTGGATCAGACTATAGCTCACAATATCCTAGCAATGAGGATGAGCAGAAAAGAATCATTTATGCTAGAAAAAACAAATTCCTTTCTGAAGAGAAACTATATTTTTCACCACAAACAATATAAAGGAATTACTTTTTTTGAAAAACGTGTCGATTTTAGCTGAAAAATGACCACTGCAACATTATGGAGGAATGCTTAATGGACTCATGACTTTCCTCAGTCTATTTTAATGGTGGCGTTAAGCTTAATATCTCCGTTAGGACAGTGAGTAGGGAACATCATTCTCACACTTTCACCAGTTAATATTATTATGAACATTGATTCTTGGCTATTTTTGCATCACAAATCTTATGGAATTTGAGTGAATGGACAGTGGTTTTGCATGTATTGTTATTCAAAGTTTACATCAGAAAACATTGAGTAGATCATTATTCAGTTCAGGACATTTCTAAATAACTAAAGAGTGACTAAAGGAAACAGTATAAGGAGGCAGTGAAAATACACAAGAAATGCTTGTGGGAAAAGTGCAAATGTATTTGCCCTGAAAATTAAAAGAAATTCCAAGTGGATCACTGCAGTGATTCAGCACGTTAGGTAGCCTAGCCAAAGAAATCTTGCAGGTCAGCTCAGAGGGAATGGTATTCTCTGCAGTCATGGATTACTTATCAAACTAATTTCTAAAATGCCCCACTGGCTGTATAATTTTATATAGACTCAACAGTTCAATATTTATTATCTGCTATGGAAGCTATTAAAATAATTCTAATAATGTGGAAAAAAGACTGCTTAAAGCTACACCAGCCTATTAATGAGGAGGATACACTAGAAATGAAACACTGAGATCATGTGTGTACACAGAATTCGGGTGAAAATCAGTGCAAGCACTATTATATCTCATTCCATGCTGTCTCATGACCTACGCCAGTGACATGACTGAGATAGAGTAGTGCCTTACTGCCATTTCAGCTAAGATCAGCCAATTCAGCTTGGACCAAGGATCAAACCAGTGACCTCTGTGGCATGCTGCCCTCACCGTGATGATATGGTTGGTCATACCAATGGAGGGAAATGACAAACTACAGCTTCACTCCATTCAGATTTTACTGCAGTTTTTGGAAGTAGGTGTGCTTTATATCTGTGTAAAATCCCTAGGGGTATATGGACCAGAGAATGTTTGACATGAAATATAAATGTACATTGTAAATATAGCCTGCAATGGCAAGTGTAGTGAGGCACCTCATATACTGTATTGAAAGAAACTGATCTGTATTATACTTTATGTAACCTCAAATTTGAACTTTTGTGATGTACTTTTAAAAATTTCATGACTAAAGGAATTTTTTGGAAAAAAGTTGAACTTTATACTTGTCTCACATTTAAAACACACAGTTTAGAACTATACTATCTGTTCATTTCTCCTTTCAGGTGAATCTGTAAAAATGAAAGTTTTATTCTAGATCTCAGATTTTCCCTTGTCCTTTTCAGTAATCTGGCTTGTTTGTGAAGAAGTCAGCCGCCGTGCAAAGTAATGAAGGACCCCCATAAAAACTGGGACTAAGACTAGTTAATTGTGTAGACAAATTTCAGACATTTTGTTGCACCAGCAAAAACTTCTGCAGACTCCCTTAGACTGTTAGGCTACAGAGTGCACGGTAAAGGAAAGCAAGCTATATATAGCAACCTGAACCCAGCTGTTCCAGTTACGAAAGTGCTGCAGCAATACAAATCAGAAATTGAGACAAGATGACACTGCGCCTTAAGTAATATCCAAAATTAGATTCCTCTGAAAAGTCAAAATACAAAGTTTGCGCATATCGACTAGCATAAATCAACATACTATTCTCAACACCAACTTCCAACTAGTAGTTCGAGGTATAATCATGAGGATTTTTCAGTAAAACAAAGATTTTTTTTCAAAAGGAATATATTGCTCAAAAATCATTTTTCTGGCATCGGTCACAAACAAGAGTAGTCTCCAAACAGGATTCAAACCCTGAATGACAGTAAAATGGGCCAACACGACTGCAAAAATACAGCTCCGTTAGTTACTGTGCGACCAACATTCTGCCACACCCCCACTGAAAGGAAAATCACCATCACTAAGATTTCAAACTAACAGTGGGTGTGGGAAATATTTCTAATGCATTCACTTGAGCTGCGAAAACAGCCAGCAGTACAACAGTATATTCTGCCCTTGAGCTGTGTTTAAACAAAAAATAGGTTGAAGTAGTGATGGTTGTTGGTCTATTACTGACAGTGATGGTGAAAGCAGGAGCAGGGGTGAATTAAGAGTCAGGCATATCACACATTAAAGCTCATGTGATTTGCACATTTCTAGCTCAGTGTCAGGATTCAGGATTCCAACTTATAGAATAACCACTGTGCATCATCATAACCTCAAGGTCAGTTTTGAAAGAGCTTCCTCTTGGTTACATTTAGCTCATATCTAAACACAAAGGTACAATCAGGCAATTGGCAACAAACAAACAACACTACATAACTGAAGGTGCACGAGGAAAAGAAACCGTAGACAGTGATGTTACCTTGTCTTAAAAAATGTATCAACTAATACCCATAAAGCAATAATCATACAGGGAATATTTTATACCAGCAGTTCTTCACGTATTATCTGGTAGCAGGACAAGAGTCACAATGATGTTCAAATGTTGAGTTGATATTCCTTTCTACTCCTCCTTTCCCCCTGTCATTCCACCAAAACAAATCTTTCAAAAGGTGCATGTTTTGCTAGGTTACAGTAATACTGCTAGCTCTGGTGTCTAGTCATCCCTATTACAGGTATCACTGTCTCCTTGACTTCACTGAAAACACACTGAAAAAGCAATCACTGAATAATGATCAGAAGCATAAAACTTAAGTTTCCCTGCTCCCCATGCAACCCCTACACCCGCTTTCCTCAACTTGTGTGTTTTGAATGTGTAGCGCTTGCCACTCTCACTTCAACTGAGTGAGGTAATCCAATACAGTGCAGAGATTGGACTTAGAGCCTCATTCCATCTGTATAATTTATAGGTTGCTCATTAAACAGAACTTGTATTTAGATGTATATAAATGCAATTACTGTCTTACAAGGTATTATGTAAAAACAAGCATTTCAGTAATCATTTCAGCTTCATGCATTTGTATTATAAAAAACACTTCTCCCACAAATCAAATGCTTGGGATAAACTGTAGTATTTATTCAGCATCTAAACGGAACATTCTCAGACAATATCTACCATGACAGCTGTATCATTGTTGAACAAACTGAAAGTAGAGTTCACAGCAGTTTAGACTTAACTTTTGTTGTGCTAATTATCTCCGCGATTTATGTTAGAAACAATTGGTGGGCGACAGTAGCTACAATGAAAGTAACAATTCAAAGCTTCCCTTGCAGTTTATGACATCACCTGAATGCTTTCAGTGTGATTATTTTGCTGCACATCACTCCCACCTGCCATTGTTCTCTAGGCAAAGTGCATCTTTGTTGCTGGTTTCTGGAGTTTAAAAAAAATACCATTGTTTTTAATTTCCTTGATACTATCATGGAGTACACTACATCAAAAGCAAATGGGATGCGAATCTGCACCAAGTAAACCAGGATTTGAATAAAACCCTTAAAATTTTTAGCAAATGTTAAAGGGCAATGATCATCACATTCCTCGGATCTTCGTTAACGATCACTCTAGGACAGCTTACTTGCACACGAAATATAATCAACTGCTAGTTTGTGCTGAATCAGCTGATCTCAGTCAGCAAAGCAGCCAGAACACTGCAATACAGTACCCCAGGATTAAGGAGGGACAAAAAAAGAAAAACAGCCATTGTCCCCATTGCTGATAGACTTTAGTAATTGCCTGCTGGAGCATGTGCCTGCATGCTATTCAGGGCAGAATAAAGAAACAGCCTTGGGTGTATTGCCCCCTTCCCATGGTTGAATAGCCTAATGTTCACCACTGTTTCAAACAAAGAACAGGCACTTGGGTGAGGAAGCAGAATACCATCAACATGTCTGAAATCATGCCACAGAAAGAAAGAATATGCATTTATGTAGAATGTTTCATAACCATAGAAGCTCCTGAAGTACTACTCCAAAGAAGTACCTTTAAGTACAGCCACCAATGCAATGTGGGGAGACGCAGCAGCTAATCTTCACATAGCAAGGTCCTAAATTCAGCAATGAGATAAATGTCCAGACTCAATGATTTGGTGATGCTGAATGAGGGATACATGTTACAGGATGGGTTGCTGCAGTGGGCGGTAAAGTAGCAGATGGATTTTAACATAGAGAAATGTGAGGTCATATATTTAGGGAGGTCAAACAGTTACAGGGATTACACAATAAATGGGAATGTACTAAGAGGGGTAGATGAAGTGAGAGATCTTGACGTACAAGTACACAGGTCCCTGAAGGCAGCAGCTCAAGTAGACAAGGTTGTAAAGAAGGCATATGGAATGCTCTCCTTCATTGGCAGAGGTATAGAATATAAAAGTAAGGACATAATGTTGGAATTGCATAAAACACTGGTGAGGCCACAACTGGAGTATTATGTGCAGTTCTGGTCACCAAACTACAGGAAGGATGTAATAGCTCTGGAGAGAGTGCAGAGGGGGTTTACAAGAATGTTGCCAGGGCTAGAAGTGTAGCTACAAGGAGAGATTGGATAGGTTGGGGTTATTTTCCTTAGAACAAAGAAGGCTGAGAGATGACTTGATTGAGGTGTACAAAATTATGAGGGGAATAGATAGAGTGGACAGGATAAAATTGTTTCCCTTGGTGAAGAATACTAGAACCAGGGAACATAGATTCAAGATAAGTGGCAGAAGGTGTAGAGGGGACATGAGGAAGAATGTTTTTACGCAGAGGGTAGTGGGTGTCTGGAATTCGCTGCCCAAATTGGTGGTAGAGGCAGAAACTCTAAACTCTTTTAAAAAGTACCTGGATCTGCACCTTAAGTGCTGTAAGCTGCAGAGCTATGGGCCGGGTCCAGGAAGGTGGGATTAGAAAGGCCACCGGGGTGTCCTTGGGCTGGCATGGACAAGATGGACTGAATGGCCTCCATCTGTGCTGTAACTTTTCTATGGTTCTACGCAAAGTGTTATGCCATATCCCTTAATATCTTTGCATAACAAGAATCTGTCAATCTCAGATTTACAATCTAATTGATCTAATAATTTGTGGAAGAGAGTTCCAAACTTCTACCAGCCTGTGTGTATAGGAGCGTTTCCTAATTTTGCTCTTGAAAATAGAAATGTGTATCAGCTGCTATTCTGCTAATTCTGCTATTAAAAGGAAAATAAATAAACTGAACTTAGTTATATAGTGCTCTTCACAGCCACCAGAATCTCAAAGTGCTTTTTTAAAAAAATTTGTTCAAGGGATGAAGGTGTTGCTGGCTAGACCAGCATGTATTGCCCATCCCTAATTGCCTGTGAGGTGGTGGTGGTGGTCAGCCACCTTCTTGGACCACTGCAGTCCATGTACTGTAGAGACACCAAAAGTGCTGTTAGGGAGTTCCAAGATTTTGACCCAGTAAGAGTGAAGGAAGAGTGATTGAGTTCCAAGTCAGGGTGGTGTGCGGCTTGGAGAGAAACGCTCGCATGCATCTGCTTCCTTGTCCTTCGAGGTGTTAGAACTCGCAGATTTGCAAGGTGCTGTTGAAGGAGCCTTGGTGAGTTGTCACAATGCATCTTGTAGATGGTACACACTACTGCCACCATGCATCGGTGGTGGGGGAAGTTAATGTTTAAGATGGTGGACGGGGTGTCAATCAAGCAAGCTGCTTGTCATGGACGGTGTAAAGCTTCTAGAATGTTGTTGGGGCTGCACTCATCCAGGCAAGTGGAGAGTACTCCGTCACACTCCTGACGTGTGCCTTGTAGATGGTGGACAGGCTTTGGGGAGTCAGGAGGCGAATTACTCTCCGCAGAATTCCCAGCATCTAACCTGCTCTTGTAGCTACAGCATTTATATGGCTAGTCCAGTTCAGTTTCTGGTCAATGATAATCCACAAGAAGTTGATAGTGGGGTATCCAGCAATATTAATGCCACTGAATAACAATTGGAGATGGTTAGATTCTCTCCAGTTAGAAATGGTCATTGCCAGGCACTTGTGTGGCTCAAATGTTACCTGTCATTTATCAGCCCAAGCCTGATGATGTCCAGATCTTGCTGCACATAAACATGGACTGCTTCAGTATTTGAGGAGCTGCAAATGGTGCTAAACACTGTGCAATCATCAGTGAACATCCTCCTTATGATGGAGGGAAGGTGTTTGATGAAGCAGCTAAAAATGGTTGGGACCTAGGACACTACCCTGAGCAACTCCTGCAACAATGTTCTGGGACTGAGATGATTGACCTCCAACAACCACAACCAACTTCCTGTGTGCTAGGTATGACTTCAATCAATGGAGAGTTTTCCCCGATTTCCATTGACTTTAATTTTGCTAGAGCTCCTAGATGCCATGCTCAGTCAAATGCTGCCTTTTGTTAAGGGTAGCCACTCTCATTTTACCTGTGGAGTTCAGCTCTTTTGTTCATGTTTGGACCAAGGCTGCAATGAAGTCGAGCTGAATGGCCCTGGCAAAACCCAAACTGAGCAGATTATTGCTGAGTAAGTGTCGCTTGATAGTGTCGATGATGACACCTTCCATCACTTTGCTGATGATTCAGAATAGACCGATGGTTGGGATAATTGGCTGGCTTGGATTTGCTCTGCTTTTTGTGGACAGGACATAACTGGGCAATTTACCACATTGCCAGGTAGGCACTAGTGTTGTAGCTGTACTGAAACAACTTGGCTTGGGGCATGGCTAGTTATGGAGCACCAATCTTCAGCACTATTGCCAGAACGTTGTCAGGGCCCATAGCCTTTGCAGTATCCAATGCCTTCAGCCATTTCTTGGAGTGAATCAAATTGGCTGAAGATTGGCATGTATGAAGCTGGGGACCTAAGGAGGAGGCAGAGATGGCCCACCCACTCGGCACTTCTGACTGATGAAGATGGTTACAAATGCTTCAGCCTTATCTTTTGCACGGATGTGCGGGGCTCCCGCATCCTTGAGGGTGGGGATATTTCTGGAGCCTCCTCCTCCAATTAATTGTCCACCACAATTAACGACTGGAGCGGCAGGACTGCAGAGCATAAGTCTGATCCACGGGTTGCGGGATCGCTTAGCTCTACCCACTGTATGCTGCTTCCGCTGTTTGGCACGCAAGTAGACCTGTGTTGCAGTTTCACCAGGTTGACATCTCATTTTTAGGTATGTCTGGTGCTGCTCCTGGCATGCCCTCCTGCACTCTTCATTGAATCAGGGTCGATTCCCCCTGCTTGGTGACAATGGTAGAGTGGGGGATATGCCAGATTGTGGTTGAATACAATTCTTCTGCTGATGGCCCACCGCACCTCATGGATGCCCAGTTTTGAGTTGCTAGATCTGATCAAAATCTATCCCATTTGTCACAGTGGTAGTGCCACACAACACAATGGAGGATTCACACAATAGTGTGAAGGCGGGACTGTGTTTCCACAAAGACTGTGCAGTAGTCTCTGCTCACAACAGTCATGACAAATGCATCTGCGAAAGGTAGACCGGTGATGATGAGGTCGAGGAGGTTTCTCCCTCTTGCTAGTTCCCTCACAATCTGCCTCAAGCCTAGGACAGCAGTTATGTCATTTAGGACTCAGCCAGTAGTGCTATTACCAAGCCACTCTTGGTGATGAATATTGAAATCTGCCACCCAAAGTAATTCTGTGCCCTTGCTGCCCTCAGTGCTTCTTCTAATTGGTGTTCAACATGGATATGTACTGATTCATCAGCTGAGGGGGGGCAATTTTGGAACAAGCCTCTAGATGTTAGCAAGGAGGACTTTGCAGGTCGACAGGGCTGGGTTTGGCATTGTCATTTCCAATAGCAGCAGTGTATACCATCTACAAGATGCACTGCAGGAATTCACCAAGACTGCTTCGATAGCACCTTCCAAACCCACGACCACTACCACTAGAAGGACAAGGGCAGCAGACGGATGGGAACACCACCACCTGCAAGTTCCTCTTCAAGCTACTCACCATCCTGAGTTGGAAATATATCGCCATTCCTTCACTGTCGCTGGGTCAAAATCCTGGAACTCCCTTCCTAACAGCACTGTGGATGTATCTACGCCAGCCACATGGGATGCAGCGGTTCAAGAAAGCAGCTCACCACCACCTTCTCAAAGGCAACTAGGGATAGGCAACAAATGCAAAGCCCACATCCCATGAATGAATTTTTAAAAAGTAGGTGGCACGCAACAGGAGGTTTCCTTGCCAGTATTTGACCACAAGGCTTCATGGGGTCTGGAGTCAACGTTGAGGGCTCCCAAGGCAACAACCTCCGGACTACGTACCACTGTGCTGTCACCTCTGCCAATGGGACAGGACATACCCAGGGATGGTGATGGTGGCATCTGGAACAGTCATTCTTACCAAATCATACCTTACAGCCAATGACAGGTTGTTGCTTGACTAGTCTGTGGGACAGCCATTTTCATTTCCAATGCCTACGCCAATGTCAGGTGGTCTGGCCGGTTTCATTCCTTTAAGACTTCATAGTGGTTTGATACAACCGAGTGGATTAGGCCATTTCAGAGGGCATTTAAGAGTCAGACACACTGCTGTGGGTCTGGGATCACATGTAGGATCGCATATCTCATTAGTGATTAACAACAATTGATGATAGTTTCATGGCACGTTTCTGAGACTAGCTTTTAATTCCAGATTTATTATTTGAATTTAAATTCCACCAGCTGCCGTAGTGGGATTTGAACTCCTGTCCCCAGAACATCCTCTGGATTACTAGTCTTGTGGACAAACCACTATGTCACCGCCTCCCCTCCACAGCCAATGAAGTACTTTTGTAAGCACAGTAACTGTTGTAATCTAGGAAACATGACAGCCAATTTGCGTACAGCCAATTCCCACAAACAGCAACCTGATAAAGACCAGATAAACTTAAGGGATAAATACTGGCCAGGACATCAGGGGATAACGTGCCTCTTCTTTGAAATAGTACATGAGACCTTTTACATCCACCCAAGTAGGGAGACAGGATCTCAGCATTTCCTCTGTACAGCAATGAACATCAGCATAGATTTTTCGGTTCAAGCCCTTGAGTGGGACTTGAATCCTGAACCTTGTGACTCAGGCGAGTGCTACCAACTGAGTCACAACTGACACTCAAAAGCGATAACTACAATCAAATCCCTGCTAATGAAAACTAAATAACCATTTACCATAATAAAGTGATCTGATGTAAAAGATTTTGTTCTTAAATTCCCATTGACAAAGGAGGCTTGAGTAAAGCGAGATTCACTTGTGGTTGAAAATCAAAAAGTCTAACAGCTCTGCAATGGAAGCTCAAGAACACAAAGCTTTTAACAAAGCAATGCAATGCAGCAACAATCCTCGCAGCGTTAGCACATTACTAAAGAGCAGCAGAGTGGAGACAAAACCCAGACCTATAAATGCAGATTACAGCCACTGGTTTAATTAAGTACAGGAAACTGGGTCTGGACTCCAGGTCTAGGCATAAACAATGGGGCCGACCTTCACTACAGGTATCGGCTAAGCGAGTGACACATAAAAGTCATTCCCTTGAAACAAGATCCAAAATCCTTTCCAAGACCCTCTTAAGCAAAAGTTACCCAGTCAAGTCTTAAATAAAACAATTCAGGGCCCAAATGAAGAGAGGCTCCCAGGGACTGTAGCAGTTACAGCTGAACTCCACAGTGTAGCCCGACTCAAATTTTAACCAACAACACATACTGCTCGGGTAAAAACAGACATCTTTCTGGCCATTGCTTATGTGCAGCAGCCACATCCTGGAACACTTGACACTAAGACATTTCCTGCTAATGTTGAAACAATTACAGCTATGACACGTAGAGATAAAACTAAAAAGAAAAGACTCCAATGGTGGGACGTAGTAATTTCTTTCTTCCATTTATCATACAGCAAATACTTTGCCCAGCAAGTACAACAGACTAGATTATGGTCCTGAACTAGCAACTAGTGGTCATGGATTTCACTCCTGATTGTGAAACAGGGTTTAGTAACTCTGATATTTTGTGGACAGGCGATAGAAAAAAACCCACCAAACTACTGTGAAACCCAGCTGGTTTATCAGTTAGTAGCACACTTGCTTCAGAATAACAGGGTTATGGATTCAAGCCCCATTTCAGGGCTTGAGCTCAAAAATCAAGGCTGATACTCCATTGCAGTACTCTAGGAGCATCACACTGTTGGAGGTGCCGTCTTTCAGAGATGTTAACCAAGGCCTTATCTGCCTGCTCGGGTGGGTGCACTAGATCCCACAGCATTATTTCAAAGAGGAGCAGGGGAGCGATCTCCAGCATCTTGGCCAATACTTATCCCTCAATCAATATTACAAGAAACTGATTATCAGTCACAATCACATTACTGTTTGTGGGAGCTTGCTGTGCGAAATTAGCTGCCACATTTCTTACACTACAACAGTGGCAACACTTCAGAAATACTTCATTGGCTATAAAGTGCTTTGAGACATCCGGTGGTCATGAAGCGCATTATATAAATGCAAGGCTTTCTTTATCAATCAAAAAGAGAAGCTGCTATCTCTATGCAGACTGGTCTTACCAATGACTAGTCACACACTACCCTACTCAATCTTAATGCCCTCACAGCAACAGATTTCAGAGCAAATAAAAACAGACCCGTCTCATCTGGTGATTGCTACAACCCATAACAGGTCTGCTATGTGTTTGTTCTGAAAGATTAAAATGATCCAGTCCACCTGAATCCAGGCAGAAGTCCACAAATGATAGACACACAGGACCAAATCTACCCCTGAGAGAATCACAGATACAATCCTCAATAGGGTAGTGCCATGCATACTGATGGGTGTGTGTGGCTGATCCAGGGCAACTGTGACTTTGTCCCAATTTCATGAAATTCCACTTCTGTAATATTAGCAATGAACCCATACTTCAACTGAAAAGGCCAAGTCAGTTCAATTTTCCTCAAAACTCACCGGTGCAGTAGAAACAGGAAATGGTAGTTAATGCACAGTGCAAACACAATACTTTAACTTTGCATTGTTCAAACAGAATGACAGCCCTGCCTAAAACTGCAGCTCTTATTTTTCTACTTCTGCTCAGGATTGCCTCTTTCCATTCCCTCCCATATGCTTTGTACTGTGTGTCTCATTCTGTACCCTTTTGTTTTTCCACAAATGTTAAAGTTATTTTTCTCTAGGAAGCCATTTACAAAACCCTTCCATTTTTCCAGGTAAACAAAGCAGCAGCACTGAGCCATCTGGATGGTTAGGAATAAAACTGCATGTAGCCAGTCTCAGACTGATGCACCCACAACCAAGTCAGCCTACACTGCTTCTTTATAATGTACTTCCACTTAGCAGCCATCCAACTTATTCCCCTCTCCCTCTAAGCAATGTACCTGGATACTTGCCAAATTCCAGTTTCACCCTTATCCTTTGCATTGCGAACCTATTCTCTCTGCACGAGTCAGCTCTTCATTTTACCCACCTTCTTTTAATGATATCGCTGCAAGGCACTGCTGCACAATCTCTCTCACCCACTCAGATGAGCAAACGGCCAAATCAGCCGAGGTTCAGTCTAAAATGGCAGGGAGCAGATATGGCCGATCAGGGAGAGACAAAAATGCTGCGTCAGCTCAAATAGGAGGAGGACAGAGTTAGAAAACACAAAGCCAAGCAGCTACATTGTGGTAAATGGCAGAGATATATGCATTTCAAATGCTTGCTTAGTGACCCATTTAAAACAATTTCAGGCATGCAAAAGCTGTACAGTAGGTACATGGCAGTCTAGATAAATTCCAGGGTTTTAATAATATCCATCATTCATAACACTGAGACAGGAATCTGAGCCTTTTTTTTTAAATGCCAATTGCACCCCTCCCCTCACAAGGTGCTATATCTCAGAGTACTGCCTCTCACTGAGCTACAGTTGCATAGGCATCAGCCAAGCTCTGCTACCTTAGTCACACTACTGTTCTTCACCTGCAAACCTAGCTGGGGAGTAGCAGCAGCCTAAGTGTGGAGGA
Source organism: Carcharodon carcharias (assembly GCF_017639515.1). NCBI lineage: Eukaryota > Metazoa > Chordata > Chondrichthyes > Lamniformes > Lamnidae > Carcharodon > Carcharodon carcharias. The sequence continues at coordinate 14,352,671 of NC_054497.1, forward strand.
AATCAAAGCCAATTTCAAATCCTGTCCTCACCCAGCTTGTATGCGTAGAGCTGGAGCCAATTGATTCTAGGGCAGGAGCCTTAACTGATTTCCACCCCTGCCACCCCCTTTCTTCCCAGCCAATTGGAGTTTCCTAAGCTCAGATCTCAAACAGAATTCTCACCCAATCAGAATTCCTGAGGAGTTTGCAATCGTTAGCAATAACCTCCCCGCCATAAAAATAAAAATATAAATTTTCCAAAATATGTGTCTGCTTCCCATTTCAATATGATCCTTTTCATTTATTTCATGTCTCCCCTGCCTCTACAGGTTCTCTGTTTTCACGAGCAGCAGACCTCTTCTGGTTTTCCAGCTCCTAAAACATCTGCAACACTAATTTTTTGTAAAAATATTACGGCCAGGAAGCACATCATGAGAGAAAATGCAAAGCAATCCCATTCTCAAAGAAACAGGTGGCAATTAGAAAATGCCTATCCTCAAGTGGGGGAAAAGGGAGGAAAAAGAAATATCAGACCTTAATGCCGTTTCCTTTTAAAATCATATGGGCTTAAATGAGTGTAAACTGTGTCTGAATCAAACTCTGCTACCAAGTTTAAGTAGGTCTCATACTGTTTATACGACAGAATCAAATCAAAATATCTCAGCAATGATGTTTGGAGCTTATTTGGTTACTGACTATATGCCCCAACGTTGAGCTGTGCAATATCCTGGTCATCCACAGCACCTCTTCACAGCATGTATTTAAATAGGTGCCAGTGATTCTATCTCCATATTCCACCTGTCTCAGAGAACAAGCAGCAGACAGAACTGTCGGTCCATGAAAGAAATTTTGCCCGTTTCAGCTGGGCAGACACAGCAATTTCCCTGCTTTTAATTCCTTCAATTTCAGGATCTGCTGAATAATTCAACTGGAATCAATTACAAATTAAATGCTCAGCTAATGTACTTTTTCTTTTGAAGTATTACTGAGAAGTCACAAATGTCGGAAACAGTAATGAGAAAATGAGGTTGCAGACACAAGGCTTGGGTTTTTAAAAGTCCACAGTAGATTGCAGGAGGAAAGCAAAGAAGGGAAGGAGTGCCAAAGTTTAGAGATGGTAAGAGTGAGAATGTGATCCAGTATGATATGTCTTAATTTCAATATTGTGAGGACTGAGGGTAAAAAAAGCACTCAGTACAGCACATTAGGAAGATCAAGAGGGGCAAGTTTAAAAAAAAATCACTGATAAAAAGAGCAGGTGGTCATATGGCAAATCAAGGTCTATGCCAAAACCGAGAATATCTTAAATCAGGGCTATGTTCCTGCTGAGTTTTTCCAGGTATTTTTACTTTTGTTTCTATGGTAAATAGATGTGTGTTACAAGCTGACTTTTCAGCATGACAGACATATCCAAGGTTCTTCTGTGCTATTGCTATTTACACCAAATGGCATCTCAACTCTAGAACACAACCCCTAAATATTCAGTCGTCTACTTCTCTGCTATATTTAATTTACAATACAAAATTATATGTGCTTGAAAGATTACCACAAAATAAGGAAAACTTTGCAATAAACAAATATACTGTTGTGCTGGCACACCATTGTGCAACATGGAATCCAAGTGTACATGAAACCAATTAAAACAATGCCACTTTTATGACCATCCTCCCTCGTATAAGATATTAGAAAGCGATTAGGGATTACTTGTTCCCATGTGTTCGTTGGCCAGTAATCAGTTCTATCATAAAGGCTATTACAATAAAAACTCACTCTCACAATTGTAGTTCCAATGTGTCTGTTCGTTTACAATAGTCAAGGAGCAATAATTTAAGGTATAAAGTTTATGTTTTTGGACCCCAAACTAAGGATTATTATCTTTGGTAACTTAGCACCCCGAGTGAGATTAAATTAGGGTAGTCAGTAACGGCAGGATACCGTGCCAGAAAACTATTTTAGTTTGAAGTTGCTTACTCAGCAGGACTCTGATTTACCTGAAGAGCAGGTAGTCCAAAAGTAAATGCACTGTAACCAAGGTGGGCAAGTGCTGAGCCACAGGAGACAAGCAGGGACTACAAATAAAGACAGATGATAATTCATTTACACAGGGAATTATGATAATCTAGGATATGCTGCCTGAAAGGGCGGCGGAAGCAGATTCAATAGTAACATGCAAAAGATAATTGGATAAATACTTGGCAGGGTAAACATTTCAGGGCTATTGGAAATGAGTGGGGGATTGGAACTAATCTGATAGCTGTTTCAAAGAGCTGGCACAAGCACGATGAGCCAAATGGCCTCCTTCTGTATTATATGATTCTATGAAGAAGGAGAGATAGGGAGCAGCTGTTCCCCTTAGTAGAAGGGTCAGTCACAAGGGGACATAAATTCAAGGTGACGGGCAGGAGGTTTAGGGGGGATGTGAGAAAAAACTTTTTTACCCAGAGGGTGGTGACTGTCTGGAATGTGCTGCCTGGGAGGGTGGAGGTGGTGGGTTGCCTCACATCCTTTAAAAAAGTACCTGGATGAGCACTTGGCACATCATAACTTTCAACGCTATGGGCCAAGTGCTGGTAAATGGGACTAGGTAGGTCGGTCAGGTGTTTCTCGGCATAGGCTCGATGGGCCGAAGGGCCTCTTCTGCTCTGTGTGATTCTGTGATAATCGTAAAAGCCGCAAAGGTTCACTCAATGGTTCAGTGAGTAAATGCTGGTGTCATTTCAGCTTTGATCACTGACCTTAGCTAGGGCTCAAGCCAGTCTTAGTATCACCTGGCAAGGGGTGACTAAAGAAATAAATTACGACTTCTGCTGCTATTCACTCAGTTGTAGTGAAGTGCACATCTCTGGACTTCAGGAGTGCAGGTCAAGGCTCAGCTGTGATGCCCCCATGGTATAATGAACACTCAGTGTTCTGCCTTGGCTCTCACTTGCAGAATGACGACCTCAGATAAGTATAATAAATACACCTAGAATCAAGTCACTACCTTAAAGAGAGTAAACTTTGTAGGTGGGCAATTGCTAATGTGCAACCCAGTCAAGTTACTGCAGTTTTCTGTCTATCAGCTGTGTCAAAATAGAATGCACATGGTCCTAACACAAAGCTACTGAAATATTTACCAATATGGGCGGTAAGGGTATCTGTATCTAGAAAGCTGAACAATGGAGGTTGGCTGGGCAACTGCAGGTCATTTGGCTAATCTGCACAAGCTGCAAGCCACAACGTGATGAAACTGTGGCCACTTGGCACCAAGGGAGCAATGTATAATTATAAGCTATATTATAAGCTTTTCTAACTGTAATTTTGTGCATTGATTGATAGAATATTAGATTTCCAAATCAATCATTTGGCACATCCACACACAATTCTTTATCAGATCATGGATATCCAAGATGATATTATATATCATATTAAAATAATTTGAAAGTTCCCTGCTCATCTACACAGGGATGGCCAACTGACAGAAGGCTCATATTCTTCTTTTCCACCCAGGTGGGGTGAAACATAGCTACAGACACAGTACAGATCCTTATTCTTTGCTGTCATTCTTCCCAAGCTCCTTAATTCCAATGTCTCACTTCCATCTTTTATAACATTACAGCTTCTCTGCATGAAGCTGCTCAGCTCTGCAAGTTTCAGCGTAGTTTTATGCTGTGGGCTCACACCCACAAGGAACTGGGTCAAGACATCCAATCTACTTTTAACATACCACACCTATACATGTATAGGTTCTGAAAACCTGCATAGAAAAAAGCACCAGCCTGTTATTAATTTCTGCCATGATCACACAAAACTGATGAGTGTTTTCATACAGAAGTATTGTTTTGCTTAAGGCAATTTCAACCTCCAGATTTCAACTGCTCACTCAGAACCACCAGCTCTGAATACCTTACAGATGTGCAGCTGTATAAAGCACTAAACAGATCAGAGGCCAATCACCCCCGTGTCTGGCCTTTCAGCTTCACTGAATTGCTTCTCAACAGAGCAAATTTTCTTCAGATCGAAAGGCAGCTTAGTCTATGCCAAGAGTAGATCACAATGGGACCAAATAATACCAAGCGCATTTTTGTAGCGTGAAGCTGATCGTACAAGTTCCTTTTCCCATCCCCTCAATCTTGGGAATGGAGTGCTCTCCTGGACTATTTATCCCAAGCCTCTGCAACCAAATCCAACACTGGCAGAACAAGCTTGGTTTCAGAGATAGTTCCAGCAGGCCACCTCCTCAACAGTGGTGTTTCATGCTCCTTTTTCTCAATTACTGTCCTTGCATTCATATGAAACAGTGGCATCAATGAGGATCAGGTAGTACAATGTCATGTAACTTGTAGCACAGAGTGCAGATTCAGCTTAGAGAATGCCAACAGGCAGATGAAAATTGCGACTGGTGCCCAATAGCCACGTCAAGATTGATGCCCACTCCTAAAGGATATATCAGCTTCCACATGCTGTGATTCAGAGATTGGGTTTGAGGTACGAATCTTTGGGGTTCAATGCTTCCTTGAAAATGGCCAAAAACAAGCAGGTGCAGTATGGGTCTCAATCAGGGTTCATGCATATAAGTCCTTGATTTTGTTGCCAGGAATAAGCAACCTACAACTGCAAATTCAAAACTTCACGCATGCCACAAACAATCTGTTTTGAAAATAAAATTACTGCAGCCCTGTAAAAAGTCAAGTACATAACCATGACTTGGTTCTAACATTTTCTATACACATCATTTCACCTCATCACGTCCATCCCTTACCAAAAAAATCTAGATCGATCTCACACAGGATTCCACTTCAAAAAGATGGACACGACATAATATTCCATTTTTATGTGTTTTATATACAGCCTAATGATACTATCAACAAAGCTGAGCATTTGTGAACAAACTCTCACTCTTGGTGCCTTGCACTAGGTTTTGATCGCTTATTCTGGGATAATCAAAAAAGCCTGAAATTAATTCCCCCACCCCAACCTTTGATTTCTTACAGAATAGCGGCAATGCTAAACTATTCTCAAATAACTTTAAAAAAAGACACAAAATACATATTCTGCACAATTCTATGTGACAGGATAATGAACATTGATCGACCAGCCAATAATTGTAAAGCAGAAGCCCTGCAACGGGGAGACATTTCCTCCTGCTATCATCCCCACCACCCCCCCCCCTCCGCAATCCTGCTCTCCTCCCTCTAGAGAGATCATTTTCTACATTATTGCAACCATTCCTGAACAACTGCTGCCTGAAGAGACGAAAAGGCAGGCAGATTAGAGTGCCTCGTAGACCCACATACTTGAACCTATGACCTTTCAATTCCAAGACAACTGCTTTTATCCATCAGACCACTTGCAGCATTAACCATCCCCCCCACCAAACCCACCACTCGGCCTCCGACGGTAAGTAAAGCAGCAGAACATACGACAGCCGAAAATAAGATATCATTCTTTGTGCCAGGATCTAGAAAACTGTGAGCGCAAACATTTTAGAGGCACCCTTATGGTGCAGCAGTTACAGCAAGATAAACCCACTGTGAACTTAATGATTTGCACGAAGAATTAAGAGTCTGCCAACCGTGCTCACAACTATGGATTTCAGGGTTAGCTGGGCAGCTGGTGAAACAGGCTAGCAGTTCCTGGACTCAGTAGCTGGCTAATCAGTTGTAACAAAAAAAATTCTAAAAATTGTAGCTGGTTGCTCTACTCAAACAAAAAATGCAAATGCAATAATATAAAATATAAAAAATTTAAAATTAAAAACATTCTAACTATTAGCAGCTTTGCACCACTGATTTCCAACAAGCCCCTTGTAATTACAATCAGCCAGGCTTCCCCGCAGTGCTATAAATAAGTTTAACCAGTTACTCCGCAGTTTAACACGAATGTCAATTGGTTAGAAATCGCCTTTACCCGTCAAAGAAAAAAACCTCTCTCCGTAGCCAAACGACGGTTGCAAGGACAATCCTCCCTTTACTGTCTCACCATTTAATTGAAGAAGTGATAAACCGCACAAGGGAGCAAACTGCTTCGAAAAAAACTTGATGTTCACTGATCTGTCACACAAGACTTAATCGCAATGAAAATGCATCAGTGGCTGCTAATTTGCAGCACGGCTGCATTTCGCTAAATCTTCAATCTTGTTGACTTTTGCAAAGGAATAGCATCTTTAAAGTTTAAAGCCACCATCTTTTCTCCCCTCCCACCCGTTTGCATAAAATGGCTGTGGCCTTTTTAAGCCAGGTTCCAGGTTCCAACCCCGTAGCTGTTTGCAGCCAGACAGTCTAAACAGTGTTCTTGGAAAATTTTTTTGTAAAAAAAAACACCCAGTCAACAGAAACAGGAATCAACCACAAACCTCATAAAGTGCAGCAGTGCAAGGATCCAGCAAGTTGAGGCATTCGAGGCAAAAACAAAAGGAGAAAATTAAAGCAAAAAAAATCTGATTCTTTTTCTTTTTTTAAAAAACAAACGTTCAAAAGCCAGTTGAGACTGTGGCGGCCATTTTGGCAGGAACTTAGGAGCCAGCTTCTGTGGGAAGCTTTTATTTGTGACCTTCAGAGAGAGGCTGTCATGTGATCTATTGTCCCATCAATCAAAGAGGAGGAGGAGGAGGCTTAGCTCCACCTTCCCTGAGAGTAGAGGCACTCCAATTGGTAGGCTGCATGTTCTAACATGCAGTAGGACTCTGTAAGGTTAATCCCTCTGCGTACAGCACCAGCACTCTGCAACTTAGCAACGTTATTAACTCTTACACTGCCTTGCTGCAAAGTTATCTTTTCCACTTGACATCTGGATGAGCAGCACCATTCTCTGTTCCTTTCGGCCTGCAGTACCCACAGACACCAACGTGAACTTTCCCCATTGTGTGGTCACTGCAAGATGTGAATTACCAGTATCAGCAATTTTATTGTTCTGGTCACAATAATCTGCTGTTCATCCAGGAGTTTCCTGGGGGCTCTAGTGTTGGAGCCCCTTCCCCCAGCATTCTAGAATGGGAGGAAAAGCCTCATTTGCAAATCTCTAAAGGCCTGCTTTTTCTTCCTTAGGTGTAATCTGGATGTTGCACCCAAAACTGGACCCATTTTGCTGATGTCAAGTTACACCCCATTAATCTCATTAAAATACGAACAAACTCAAAATGGGCACAAGTCTCCCTAAACAATGCCGAGCCCAAATCTGTATATTTCTTCTTTCAAGTCGAAGCATTAAAAGTTTAATCTCATTTAACTATTATTTATGTATTCACATGTATTCATTATTCACAGTATTTTTGTTACCTGGCAGCCCTCAGTTTCATGAGACAAATGGTTTGCACCTTACTGGTCAACCCTGTGTCAGACATTATTTGGTGTGGTGGCTCAGAACCACACTCGAGCATGTCTCTGCTGCACTTGCTGCAGGTAAAGGTAGTGGGCCGAGGTGGTGTAGGATTCGCTGGCCTCAGTTTCTCCTCATGTCTTCTGATGTGCCACTGGGCAGTCAGCTTCCAGAGATCCCAGCCATCGGCGGATTTTGCCTAGTTGTCTACATCAATGTCTGCTATCTTTATATCTTGCCTGCAGGTAGCGGAAAAATGGATGTCCAGTAGGTCATGGCCCATGGCCACTTCACTGCACAGAAGGTATGGCTGTCATCCATCTGATGAACTTGGCTGAGCCATGACAAAAGTTGTTGATTTAATTATGACTGTATGTTGATGGATTAGCATGCTCCAGTGCCTCAGAATTGGTGACCTTGTCCCATCAAGAGATACCAAGGATACATCTGAGACAGCAAAGGTGATAACCGTTCTATAATAAAAGCAAAATACTGAGGATGGTGGAAATCTGAATTAACAACAGAAAAGGCTGGAAAAACTCAGCAGGTCCAACAGCATCTGTGGAGAGAGAAACAGAGTTAACGTTTCAAGCCCGTATAACTCTTCTTCACAACTAAAGAGAAGTAGAAATGTGATGGAATTTGTTTTCTTTAGGCGGGGTAGGGAAGGATGTCCCATGAGATAGTGGCGTCTGGAATGCAGGATTTGTTTCCTTTTCTTTCCTCCTCCTGTTACTGTTCTTCTGCCTAGAGTATGTTATCCAAGTCTTGCCAAGACAGAGGAGTGCACAAAGGACACAGACTTGCATGTTAGAGTTCGCCATCAAGTTGCTGTTCATAGAATCAAAGATTCTTTACAGCTCAGGAGGTGGCCATTCGGCCCATCTCTGAGAGAGCATTCCAACTGGTCCCAAACCCCTGCCTTATCCCTGTAAGCTTGGACATTAATTCTTTTCAGGGAGCAATCCAATTCTTTTTTAAATACCTTGATTGAACCTGCCTCCACCACTCTCTGCAGGGGTTCATTCCAGTCTCCATCCACCCTCTGGATGAAAGAAATTTTCCTCACATAATTTTTACTCCTTTTGCCAATTATTTTGAATCTGTGCCCTCTAGTTCTTGATGCTGCTCTGCACTGAATTTCCAAGCACCTAATTTCAGGCTAGCTTTTCAATTTTTAATGTGACTTATACTTTGCAATGGAAATACGCTCAAAGAAACAGGAAATACAGAGGAGGTCTCACTGAGGGTAATTTTTATAAATTAATTATAATTTAAAAGACCAGAAAAATAATTTTGTTTCCTGCTATCCCTGAAAATCCAGAAGCAATGGGAGAGAAACCATCCCCACCCTGCAAAACAAGCTAAATTGGAGGGCACTTGCATTTGAAAGTTAGGCAAGGACGGGAACAATGTTGAAAGTGGAGAATTGTTCTGATGGAGAGTTTGATGGATGGTCATCAACAGAAAAAAGGAGACTCAGGTGAATTGTAGTTGTGCATGTAGCTCACTTAACACCCAAAATTCCACAAAGTTTTAAGCCTCATGATCTGTTTGCACATTTCAAGCTCCGTTAGTGTGAATATTTATTTGTCCATGTGCGTACCCACTGCTTACTGTGTACGCTATTCACCCAGTTTTAAATCTCTCAGTACAGACATTTCCTAAAGTGCAAACTCAACACAGGCTAAGATGAAAGTAGTTTTTGCACTTACCCCAGGAGATGACATTAATTATTAAGGTTAACAATTCATTTTGATCAGAAACAAAACAAATATGCCCCTACTTTTCACCAGCCTGACTTTGGACTTGGTAAACGCAGGAACTTATGACCATTGCAAGGAATGATAGGGAATCTGCTTTTATGTTGTGATAAGATCTCCGCCACTGCTATAGATACCTAGGGCTTACACAGCTGGCTGAAAACCAGCAATAAGCTTGTCTGAATGGATTTGCCAAATTGGCCTATTTGTCACGGCGTCTGTCCCTCGATTCGAGGATTGTATCAACTCAGGGTTGCAAGTTTCAAACATGGGTCTTCATGTAACTGAACAGGTTGATTCTAGACCTGCATATCTTTGGGATATGGGGAAGGATGTCCCAAGAGGTAGTGGGATCTGGGGTACAGGATTTGCTTCCTTTTCTTTCCTTCTCTTTCACCGTTCTGCCTCATCATTGAGATGTTGTGACTCAAAGCGTGTTGCAGCTTGATGGACAAGTTGTCATCATTCTGAATGATTGGTAGCTAGCACCTCCCAGTCATTAACGTCAATGGTGCCGTGCTTCAACGAGAGAGTTTTCTTTGTCCTTCCCCAGAACGTTGGCCATTTGAGAATTGGGATAAAAGGACCTGGCAGGGAAGACCATTTATGGCCAACTGGACACAATGTCCAGTCCATCAAAGTTGATTCTGCAGGAGTTTTGTCAGAATGCTTGTGGAACTGGCTTCCAGAAGGACACTAGCCTTAATTTTACGGCCCTCCCGTCGAATCTGGAGGATTTGGCAAAGGAATTGCTGATGAAATTTCTCTAGCGTTGTTACGTGTTGTTGATACATAGTCCAGGTCTCACTGCAATACAGAAGTGTGGTGACGACAACTGCTCTTACACTAAGACGTCGGTGACTTGTAGAGTCTTTGCTGTCAAACACTCACTGCTGTAGTTTGTAGAAGGCTGAGCTGGCATAGCTGATCCAGTGTTGATCTCCTAGTCAATAGTGGCCTTTTGAGAGAGAAAGCTACTAAGGTATGTGAAGTGCTCAAAATATTCCAGAACCTCTCCTTCAACAGAGATGGGAAATGGAACGTTTGGCTGGCCAGGTATGGGTTGATAGGAGTTTTGTTTTGGCAACATTCAAGGATAGGTTGAGTTTCTTGTACACAGAATTGAACAGATCGAGAATGGCTTGCAAATCTGATACAGAGTGGGCAACAACATTGCAGACATCCACAAACTGTAGATCTCATATTTATGGTAGTCACTTTGGTTTGGCATTAAGGCAAAGGAGGTTAAAGAGTTTTCCGTTTCACATTTATTGCTGACGCCAGAAGGCAGTTGATTTTTGACGAGGAGAATAGCCACTGTCAAGTAGATTGTAAATAGCATGGGGCTATCAGTGGCTTATTATCAATTCCATGAGTACAGTTTTAACATATTGTAAAAGCAGTTTAAATCTGCATGATGTATGGTTTTCAGGATTGAGATTGAAAGACCAAGAGTCAGGAGGCTCATTATTAGCTCCTGGTATAGCCAAACTGGTAGAAGTAATAATCGTAATGTGTTGAGCCAGGCAGACCACAAGGTCCCACTTCCAATTTCCGCTACAGGGGTTCTGCAATTTCCCTCCATACGCCTGGCATAGATATTGAAGAAAAATAAATTAATTCCAAGTTGCCAGTGTTAATCACACTGCCCAGTGGCTCCAACTGGAAAGAGATACAGATGCCAGGATTAGACATTGCTGTATTGTCTCCAATACTGCAGAAGTCAACTCACATAGGAGAAATGTTCACCTGAACAAAGTAAGAGTTTCAAAGACTGCAAAATCCCACAACACAGAGAGAATGAGCATCTTTAGGGCAGAAACTAAGATAATAAAAGCCATGTTTCTATGATATAATTGGCTCATTTAGATACAACACTCAGGTTTATTGCCTGTCCCTGACTGCCCTCAAGAGAGGGCAGTGACTAACATTTTGAATCACTACATGGCGTGGGCACACTCACAATACAATTAGGGAGGGAGTTTCAGGATTTTGAGAAAACAAAGTTGAAGGAACAGCCATATATTTTCAAGTCAGGATGGTACGAAACTTAAAGGACAACTTGCGGGTGATGTGTTCCAATGCACCTGCTGCTCTTGTAAGTAGTAATGATCACAGGTTTGAGAGATGCTGTAGAAGAAGCTTGGTGAATTGCTATAGTGCATCTTATATATGGACACATTGCTGCCACTGTACACCAATGTTGGTGGAAGTGAATGTTTAAAATGTTGGATCCAGTGCTAATCAAATGGGCTGCTTTGTCCTGGATGGTGTTAAGTTTGAGTGTTGTTCAGCTGCACTCATCTAGGCAGGTCAACTGTACTCCATCACACTACTGACTTGGTGAAAAGCAATGAAAAGATTTTGGACAGTCAGGTGGTGAGTCATTAGTCACAGGATAGCCAGCCTCTGACCTTCTCTTGTAGCCTGTGTATTTATGTGGCTGGTCAAGTTAAGTTTCTGGTCAAAAATGGCCCCCCAGGATTGATTTAGTAGCAGATTTTGTGATGATAATGTCTTTCAACATCATGGGGAAATGGCTAGACACTTGTTGGAGGTGGTCACTGCCTGACACTTGTGTGGCATATGCCCCTTACTAGCCCAAATCTGGCTGCATTCAGACACAAACTGCTCCATTATATGAGGAATATTTTCAGCATTTCCACAACCAAATGGATGAAGTGTTTACAACAATAAGGTCTCATTGTGGAAAACAGGAAGCAAAAGAGATTACACTCCACAGAAAGTTAAAAAAAAATGAACCTCTTCATTTAATCCAAGGCAGTGCAGCATTCATCAGAGCAGAAGATTCAATATTTGCACAGAATAATCATACAGTGTGAGCAAAACAAATTGTGCGACTGAAAAGCAGAGTATCACCCTTCAGTACTCAACTGGTTAATGTTAAAAATGCTGTTTTTCTTGGCGAAACTAATGCAGTAAAGGATCTGCAGTTTTTCTCCTCTACCGCTAAACAGAAGAAATTGGCAAGAAAACAATATGTCCAGTATTGCATATATCAGGGTAAAGGGACTTATAAGATGGTACACTGGTACACAGGGTGTTCTGTTCCGTTCTCTTTGAACCTTACATTATATAGAACATTTTTGATTTTTAGGAACAGGAAAAGGCCCTTAAGGCCAAACGAGGCTTTTTTTGTTAGAACAATCCCAGCTACCCACCTTCTCACCCTACCATTTAGCTTTTTCTCTTACTAAAAATGTATCTGCCTCTTGAATCCACATGGATTGTCTGTTTCAGTGGCCTTCCCTAACTTAGACAAAATGTTCATCTAACTTCCCTTCTCACTGGTAACTTGCTCATTTTTAAATGTGTTACTTGGGATGTATCCTTTCCCACTAGAAAACCACCAGCTTGATCAACTTCACCAATTGGTCAAACAACCATATTGCAGTATCATTTTGAGGTCTAAACAATAGACAATGCCATGCACGCTACAACATCTGTTCAACACTGCTTTCACTCAATTTCCAAGACTCTAATACTTTGCTTTTAATTCTTCACTCTCCATGTACGTAGTATCTAATGTGTAGGCTCCACCCATAGCAGTGACTGCTACAATTGAGTTTTTTTAATACCTTTCCAGCATTACGTAGGTCTGAAACTAGAATAACTCCAACATTTTCAATGTGTTGCTGAGCTACTGCAGGTGTGTAGTGTAAAACATATCAATTACATTTTATTGTAGAATAAAAAGGTAGCTAAACAGTTTCACATGGCATTGTCTGCTATCCAACTCCCTCTGAGATCAAAGCAGCACACTCAAGTGATTCAAAGCTCCATTCCTGACCTCAGGTTACATACTTCAACAATCACTGTCACAAACATTGCAACACATCTACAAATACATAATGTCTTAAGAATATGCTGCTACATTCTAGTGCAAGAGTAGCCATCGAGGAGGTCAGGAAGCTCCTTGATTCAAGCCCTGGCATCTGCTGAGTTGGCTGAATATAGCAAGGGCACTTGTAAAGGTGCTAAATTGCCTCAGGATCCCTGAGGTGATGGAGAGGGAAGGAGGGTTAGCTACAATACTGGTTTATTGCCTGTAGTCTGAGGGGGGAGTGGGGGAAACATTGTATAAATGCAGTTGGGCCCTTGTATTGGTGCTATTGGTTCCTGACCGACTTTTATAGGAGCTTTTATTAATCTCTTGTTTCCTTCCACTCCTTGAATGCAAGACATAGATGACATACCCAATTCCTTGCCTGCACTGCCCACTCAAAAACTTGCCACAATTCTCCAATACTTATTGGGAGGTGAGGAAATCCACCCTGTCTTTCTATTTTTGTGTCAGTTTCCAATAGCCAAAAGATCATTGTTTAAACAATTAATTTCATATATCAAGTTATGGAAGTAAAACAGAATATCTCCTGGCCTTTGCATCCAACTCAATTTTATTTCTGATCACGTGAAGGTCACACTGTTCCTCATTCTGGTACAAGGATGCTTAAAATTTTTATGATTCGGCTTTTCAATTACTTCCTAATGTTAGCCAGTGCTTTCAGCACAACATCCACCAGAGCAGCACAATCCAGATCACAGGTTTCCTGACAGAAGGTACAATTTGAGAAGAAAAAGTTAAAGTAGATGACCAGTTTCTTTCCACCCTGAGCAGTGGCCCTCAGTGCGATGACCAAGCCAAGATTTGCTCAACATAGACAAGCAAAAAGAAATGGCACTCAGCCCAGAAACGCAAGCTTTCTGGTGGGTCATCAAATTTATTAGGCAGCCCACAGAAACTTATGTTTACATGATGATCAGACTCAAATAAACAGTTATGCTTTTAGGCTAATGCATCAAGAGAAACCAGGCTATCAGAATCATAAGTGTGAAATGAAACAACAAATGCACAGCTGGCAAGCTTTTTGTTTAAATAATAATTTGTTTAAATTCCAGATCTCCTGATTTCCAAGTTGCAGTGTTTCAGGAGAAGTTAGCCTTGGACGATAACCTTGTTCAGATGGAATCACTGTGGTCCAGTTATGAAAGTAAGTAAACGTGGACATGAAAACATTATTACTGATGCACTGGTATACTGTTGGTAGAGCAACTTCTCCCTGTAACTGTGAATAGTTTGAACAAATTCAGGGAAGCTTTAAGTGGGTTGGCAGCATGCTGCACGTATTGCAACCATTTAAACTGGACTGTCAATACTACTTCCCTACCACCTTCCTTTAAACCGTTTTGTTTATTTCTACGATGTGATATTGGATAAAATCAATCCCTAATTCAGTCACCATTTACTAAGATTATTTTTTTTAAAAATTTCCCTTCTCTTATAGAACTTCATGGGTTTGGGAAATGAGCCGGACTGAAGATGGAAATTAGCAGAACGCTCATTACCAACAACTGCTGTCCAAAGAAAAAAAAATGGAGAGTGATTATGATCTGAAGTTGTTGAACTTCACAGGGCTGTAAAGTGCCCAACTGAAAGATGAGGCACTGTTCCTTGAGCTTACATTAAGTTTTACTGGATCAGTATAGGAGGTCAAGGGCAGAAAGGTCAAAGTGGGATGGAGACTTAAAATAAAAGGCAACCAGAAGCTCGAGGTCACAAATGTGGAATGAATGGAGGTGTTCAGCAAAATAGTCACCCAGAGTGCATTTGGTCTTCCCAAAGTAGGGAAGACCGCATCGTCAGCAGCAAACACAGTATACTAAGTTGAATGTACAAGTAAATAGTGTTTCACCTGAAAACAATATCTGCGCCTTGACGGTGGAAATGTAGGAGATAGAAGAGCTCCTTCGCTTGCACGGGAAGGTGCCGCACGAAGGGGAGGGAGCGACTGAGGAGTGGACCAGGATGTCAGAGTGAACGGCCCCATTGGAATGCTGAAAGGGTAAGGGAAGACGCATTTTGTAAAGCCTAAATTAAAGCCAGCTGTTCCATATCAAAAAGAGAGAGATCCTGCTGAAGCACACCAAGATCCTTGCTCCTTCAAAATTTGAAGCGACTCTGGCTGGTGTTTACTGCATGGTACTTTAAACACTTCTCCAGTAATCCTTCCATAGCACTGACCTCCTAGATAAGGATAGAGTTTTGTCAAATGTAGCCTAGAAACAGGCCTATGCAAAATAAGGGTAAATCAAGTGAATTCACTGATGAGACAGGCTACTTATGAAAATTTTTCACATATTCTCTGCTCCTTTCTCAAATAGGTATTTAATGAGGCAACAAGTGAACAATTTCTCCCATATACTCAATTTTAAAATAATTTCATCCTCATTAACTGCACAAAGGCTACTCGTTACTAAACATTTACTAAACATTGATAGGCTCATTTCCGTCATTCAGTTAATCACAAGACATTTGAGATTCCCAAGATGAACACTTCTTCCATCAGCAGTGGTCAGATGTGACCAAACAAGTTTTGCTAAAAGTAAAAAGGAGAACAAAAATTTGAAGTAAAGAAAATACTGGCAATGCGTAGCACCTGCTGTGGGAGGTTGTGGACTATCAATCATGGCTGGCAAGAATACAATAATAAAAATGGCCAGAACAGATACAAAGCTTTAGAAGTTTCAAACAGTAGAGGCTGGAGTAGGCAGCTCAAAATTTTGATTTCCATCAATGCAATATAATTACCCGCCCCTCCCTTGGAACAGTGTTATCCACTAGAGCAGCAAGTTGCATCAATAAATATTCAGATACTGGTTTATGCTACAATTCTTCACACGTAGAGCAGTGCCAGTAGGTCAGTAAACAGAGGACATGGATTTAAGGTACAAGAGTGTACAGCAGAAAAAGCCATTCAGCCCAAATGGACTATGCCAGCAGTTTATCTCCACACAAACTTCCGCCCAGCCCTCTTCTAATCCTATTAGCATACCCTTCTATTCTTTTCTCACTTAACTAGCTTTCTCTTAAATCATCTAAAAAAATGACCTACTCTAAACTTCTGGTAAAAGTTTCTGATGAATTCTCTTTTTCATTTATTAGTGACCATCTTATTTTTATGGCTTCTAGTTTAGGTCTCCTCCACATATCGCCCAATTCTATGTCATTCCTTCTCCTCCGTGGTGGTGGTACACAAATTTACATCAATGATAACTGGCAAAAAAACTTGAAGCAAGATGAGGAAACGCTGACAATAAGTTATATCGATCTGGAATGCAATGCTTGAAAGGATGGTGAAAGCAAATTTAATAGCAATAGTCAAAAGGGGTTGGATAAGTATTTGAAAAAAAAAATCTGCAGGATTATGGGACTAATTGGATAGCCCTTTCAAAGACCTAGTATGATGGGTCAAATGACCCCTCCGAGCTACATCTTTCATATGACTTTATAAAATACAGAGATATGGAAGTCTTTTTTAATATACAAGACACAACAGCAGTATAATATTTTACATCGTCACGGAGTAATTTGTTTTAATCTTAGCTGCCAAAACTTAGATTTTAAACACTCCTACCTTTTAGTATGTCACTAATGAGGAAACATCTGTGGCCTCACCTATGTGATTCAAGGCACTGTACACAGGAGAATTCACTCAATCGTTTTAGCCAACATTACACTAGCATAACAGGTTTACTGAGCGCAAATTTTCCTCCGGTTCACTGCCCAATTAGTCATAGCTCCTGCATTTTTCTCCCCAGTGTGAAAATCCTATAAATATTTCCCCCCTTGCACCTACAAGAGAAAGTCACAAAATTCCCCTATTTTTGAGCACGAAGGAAAGGCAGGTTGTAAAAGTTTGCAAGCAGGGCTCAAAATCTCAAGAACACCATACAAATACCATTGAGATAAAGAAAGAAAAGATGCAAGTGCTGGAAATTGGAAGTAAAACAGAATTTGTTGACAATACTCAGACGGTTCACCAATACTTTGAGACAAAAAAACAAGCTAATACCTTAAGGGCAGAATCCTTGTTGGAAATATTAACCTTCTCTTGTTATTTTCAAATGTTGGGTTTTCTCAGCATTTTCCAGATTCAGTTACCAATGACTACGTCAATTCACTTTTATCTACACACCCACACAGATTTCCTTCAGTAAAAGACATGCAAAGTCCTTCCCTAAACAGTCACCTTGCACTGTTGAGGCGAGCTATTCCATTTTATACAGTATGGGTTGCTACATCACAGACTAACACTTGGCATAATTAATTTAGGCAGGCAGGTTTGAAATCAAGCAACTACTTTCTCATCATTCCCTCTGCACTCCATTGGAAAAAGCGTTGCTTTACTGCACAACTGGGAATTGGTGCTTTACAAACATGACTGTTAGCCAGTGCTGTGTCTGAACTAATGTTAATTTAGCATACATACCTGCACCAGTCAACAATCCAACTTCACAGATAATTCAGAGATTCCGTTTCAGATAAAACTTTACACAGAGATAAAATTAATTGGAGGGAATTACATCTTGGTGGGGTCCAGGAGGCATTTTGTTGGGCAAAGTAACCCATATGAAGAGCTAATGCATGTCAGCACCAAGGATGGATAGCGTAGAGAGAGTCAGTGCTCCAAGGTCCTCATCCCCTCAGCACCGAATGGGAACAGTGCACCCACAAGCACACTGCTCTTGTCCAGGTCCAGGAAGCACCAGCACTACATGGCAGGGCCTGGCATTGGCAAGAAATTTCAACATAATTGCAAAACTCTCAGGTCAACAGCGGCATGTCACCTCTGAGATCATGGCCTTAATTGCACCCTGGGGTGGGTGAGGGAAGAGACTCGAGAAAAGGACAATTGTAACTTGAGGGCCTGCCCCAATTGTGGTCAGCCTGCCCCAAGAATTGCACAGGCGCTCAAGGCAGGCAACTGCCACCAGCCAACGACGCGCCAGGAAAATGAGTCAGGAGGCCATAAGCAATATGCAGGTCCAGTTCTGCCACTTCAGGGAAGTCCAGATAATACAAGGTGATGTGTCTTCACCCCTTTTCCCTGACCTATGCACTTGGGGAAATGGGCATAAAAGTCATGAAGATTTACTGAGCAGAGGTAGACTTGATGAATCAACAGTAGGTGATACAAAGCTGAGTTATACAAGCCCCTGGATTAGAACAGTAAGAGTGAGGAGTTGCATTGTTTTGAGGCCTAGGAAAGAGCAAGTGCAGATTGGGAGACAGAACAATTCCATCACAAATGTGGGCAAAGAGAAAATACACAAAGTGGAGAATCAAACCAGCTTATGAGGTCCATCAGCCATTAAAAGTTATTTAAACACAAAGCAGTACTCTTCAAGTTCTCTGTCCAAAGCCAGGTTTTTTTTTATTCGTTCATGGGAAGTGGGCACTGCTGACTAGGCCAGCATTTATTGCTCACCCTTAATTGCCCTTGAGAAGGTGTGCTGAGCTGCCTTCTTGAACCACTGCAGTCCATGTGGTGTTGGTACACCCACAGTGCTTTTAGGGAGGGACTTCCAGGATTTTGACCCAGCAACAGTGAAGGAACAGCGATATATTTCCAAATCAGGATGGTGAGGGACTTGGAGGGGAACTTCCAGGTGATGGTGTTCCTATCTATCTGCTGCCCTTGTCCTTCTAGGTGGTAGCAATTGTGGGTTTGGAAGGTGCTGATTAAGGAGCCTTGGTGAGCTCCTGCAGTGCATCTTATAGATGGTACACACCGCTGCCACTGTGCATCAGAGGTGGGAATGAATGTTTGCAGATGGGCTGCCAATCAAGCCACTTGCTTCGTTCTGGATGGTGTCAAGCTTTTTGAGTGTTGTTGGAACTGCATTCATCCAGGCAAGTGGAGAGTATCCCATCACACTCCTGACTCGTGTCTTGTGGATGGTGGATGGGCTTTGAAGAGTCAGGAGGAGAGTTACTCGCCGCAGGATTCCTAGCCTCTGGCCTGCTCTTGTTGCCACAGTATTTATATGGCTAGTCCAGTTCAGTTTCTGGTTAATGGTAACCCCCAGGATAGTGGGGGATTCAGCAATGTTAATGCCATTGAATGTCATGGGGCAATGTTTAGATTCTCACTTGTTGGAGATGGTCGTTGCTTGGCAATTGTGTCGTGCGAATGTTATTTGCCATTTGTCAGCCCAAGCCTGGATATTGCCCAGGTCTTGCTGCATTTGGACATGGGCTGTTTCAGTACTGAGGAGCCGCGAATGCTCATCAGTGAACATCCAATCTTCTGACCTTATGATGGAAGGTCACTGATGAAACAGCTGATGATGGTTGGGCACCACCCTGAGGAACCTCTGCAGTGATGTCCTAGAACTAAGATGACTGACCTCCAACAACCACACTCATCTTCCTTTGTACTAAATATGGCTCCAACCTGTGGAACGTTTTCCCCTTGATTCCTATTCGTCCTAGATTTGCTAAGGTTCCTTGATACCACACTGGGTCAAATGCTGCCACGATGTCAAGGGCGGTCACCTTAGCAATTATTCACAAACCACAGAAGTGCACCGTGATTTTGATTTTACTACAGGTAGGATGAGCAGGCAGACTCCAGGTCTATCTCAGCCAGAAGGGGGAATCGAACCCCATGCTGTTGGTGTTAACGTGATCCACATGCTATCCAACTGAGCTAACCAGTACCCATCCTGACCTCAGTCTAGCTATGAACACCCATTTTAAGAGCAACTTATAATGTTGCTTCTCACTTGTAATTTATGCATGTGTTCTGTGTACAAGAACAACATTAAACATGTGTGAAAATCAGACAGTTCAAACCTTATTCAAATCTTCGGCACTCTCGGAGGGAGAGAAGGGTTTCAACCTATACCTTTGAACACAACAGGTCTTTGTGCACTCCTGATGTACACTAAAGGCAGTGTGATTAAGCACATTTAACACAGATTTCTACCCTAATCATAAAACAGACTGTAATTACAGTTAATGCCCAAAATGTATACCGGATTTACATAGTACAAAAATCTAGAACGTATCTGAAACTCTAACTGTTCCAAAGGCAACCAGTCGGGACAACAGACACAGATATAAGACAGAAAGGGCAGATAGCAAACAAAACCTTCAATAGAAACTCACAGAAAATTATTTTCACAGGATCACCATGATCAAATAAAATCTATCTGTATTTGAAGGCACGCTTTGAAGATTACTATTTAGATCATAAGGTCGATCACTCAGTTTGATTTGATGACATTTGGTATGTTTAGATTTGGAACGTCTATGAACCAAGATGATCCTCAGAAGAAAGGCCTTGTTAAACACCCTGGGACCTCATACTGGCATAGCACAATACTGAAGCAATTGCCGTGACTGTAATTTCTCTCTACTGATCACTGGAAACACAAGTATAATCAAATAGTAATTCAGTATGTATGTAGTAAAGGGCTCAGCCCATGAGTGCTCTTCAACAGCATGTTACACCATTTATCATTTAATTGCCAGTTTTCCACATATTCTGAGGATATCAAGGTATATGGAGCTGAGGCAGGTGCGATGGAGTTAGAATAGAGATGTGCCAATGAATAGTGAAACAGGCTCAATGGTTAATGGCCTACTTCTGGTCCTATGTTCCAATATGTCATATTTATTGTGAACAACTGTTGCATTCTGAATTCTACAAAGCTTCCCCGAGGCTGACTGTGGGGCAGGGAAGATGTGCACCGGCCAGCAATGTAAAATACCCATTGCTGGACTAAGAGCCTCAACTAGCTCACATCCAAAAGTAAACCACAATTTCAACCACAAACACTCATGACGTTAATCATTTATGCTGGCACATAATGAGACCACCTGAAGAGATTATGCCTTCTGTCAGAGGCAGCTTGGTGGTAAATGGATTGTAATAATCCAACTGCCAACACAGCCACCTTGATTATTCATTACTCACTGCTTGCTCTCTTCGATGGGAGGTTCAGGTGTGTTATTGTGTTCATCTCGGGTAAAATCCTCGCATTCCGCCTGCAACAGAAATAGGAAAGAGTGAACGAGATTAACAAACCTTATCCATATAATTTGCTTCACTGAAGTCCCCCTTAAATCACCTTCACTCTAGATCTTAACACTTAAGCTTCTCTAATCGCTCCTCACAGTTCAGTGCCTTGACTGCAGGGATCAGATTTGCTGTTTCTTCTCAGTAATTTTTTCTAAAAAGATACTTCTGGGGTTTGATTCATCACTGATCTATCCCCCTCAATGACACTTTGTTGTATTTCTACTTTGCAAAAAGCTTAAAAACAAAGAACAGCTGACTCTAACCCAACAATTTTATGTATCCTGATGCACCTTCCAATCCCAAAGTCACTGCTCCACTCCCTATAGCCATCGCTTCAATCCCTGTTTACTGAACTCCTCTCCATAATAAAAAGTATTCTCCATCTTAGTGAGAGTCAATAATTACGACACAATTACTGGTATACAGAGACTTAGAATACAAAAGCAAGGAGCTTATGATGAACCTTTATAAAGTCCTGGTTCAGCCTCAGTTAGAGTGTTGTGTCCAATTCTGAGCACTGCACTTTAGGAAGGACATGAAGACTTCAGACAGGGTGCGAAAAAGATTTGAGAGATCGGTTCCAGAGACGAAGGACATAGTTATGTGGATAGATTGGAGAAGCTGGAGTTGCTCTCCTTTGGGAGAAGGTTGGGATGAGATTTGATAGCATTGTTCAAATCATAACATAGGCAGAGTGCACAGAAAGAAACTCTTCCCATTGGCGGAAGTAGCGAACAAGAGGACACAGGTTTAAGGTGATTGACAGAAGAACCAATGGCAACATGAGGAAAAACATTTTTATGCAGCAGGTGGTTAGGATCTGGAGTGCATTCACTGAAGGACAGTGAAAGCAGATTTAATCACAGCTTTTAAAAGGGAATTAGATAAGCATCTGACGAGAAAAAAAATTGCAGGGCTACGGGGAAGGGGCGAGGGAGTGGAATTAGCTAGGCTGCCCTTGCAGACAGCTGGCATGGACACGACAGGCTGAATGAGATCCTTCTGTACTGTAACCATTCTATGATTCTCCTCAGGATCTCTAATACAACAACAAATATTTGTATCGCACCCTTAATGTAATGAAACGTCCCAAGGCGCTTCATAGAAGCATTATAAAATAAAGTATGACACTGAGCCAGAAAAGGACAGATGGCCAAAAGTTTGGTCAAAGAGAAAGGTTTTAAGGAGTGTCTTAAAGGAGGAAAGCAACATGGAGAGGTGGAGAGGTGTAAGGAGGGAATTCCAGAACTTGAGGCCTAGGCAACTGAAGCACAGCCACCAATGGTGAAGTAATTATAATTGGGAATGCACAAGAGGCCCAGAATTAGAGGAATGTAGATATCCCAGAGGGTCAAGGAGCTATTGTATATTACAGAGGCAGGAAGGTCAAGGCCATAGAGGGATTTGAAAATGAGGATGAAAATTTTAAAGCCAAGCCATTGCTTGACCAGGAGCCAGTGTAGGTCAGCAAGCACAGGGTGACAGGAGAATGGGACAATTACATCCAACAATTACTCTAACGATGCTAAAAATTGGTAACAAAAACAGCTGGAAAAGCTCAGCAGGTCTGACAACATCTGCGGAGAGGAACACAGTTAATATTTCGAGTAAGTATGACTCTTCATCAGAACTAAAGAAATTTAGAAATGTGGTGAAATATAAGCTGGTTGAGGGGGGTGGGACAGGTAGAGTTGGATAGAGGGCCAGTGATAGGTGGGGGCAAAGAGATTGCCATAGATGTCATAGACAAAAGAACAAAGGGGTGTTGACAGTGGTGATATTATTTAAGGAATGTGCTAATAGGTGACATTAAGGGTAGAAAGCAGGACAAACAAGGTACAGGTAGCCCTAGTGGGGGTGGGATGGGGGGAAGGGATCAAAATGGCTAAAAGGTAGAGATAAAATGATAGATCTAAATAAATTTAAAAATAGATGGGAAAAGAAAAATATATTTTAAAAATTATAAATTATTGGAAAAAGGGGTATCAGAAAGTGGGTGGGGATGGAGGAAAGAGTTCATGATCTGAAGTTGTTGAACTCAATGTTAAGTCCAAAAGACTGTAGAGTGCCTAGTCGGAAGATGAGGTGCTGTTCCTCTACTTTGCGTTGAGCTTCACTGGAACATTGCAGCAGGCCAAGGACAGACATGTGGGCTTGAGCGCAGGGTGGTGTGTTGAAATGGCAAGCGACAGGGAGGTCTGGGTCATGCTTGCAGACAGACCGAAGGTGTTCCGAAAAACGGTAAAAATTGGTATTTTGGCCAACATTTGTCACTGAACCAACGCCACCAAAATGTGTCAATAGGTCATCTGTCTCAATGCTATTTGTTGGACCTTGCCATGCACAAACATGTTTGCGTATAAAACAATGTTGACCACACTTCAAAACTAGCTGTGTGTGAAATATTTTGGGATTTCCCTGCAACCCGAGCGACACTATATAAATGCAAGCCTTTTTCCCTTTCAAAGATCTTTTTTTAAGAACCTGAAATTTACAAAAATGCCCCCTTCTATTTAAATTCCTGAAAAGTGTCAGATGTCAAGATGTGAACCATAGAAAGATAAACAATTACAAAAGATCTATTTTAGCCATGCAAAACCAATCCCACTATGGCCAACACTTCAGATCTATTAATTAACTTCAATGAACCAAACACAGATGGTAGATTGACAATGGAACAATAAGAGACTGATCATAATTTCAGCAAGGCTGCATATTTTATACTATTGCAGTATGCTTTGCATACTCATAGAAAAAGTCAAAAAACAAAGCATGAATCAATATCACAGGCCAGCTATAGTTATTTGGACTTCCTATTGATTTCTGAGGAATGCTACAAAAAGGTTTAGTTTTATGTACAAGACAGGAAAGCACTAGTTACTTCCTCCCTCTCACATACATACACAAAAAAAATCTTATTTCCAAAAGAAATTACAGGCTTAATTACAACAGTGTGGAAGGCCATTGGTAAACTTACAGCCAATCACAGATGAGTTATAGGGACAGAGACCCTATAAATTATCTTGAACTTCCAACAAAACAGAACGCACACAAATTTACACAATTTCCCACATGAAGACTTTCCTGTTGGGTGATGTCTTCCAGCTGTCTATATTCATGCTCAGCATTAGGATTTCACCTTCTCCCAATAGTCCCTCTCTCCCGTCGCCTTCAATCCCACCTATTCCTACTGATCACAATTCACGAAGTGATAAACAGGAAGACTCAGGGAAGTTATACTGCATTAGTGCTGGCCTCAATAAATCAATTACCAGATTCATTGGGGTACAGTCAGCCGATGATAAGTAGTACTGGTCTACCCATCTTAGCAAATCTGACAATTTTATTTTGGGGGTTACTTGCTGGCAGTGCAAGCTCTATCCATGTGTCAAGAACAGCATTAGCACAGCACAAAGCTCAGAATATAAAAGCAGTTTATTTCACAAGTGTAGCCTATTTAGTTCAGAATCCACGTCTTGCCAGCATCAGATCTCTAACCAGCCTGCTTGTCCTCAAATACCACTGGAGTATGTCTCAAGGGTACAAGATATTGTATAGCTTATATCGAGCAGCGCTCTAACAATCTAACTCCTATTTCTTTTGCATTGTATAGTTTTTACAGGTTTAGGTGGAAAATAAAGCACTTGTTTATTCTGTGCCAAAAGGTTTGTTCAGAGGCCTTAAGTATACCTGAAGCCCGTTAATATGATGAAAGCACTGATACCACAATAGCAGCAGGCACTCCATGGTTATGCTGGGAGTACAACAGCTGCTGCCACAGCATCTTAATGCTCTGGATCAGTCCAGAAAGCCCACAGAGATAGTCAGAAGGAAGTGTTGTTGAATTATGGAATACTCTTCCAAATTAGTGTCAACTGAAACTCTGCTCCTTGTTGACAAGCTTAAAACAGTTAACCATGATTTGCTAAACCAGATTGCTACAGCAGGAGTTTCCAAGCTGCCTTCCTTGTTCTACTGATTCCTGGCAATCCCACTTTCAAAGACCCCCTGTAACTCCATCCCATTTGTGCTTAGATTTATAAGACCATAAGACATAGGAGCAGAAATTAGACCATTCAGCCCATCAAGTCTGCTCCACCATTCAATCATGGCTGACAAGTTTCTCAACCCCATTCTCCCACCTTCTCCCCGTAACCTTTGATCCCCTTACCAATCAAGAACCTATCTATCTCGGTCTTAAATACACTCAATGACCTGGCCTCCACAGCCTTCTGTGGCAATGAATTCCATAGATTCACCACTCTCTGGCTAAAGAAGTTTCTCCTCATCTCTGTTCTAAAAGGTCTTCCCTTTACTTTGAGGCTGTGCCCTCGAGTCCTAGTCTCTCCTACTAATGGAAATATCTTCCCCACGTCCACTCTATCCAGGCCTTTCAGTAGTCTGTAAGTTCCAATCAGATCCCCCCTCATCCTTCTAAACTCCATCGAGTATAGACCCAGAGTCCTCAAACATTCCTCATATGTTAAGCCTTTTACTCCTGGGATCATTTTCATGAACCTCCACTGGACCCTCTCCAGGGCCAGCATATCCTTCCTGAGATACAGGGCCCAAAATTGCTCACAATATTCTAAATATGGTCTGACCAGAGCCTTATAAAGCCTCAGCAGCACATCCCTGCTTTTATATTCTAGTCCTCTCAAAATAAATGCCAACATTGCACTTGTCTTCCTAACTACCGACTCAACCTGCAAGTCAACCTTAGGAGAATCCTGGATTAGGACTCCCAAGTCCCTTTGCACTCCAGATTTCTGAATTCTCTCCCCATTTAGAAAATAGTCTATGCCTCTATTCTTCCTACCAAAGTGCATGACCTCACACTTCCCCACGTTGTATTCCATTTGCAACTTCTTTGCCCATTCTCCTAACCTGTCCAAATCCTTCTGCAGCCTCCCCGCCTCCTCAATACTACCTGTCCCTCCACCTATCCTTGTATCATCTGCAAACTTAGCCAGGATGCTCTCAGTTCCTTCATCTAGATCATTAATGTATAAAGTGAAAAGTTGTGGTCCCAACACTGACCCCTGCAGAACTCCACTAGACACCGGCCGCCATCCTGAGAAAGACCCCCTTATCCCCACTCTCTGCCTCCTGCCAGACAGCCAATCTTCTATCCATGCTAGTACCTTGCCTCTAACACCATGGGCTCTTATCTTACTGAGCAGCCTCCTGTGCGGCACCTTGTCAAAGGCCTTCTGGAAGTCCAAGTAGGTAACATCCATTGGCTCTCCTTTGTCTAACCTACTCGTTACCTCCTCAAAGAATTCTAACAGATTTGTCAGGTATGACCTCCCCTTGATGAAACCATGCTGACTTTGCCCTATTTTACCATGCACTTCCAAGTATTCTGAGATCTCATCCTTAATAATGGACTCTAAAATCTTACCAACGACCGAGGTCAGGCTAATCGGCCTGTAATTTCCCGTCTTTTGCCTCACTCCCTTCTTAAACAGGGGGGTTACATTAGCTATTTTTCAGTCCTCTGGGACCCTCCCTGACTCCAGTGATTCCTGAAAGGTCACCACTAACACCTCCACTATCTCTTCAGCTATCACCTTCAGAACTCTGGGGTGTAATCCATCTGGTCCAGGTGATTTATCCACCTTCAGACCTTTCAGTTTTCCTAGCACCTTCTCCTTGGTAATGGCCACCATACTCACCTCAGCCCCCTGACTCTCTTGAATTTTGGGGATGTCACTCGTGTCTTCCACTGTGAAGACTGACGCAAAGTATCTATTCAGTTCCTCCACCATTTCTTTGTTCCCCACTACTACATCTCCAGCGTCATTTTCCAGCGGCCCAATGTCCACTTTTGCCTCTCTCTTACCCTTTTATATATCTAAAAAAACTCTTGCAATCTTCTTTTATATTACTGACTAGTTTACCCTCATATTTAATCTTCTCCCTCCTTATTTCTTTAGTTGTCCTCAGTTGGTCTTTGTAGGCTTCCCAATCCCCTGGTTTCCCACTGCTCTTCGCCACATTGTATGCTTTCTCTTTAGCTTTTATGCTGTCCCTGACTTCCCTTGTCAGCCATGGTTGCCTCGTCCTCCCTTCAGGATGCTTCTTCTTCCCAGGGATGAATTTTTGCTGTGTCTCTCAAATTACTCCCAGAAACTCCTGCCACTGCTGTTCCACTGTCCTTCCTGCTAGGCTCATCTCCCAGTCAATTTTGGCCAGCTCCTCCCTCAACTCTGTAGTTTCCTTTATTCAACTGTAATACTGTTACATCTGATTCCAGCTTTTTCCTCTCAAGTTGCAAGGTAAATTCTATCATATTATGGTCACTTCCTTCTAAGGGTTCCTTCACCTTAAGCTCCCTTATCAAATCTGCCTCATTACACATCACTAAATCTAGAATTGCCTGTGCCCTAGTGGGCTCCACCACAAGCTGCTCCAAAAAGCCATCTCGTAGACATTCCACAAATTCCTTTTCTTGGGATCCACTACCAACCTGATTTTCCTAGTCCACCTGCATATTGAAATCCCCCATGATCACTGTAACCTTGCCTTTCTTACACACCTTTTCTATCTCCTGGTGTACCTTGTGCCCCACATCCTGACTACTGTTCGGAGGCCTGTACATAACTCCCACCCCCACCCCCTCTGCTAACCTGCCTATCTTTTTGATAGGATGTATATGCTTGGATATATAGCTCCCAGTCCTGATCCCCTTGCAGCTATGTCTCCGTAATGGCCACCGCATCATACCTGCCAATTTCAATCTGCGCCACAAGCTCATTTACCTTATTTCGTATACTGCATGCATTCAGATACAACACCTTCAGTCCTGTATTTCTCGTCCCCTTTCTCCTCATTGTCATCCCTTTATCTAATGTGCTTGAAGTTAGATTCCTAGCCCTTTCCAAACACTCTGTCCTATTTTGTGTTCTGGAAACTTTAATAGCCTCTCCTGGGCTCTCCTTTCTTTTCAGTTTTTTCATAATTTTCCATAAAGTTGAATCCACCCCACCACACGCTAACCTGCTGCTTTCTTTCCCATTAGTCATACTTCTTGGAGTTTTATCCTTCCCTCCACCACCCCCCCACCCACCCACCACTACCACTTTCTAGTTTAAAGTCCTGTTGACCACCCTATTTACCCTTTTCGCTAGAACATTGGTCCCAGATCGGTTCAGGTACAGATCGTCCTAACGGTACAGATCCCTCCTGTTCCAATACTGATGCCAGTGCCCCATGAAATGGAACCCCTCTTTCCCGCACCACTCCTTTAGCCACGTGTTTACTTCCCTTATTCTCAGGTCCCTATGCCAATTTGCACGTGGCTCGGGTGGTAATCCGGAGATTATAACCCTTGAGGACCTGTTCTTTAATTTAGTTCCTATTTCCTGATAATCCCCAATCAGGTCCTCTTTCCTAGTCTTACCTATGTTATTTGTCCCGACGTGGATCACAACAACTGGATCCTTCCCCTCCCTCTCCAATAGCCTTTCAAGCCGGTCAGAGATGTCCCTCACCCTGGCACCGGGCAGGCAACATACCATGCAGGACTCTCGATCCTGCTTACAAAGGAAGCTATGAATTCCCCTAATTATAGAATCCCCACAACTACCATTTGTCTTTTTGCTCCCCCCTCTTGAATGGCCTCCTGTGCCACGGTGCTGTGGTCAGCTGGCTCATCCTCCCTACAGCCCTCTTCCTCATCCACACAGGGAGCAAGTACCTCGTACCTGTTGGACAAGGTCAAGAGCTGAGGCTCCTCTGTTCCTGAACACAGGATCCCTCTAACTGCCTGACTTGCAGTCACACCCTGCTGACCCTGACCGGACTTGAGGTACTTAATCTATCGGGTGCGACCGCCTCCTCTTTCTTATCTACTGGTTAGTCCTCCTGAATTTCAAGGGGCCTAAAGGCTCTTCGAGCTGCTATCTCATCGGCAGTTAAGGCTGAAATCAGGACATTAACATCTATAAGTATCAACAGCTCAAATTATGCAGATTAATGGGAGTTCTGATCGAAACTTTTATGTCTTACCCAGTCTCTATGGTATACTTCAAGCAGCCACAAAGACAAAAAGTGAGGACATCTTGCCTTGGAAGTGGGGGTGGGGGGGGGGGGAGAATTAGATTAGGGAAGAACCTCATTTTCCCAGCAGCTAGTTTCACAGGACATGTTATCACGGTTATCAGCTGCATCCTGTTGGTATGCCATTTTGCACCAAAAAAAGAACAGAACAGCATGAAAGCTGAAATCTATTCTAAACTTTACAAAGCAATAATATAACAGCAGAACTGAGCTAACCACTGGAAAGAAAAGCCTTAGGTATATCTGTTACAGGAATGTCCTACCCGAATCTCTGTCTTGACATTCTGTTCCTTGGTCAGTATGTGCAGCTCCTCTGTCATCTTCTCCATCTCCTGGAAACAGGAGGATATAGGTCATTTCAGGTCGTTGCTCAAAAGGCAATGTAAAAGGCCAGGGCCCATAGGTTACACCACCAAAGTGGAAGAGTTAGAGACAAGGTAGGGCAAGTCAGATCTGACATTGTAAAAGTGATTACAGGAAGCGAAAAGGGAGGGAGAGAAGCAGCACTGCAGAAAGAGAAAAACGGAGAGAGGAGTGAAAAAGATGATAATAGGAAGACAAAGAAAGGAAAAAAGAAAAGATCTGGCAACAACCACAAGACACTGGACCAACATCAGGTAATAAAATATTCAAGAGCTGGTGAAGGTACTAACCCCACAGATCCAAGATCTATAGTCTACTGGTTTAATTATTACAACACCCACATGATCTATCATAAAGAAACATAGTAAATCAATGATCAGTGTCACATCTTATAGTGTCAGCTTGGCTCAATTGGTGGCAATCTCATGAATCAGAAGGATTGCAGAAAGGCTTGGGCTGATAAGTAGTAAGCAACATTTGTGCCACACAGGTGCCAGGCAATGAGCATCTCTAACAACAGAGAACCTAACCGTCTCATCTTGACATTCAATGGCATTACCATTACTGAATCCCCCCACTGGCATCATCTTGGGGGTTACCATTGACCAGAAACTGAACTGGACTAGCCACATAAATATTGTGGCTACATGAGCAGGTCAGAGGCTGGGAATTCTATGGCAAGTAACACCACATGACTCCCCAAAGCCTTTCAATCATCTACAAGGTACAAGTGAGGAATTGACAGAATACTCGCCGCTTGCATGGATGAGTGCCGCTCCAACAACACTCAAGGAGCTTGACACCATCCAGGACATAGTAGCTTGCTTGATTGGCATCCCATCCACCACCTTAAGTATTTACTTCCTCCACCACTTGCACACTGCTGCCACTGTGTGCATCATCTACAAGGTGCAGCGCAGCATAGCAACTCACCAAAGGTCCTTTGGCAGCACCTTCCAAACCAGTGAACCATATCATCAATCCTTCACTGTCGCTAGGTCAAAATCCTGGAATGCCCTCGCTAAAAGCACAGTGGGTGTAGCTAAACCACATGCACTGCAGTGGTTCAAGAAGGTGACTCACCAGCACCTTCTCAAGGATAATTAGGGATTGGCAATAAATACTGGCCTTGCCAGCGATATCCACATCCTGTGAAAGATTTTAAAAATTGTGGATTTAAACCCTACTCTTGAGCTTGAGCACACAAACTAGATTAACATTACAATGCTGAATTATTATGGGGCCATCATTCAGATGAGGATTAAAAGGAGATGTTATCTTTAGGTTTAGGTGTTAAAAATCCCACAATGAGAAGCAGTGTGGCATTCAGCTGAAGACAAGAGAAAAATCTTGCCTAATCCAATGCCACAAAAATGATTAAGTGGTTATTCATTTCATTGCAATTGCCAAGATCTTTCTGCACACAAAATGGCTACCATAGATGCTCTTACCTAAGGCACTACATAAATGCATGTTTTATTTACACACACAAACACCACACACACACACACACACACACACACACACACACACACACACACACACACACACACACACACACACACACACACACACACACACACACACACACACACACACACACACACACACACACACACACACACACACACACACACACACACACACACACACACACACACACACACACACACAGTGTTACAAGATTCCTGAAATAGGGGAGAAATAAACTGGAGCTCACAGTGCTGATCACAATCCAATGAAGCACTTCTGAAAAGCGCATGTGTGGACCACGAATGAGACCAGCATCGGATTCAGCTCTGACTGTCCCATGAGAGAACAGTTTGCTGATGTTTACTCTCCATGCTTACACCTGTAGAATGAGCACTTAGGTGTAGCATCAGGAGGTGCCCAGTGCCCAAGCAAGAGTCAGCAGCTTCAGAAAAGGAGAAAAATAGTTGGTGGTAAACAAGGAAACCATGTATAACGTGGGGGGATACCAGGGAAAACACAGGTGACTGTGAAACAAAAAATGTATATTAAGGTCAATAAGTGCAGCAATACTGATGTGATGCAGTGAATAGATGGTAAAGGAAGTTGCTATGGAGGTGTATCACCAGCAAAGTCTTGACAAACAGTCCAGTTTTGAAGTGGGCAGTCTGCAAACTTCCAAGAATAAACTAATGTATTGTTTCAAAGAAACCAATTATTTCTGTTTCTCATAATATTATTAGTTAAGGTTTCTGATTATTTCATCGGAGCAAAGCAAACCAGATTTACGTTATGATCCTACCCTCAACACATCTTGATCACTAGGTGAAATAGTGGAAAGATGAGGAGCAATTAGATCAAAGTTTATTACGTTTGTTCTTCTCTCTCCCTCCAAACTGCTTCAACTTCTCCCTAGATTGGCAACAACTTCAAATTTACTGCTACTAATATCTGGATCAGGATAGCAACCAGCCTGTGAAGTTTCATAAGATGGAATAGAAAGACTTGCATTTCTGTAGTACTCATCATTACCTCAGGATGCCCAAAAGCGTTTATAGACAATGAGGTATTTTTGAAGTGCAGTCACGGTTATAATGTATGAAATGCAGCAACTTACATAAAGTATGATCTTGAAAGCAGCAATTAAATAAGTGACTAGACAATCTGTGTTAATATTATTTGAGCGATAAATATTGGCTAGAACACCTAGGAAAACTAGCCTACTCTTCTTTAAAAACCACCATGGAATCTTTAATGTCCACCTGACAGATTATCAGGACCTTGGCTTAATGTCTCATCTAAAAGATGCAATCTCCCATAGCACAGGGAATGGTATTATCACTGGACTAGTAATCCAGAGACCTAGGATTAGGCTCCGGGGACCAGGGTTTGAATCCCACCATGGCAAATGATGAAATTTGAATCTGGAATTAAGTCTAATGATGACGAACAATGACAGTAATAAAAACGCATCTGGTTCACTAATGTCCTTAACTGGTCTAGCCTACATGTGACTCCAGATCAAAAGCAGTGCGGTTGCCTCTTAAATGTGCTCTGGCAAGCCCCTTGGTTTAATCCAACCACTAAAACCTAAAAAGGAATGAAACCAGATGAACCACCCAGCATCGAAGTAGGCTCTGGAAATAACAATGGAGCAGCACCAGACATTCTAAAAATGAAGTGTCAACCTGGTGAAGCTGCAACCCAGGACTACTTGCATGCCAAACAACATAGGCAGCAAGTGATGGATAGAGCTAAGCAATTCCACAACCAACGGATCAGATCTAAGCTCTGCAGTCCTGCCACATCCAGTCATGAATGGTGGTGGACAATTAAACAACTCACTGGAGGAGGAAACTCCACAAATATCCTCATCCTCAATGATGGGGAAGCCCAGCACACCCGTGCAAAAGAAGTGCCGAGATCCATCTCGGCTACCTCGAAGAGGTCCCCAGCATCACAGCCAGTCTTCAACCAATTCGATTCAATCCACGTGACATCAAGAAATGGCTGAAGGCACTGGACACTGACAATATTCCAACAACAGTACTGAAGACTTGTGCTCCAGAACTTGCCATGCCCTAGCCAAGCTGTTGAGTGACTGCCCTTGACATCAAGGCAGCATTTGACCAAGTGTGGCATCAAGGAGCCTGAGCAAAACTGGAGTCAATGGCAGTCAGGAGAAAACACTCCCCTGCTAGAATCATATCCAGCACAAAGGAAGATGGTTGTAGTTGTTGGAGGTCAATCGTCTCAGTTCTAGGACATCACTACAGGAGTTCCTCAGGTAGTATCCTAGGCCCAACCATATTCAGCTGCTTCATCAATGACATTCCTTCCACCATAAGGTCAGAAGTGGGGATATTCACTGATGATTGCACAATGTTCAGTACCATTCGCGTCTCCTCAGATACTGAAGCAGTCCAAGTCCAAATGCAGCAAGAACTGGGAAATACCCACGCTTGGGCTGACAAGTGGCAAGTAACATTCACACCACACAAATGCCAGGAAATGATCATCTCCAACAAGAGATAATCTAACTATCGTCCCTTGACATTCAATAGCATTACCATCGCTCAATCCCCCAGTATCAAAATCCTGGGGGTTTCCACTGACCAGAAACTGAACTAGACTAGCCATATAGATACTGTGGCTACAGGAGCTGGTCAGAAGCTAAGAATTCTGTGGCGAGTAACTCACCTCCTGAACCCCCAAAGCCCGTCCACCATCTACAAGACACAAGTCAGGAATGTGGTGGAATACCCTCCTCTTGCCTGGATGAGTGCATCTCCAACAACACTCAAGAAGCTTGACACCATCCAGGACAAAACAGCCCGCTTGATTGGAACCTAATCTACAAACATTCACTCCCTCCACCACTGACACACAGTAAGCGGTAGTGTGCACCATCCACAAAATGCAATGCAAGAACTCACTATGGCTCCTTAGACAGCCCCTGTCAAACCTACGATTGCTACCATCTAAAAGGACAAGGGGGCAGCAGGCACATGGAAACACCACCACCTACAAGTTCTCCTCCAAGTCACACACCATCCTAACTTGGAAATACATCACCATTTTCATCGCCGCTGAATTAAGAGTCCTAGAGCTCCCTCCCTAACAGCACTATGGGCATACCTTCACCACAAAAATTGCAGCTGTGCAAGAAGGCAGCTCACCACCACCGTACTAAGTAGCAATTGGATGCACAATAAATACTCACCTTGCCAGCTATGCCCAAATCTCATGACTGAATGAAAATAAAAATGGGACCCACGAGAATGCTACCAAGGAGCCAGGAATGACACCTTGGCAATAGTCACAGTCCAACCTCATCCATGAGCGAGAGCCACTTGACAAAACTACAGGACAGCTGTTTATACCTGCAAAGTCTTAGATAAACAAATCTGCAGTATTTGCTAAGAATACAGACAGACTCCTCATTTCTATATTTGGTTCGTGGCGTAAATTCACAGGAAAACTTAAATCATGATATGGGAGTCCTGGAATTAACAGGAAGAGACAGCTGAAACGACACGATCACTGAAGCATGATTCACATCGATAATTCATTTCCACTGATATTAATTCAACGCAGGCTCAGTAACTCCTTCAAACCAGCTGTCTCTAGTTCATGCTCTTTACACTGGTGTCATTGTCTCATATTTCCTCACCATTAGAGCAGGAAGCTGTTAGGCATCCCCACAATGTCAATGCTACTTTGATTAATACCAGGCACACGTTGGAAGGTGTAGATTAACAATTCATGCCCCCAGGCTCAATATCATAAAATTACCATTGCATCAAAAAAAAATTCCAAGGTAAATTACTTCAACATTGAAAGAGTTCTTTCAAGGCTTCACTACTGGTCAAGTGGGTTTATCCAGGAAATGGCTGAGCTATCCAGACAAGGTAGATCCCAGAGTCAATTCTTGATCTGTACTGAGTTAACTAGATCGATGGTAGGAATGATAGGGCCCTAGATCAGAAGGAAAGCTGGTCTAAGACCCCAGTGTTGAAAATGCAGACAAGGACCGAGGACAGGATCGGGCTCGTGTGTAACGCTTCCAGCAGTTAAATAGCCAGATAACAGTCAACATCAAGGATTACCAATGAAAAATTGACACTTTATTGAAAGACAAACAGGGATCAAGCAATTGAACACTTTCAGTAGAAGGAGATGGAACTGGAGAAAATCAGAACAAAAATGTACGACTTTGCTGATTGCTGCACAGAAAATGTTAGATATTGGTGGACAGGCCACATGCAGTAGTAAATAAGCCAAATAGAAATCTGGGTTGTACATGCCTGGAATAGAATATGAATGCCAAGGTGTGATTCTGAGTCTATACAATACTGTGTGCAATTCCAACCAATATGATTGACTCTTAACTGCCCTCGGAAGTGGCCTAGCAAGACAGTCAGTTGTACCAAACCCAGGGCAACTAGGGATGGACAATGCCAGCCTTGGCAGCAACACCCACATTCCAATAATGAATAAAAAAAACAGTTCTGGGTAAGATTACATGAAGGACATCATGTTATTAGAAAAAAAGGGTACAAAAGGGCTACCTGTCCAACATCTGGCGTCAGACACTTCAGCTTCAAGGAGAGACTGCAGAAGCTTGGACTTCTGTATACTAGACAAAATGAAGCTCAGGGATGACTCAAGATCCTTAAAAGGTACAAAGCTGAACCTTGAGAAAGTGTTTATCATGAGCCCAGGGTATGGCACGAAGCTCAGAAGGGAGAAGATGAGTGAGCCGATCAGATAGAATTATTTTACATCTATGATACTAGACATTTCAAATGAATTTTTGGGGAGGCAGCAAGTCTGATTAACAACAGCAATTTTGAGGAGTTGGGCAAGCAGTTAGTGAGTAAAATAAATTGAGGGATTACAGAGACTGGACTGTATGTATTTTGTCTTGAACTCTGGGACCAGCCAATTGCTTGAAATTATCTTTTGTGGTTCTGTACCTTCCTATTTAAAATTGACGAGAGAAGAAAATATAACTATTTTGAGACAATTGTGATATATTGATTATCTTACCTTTACTGGGAGATTACAGGAGGCGATAGCAAAATTTGAATTCAATAAAAAATCTAGAATTAAAAGCCTAATGATGACCATGAAACCATTGCTGATTGTTGTAAGAACTCATCTGGATCACTAGTGTCCTTTAGGGAAGGAAACCTGCCATCCTTACCTGGTCCGGCCTACATGTGACTCTAGATGTGATTGACTCTTAAATGACCTCTGAAATGATCAAGCCACTCAGTTCTCAAGAGCAATTAGAAATGGACAATAAATGCTGGCCTAGCCAGCAATGCCCCCATCTCACAAACGAATTTTTAAAAAAATTCCACCCCATCAATTCTGGGATACAGAGGTGGGAGGTCTGTCTTCAAATTCCACTCAGTCCATCCACTGTTAAGTTCATGAAATATGCTATTTCAAGTAACACAAGCTATGAAACTCAGTACGGAGAAGAAACAGTCACGCAATACAAAAATCATTTTATTGACAGATAAAGTGGAGTGTTAGCAGATTGAAAGGTTTGCAATAATACAGCGCCTCAGAATATCTCTTAGGTACATGGCAAAGCTTTTCACATACAATGAATTACTTCATAGTGCAGGATGGTTGTGTAGGCAAACATGGCTGACGTGCATAACAAGATTCCACAAACAGCAGGGAAACAAATGCCAAGTTTTGCCTTGTTTTTTGTTCGTTGAAGGAGAAATACTGGCTGGGGAACTCATTGTTTTTCTTTGTATAGTGCTGAGAGATCCTGAATATCCATTTAATCATTGAAATAGGCAGAAGGGACCTTGGTTCAACATTCCCATCTAAAAAGATATATACGATTCTAAGCACCGTTGACAGAGTAGATGTTGAGGGGTTGTTCCCCCAGCTGGGCAGTCTGGATTTAGGGGTTAAAGTCAAAGGATAAGAGTTGACCATTTTAAAATAAGACGAGGAAAGATTTCTTCACTCAGCGTTGTGAATCTTTGGAACTCTCTAGCCCAGAGGGCTGTGGATGGTTAGTCATTGAGTATATTCAAGACTATTGACAGAAATCCAAGCTGCGCATTCCCTGAGATTTTGAAGCCAAGGATCAGCCATAAAATTAAATCACACATCAGGTTAAAGGGGCCATGTGGCCCACTTCATCTTCTGATTCTCATGTTCTTATGATAGCATTCCTGAATGTTGCACTGGGATGTGGTGCTGAAGTCCTGCTGTGGCATTTGAAACTTCAGCCTTTTAACTCAGTGGCAAGGATGGAACAAATTGTGAGAGGCTGATTTACAGCAGATAGAATTCTTCCAATTATCAATTTCCCTTAACTTCTTAGATATTCAACCAAGTAAAATAAACTATACTAAACAATTCAATATGTAAACACAATCATAATCTTATCTCCTGACTCTCCCCTCCTGTGATTTTGTAACAGATAAAAAGCCTAAGGATTTAAGACAATTGCAGTGAAGCTTTTGATTTTTTTTCCCCAAAAGTTATACTGTGCAAAACTCCAACAATACTTGGATATTTACCTAGAACAATAAGTATCTCAGATATTTCTTCCCCAATGCTATAAAATCACATCCTAGCCCATAAAGGAAGGCAGCCTGCTCCCAGTCATCCACCAAAGCTAATCCTCAACAAACCACTAGGAGTGGACCAGATTGTTTGACTTTTAGAATCCCCTACTCCCCTATTCTTCACATCATAATTTCACTCCTCCCAAAGACAGAACTGGGAATGAGTAGATTGCACTGATAAACAGTGAGGGATATGGCAGTGATATCAGTGTGGCAATCTACTTACTACAGCTATACAGGGCCTTGGTGAGACCACACCTGGAGTATTGTGTGCAGTTTTGGTCTCCTAAGAAAGGATATACTTGCCATTGAAAGAATGCGGCGAAGGTTCACCAGACTAATCCCTGGGGTGGCAGCATTGTCGTATGGGGAGAGATTGAGCCGACTAGGCCTATATTCACTGGAGTTTAGAAGAATGACAGGGTATCTCATTGAAATGTATAAAACTCTGACAGGGCTGGACAGACTGGATGCAGGGATGATGTTTCCTCTGGCTGGGGGGGTGTCGAGAACAAGGGGGTCACAATCTCAGGATAAAGGGTAAGCCATTTGGGACTGAGATGAGGAGAAACTTCTTCATTCAGAGAACCTGTGGAATTCTCTACCACAGAGGGCTGTGGGGGCCAAGACACTGAATATATTTAAAGAAAGAAATAGATAGATTTCTAGAGTCTAAAGGCATCAAGGGGTATGGGGAGAGAGCAGGAGTATGGCGTTGAGAGAGAGAGGTTCAGCCATGGTCGTACTGAATAGTGGAGAAGGTTCAAAGGTTTGAGTGAACTACTCCAGCTTCTATTGTCTATGTTTCTATGGCAAAGCATGTGGGTACACCAAATACATAGCATCATCAACTGCACCCCACACCCAGAACTACAACTAGCCAAATACAAAAACAATCAAATGGTAACATTTCTGGTTAAGACATTTCACAAGGGATCCAAGCAACCAAAATTAAGACAATTTTTTTGTCCAAATTTCTCATGTTCACACAGTACGATTGAGTTTTACATGCAGTGTGAAGGAGAGAGGAGTGGGTCCGAGACTACGTTTTTAAACTTAAAAAAGCACAATTATGAGGGCATGAAAGCAAAGCTGGCTGAAGTGAACTGGCAAGTTAGGTTAAAGGAGAGGTCACCAGAGATGCAACATTTAAGAGGCTATTTCAGAATACACAGAATAGATACATTCCAACAAAAAAGAAAAAGTCCAAGGGACAAACACACCATCTATGATTAACTAGAAAGGTTAAAAATAGTATCAAACTTTAAGAAAAAGTGTAGAATTGTGCAAAGATAGGTGGAAGGCCAGAAGATTGGACAGAATATAAGGAACAGCAAAGGATGACTAAAAGATTACCAGAGAGGGAAAAATTAGAGTATGAGAAAAAGCTAGCCAGAAATATAAAAGCAGATAGTATGAGTTTCTATAAATATTTTAAAAAGAAACAAGTTAACAAAGTGAGCGTTGGTCCTATAGAAAGTGAGTCAAGAGAATTGATAATGGAAAACAAAGGAATGGTAGATGAATTGAACAGGTATTTTGTATCAGTCTTTACTATAGAGAAAAAAGTAACATCCCAGAAGCAGCTATAAATCAGGAAATGGAGGTAGGGAGGAACTCAGGAAAATTACAATCACCAGAGAAGTAAGCGGTACTGAGTAAATTGTTGCAGCTATTGGTTGACAAATGCCCGGGTCCTAATGGACTTCATCCTATGGCCTTAAAAGAAGTGGCTAATGAGATAATTGATGCACTGGTTTTAATTTTCCGAAACTCTCTTCATTCGAGGGAGGTCCCATTCGACTAGAAGATAGCAAATGTAACTCCATTATTCAAAAAGGGAAGGAAACAGAAAGCAGGAAACTAAAGTCCAGTTAGCTTAACTCTGTTATAGGGAAAATGTTAGAAGCTATTATTAAAGAAGCTATAGCTGGGCACTTGGATAAGTTCAATGTAATCAGACAGAGTCATCATGGTTTTGAGAAAGGGAAATCATGTTTTACCAACTTATTAGAGTTCTTTGAGGAAGTAACATGTGCTGTGGACAAGGGGAACCAGTGGATATACTGTGCTTAAGATTTCTAGAAGGCATTTGATAAAGTGCCACATCAAAAGTTGTTGCGGAAAATAAAAGCTCATGGTGTAAGGGGGTAACATACTGGCATGAATAGAGATTGGCAGGCTAACAGGAAGCAGACAGTAGGCATAAATTGATATTTTTCAGATTGGCAAGATGTAAAGAGTGGTGTGCCACAGGGATCAATGCTGGGGTCTCAATGGTTACAATTTATATAAATGACTTGGATGAAGGGATGGATGGGATGGTTGTCAAATTTACTGATGACAGAAAGATAGGTAGGAAAGTAAGCTGTGAAGAGGACATAAGGAGGTTACAAAAAATATAGATAGGTTAAGTGAGTGAGCAACAATCTGGCAAATGGAGTATAATGTGGGAAACGTGAAATTGTCCATTTTGGCAAGGAGAATAAAAGAAAAGCATATTATCTAAATGGTGAGAGATTGCAGGCCTGAGAGGAATCTGGGTGTCTTAGTACATGAATTGCAAAAGGCTAGTATATAGGTACAACAAGTAATTAGGAAAGCTAATATAATGTTTTCATTTATTGCAAGGGGAACTGAATAGAAAAGTAGGGAGGTTATGCTTCAGTTAAACAGAGCACTAGTGAGACCACATCTGGAGTACTGTGCACAGTATTGGTCATCTTATTTAAGGAAGGATATAAATGCATTGGAAGCAGTTCAGAGAAGGTTTACCAGACTAATACCTGGAAGGGGCGGGTTGTCTTATGAGGAAAGGTTGGTCCGGCTAGGCTTGTATCTGCTGGAGTTTAGGAGTACGAGGCGATTTGGTTGAAACATATAAGATCCTGAGGGGTTTTGACAGGGTGGATGTGGAGAGGATGTTTCTTCTTGTGGAAGAATCTAGAACTGAGGGTCACTTTTTAAAAAAAGGATCACCCTTTTAAAACAGAGATGAGATGAAATGTTTTCTCCCAGAGGGTTGTGAGTCTTTGGAACACCCTCTCTGAAAAGGCAGTGGAAGCAGAGCCTTTGAATATTTTTATGGCAGAGGTGGATGGATTCTTGGCAAGCAAGGAGGTGATAGGCTATCGGGGGTGGGGGGGGAGGCCAGTTGCAGATTTGAGGTTACTATCAGATCAATGATCTTATTAAATGGCGGAGCAGGCTCAAGGGACCGAATCACATACTCCTGCTCCTTGTTTGTACGTTTGTATGTATGTAGTGCAACGGCAAGCTCTACAAACACTCATGCATCACAGCAAACCATGTTCCTATCCATGTCCACAAATGCAAGACCTCCAACAGGGGTCACAGAACACCGCCCATTATTGGGAATGATTTCCCCCTTCTTAACCCCAGAGTATGAATCTTAATTGTAGCATTCCTAGCGTTGTCCCAGCCGAAAACATCCAAACCAACACATTGTCCCCTGGGCAATCCTTTAATAGAATCCTCAAAATAACCACAAAAATTGTTCTGAATACAGCTGAGAAACTCCAACAGGGACACCCTTACCATGAAGGTCTTGAGACTCGCTTCCTGGCGCCTTGACCCGTCATTAACCTGCATGAGAAGGGTTTCTGTGCAAATATCCGCAAACACTTTTGTACAAACGCTGTTTGGAAGGAAAACATTTCAACAGGTTAGAAGAGAAAAACACCTTATCAAAAAGATACCTCAAATGAAAGGGTTATTTGAACCATTTATATTCTTAGCCCACACACACCTGTCCCACAATTACAAACAATAAAGTTGAGAACCCCAAAACCCTGTCACCTCTCTGTGCTTTTAAAACTGTATATGCTCAAATCAGGGAAACAGGCACCTTGTCTCAGGATCCAGCCCTCCCAGGTCATGTACAATACATTTGCAGAGGAAAGCTCACACTATTTTGCCTCATCAATATGCCTCAGTACCAACCTCAGAAAATTGATGACCTACTGCACTCTGATGCGACATTTATTCCATTTGCAACACCAGTCATCATTACATTACCAATTAAGTGCCCAATGAGAAGCAATCCTGATTTATGGACCCATGCCTACTAGGAAATAGATTGAAATTGCCCAAGTTTATTTCACACATGCAGTTTTTCAGTAGGCCAAGCGTACAGGAACAAAATGTAAACACTGCCATTCCATCTTTCCTTTAAAAATTCACTTGAGAAGGAACTAAGTGTTTTTGAAGAAAACAAAATTCAATTAGTAATTGATTGAGGGGGCACTACTCCTGCAGCTCCGAGAATTCTACATCATTCATTGAACCAGAAACTTTCTATTCTCTTTGGCATGTTACTACGCCAGATGGTGTAAAACGCAATATGTAATAGGGCTTTGATGGAAGCAACTCTTTCACACCTAAAACAATTCACCATTACCTATTTAAAAAAATATGTAAATTTTACCCGTGACAGTTTTTCAAGGGCGTCTACAGCCCAACAGGTCTTCTCTTCTGACTACATATGGTGCAAAAGTTCTGCAACATAAATAATAGAAGATCATTAACAAACTTTATTTACTTCACCAGGTTTCCATCTGTGCACAGTATAAGATTTCTCACCCAAAACCCATTCATTTTGATGGAAGGTCAAACAAATTAAACATTCACTTTGCATAGCATTAAACAGCTGATGCACTCATTGCTTTTGCCGTGATTCCTTTCTCACTCCTGCTCCCTGAAGGCACCCTTGGTGGATACATTCCAAAAGTATGCACAGCCCTTCTGTACCCAAGAACAGGAAAAGGTTCTTCAGGTCCCACAAGCCATCCATTTTGGCACTTTGCCTAGGTATCCATTCTTCATGTGCAATCCTTGACAATGACTGATGACAAGTTACTCAAGGTGGTTGGGGAGCAGAGAGAAGAGCTGAAAATCATAGCAAAGCCTGATGCTGTGCTCAAGTTCGGTTGCTATTTCCACCCCCAGTCCAAGCTTATTTATTCTTTCATTCATTCTTTAACAAGAAACTAATGGGAAACTAACATCCAATGAAACATATTTAAATGTCAGTAGTGGCTTGATTTCAATGTTCAAACTTCTGATCCAAAGCACAAGCCTTCATGAACACAGCCAAGAATGGTCATAATCCTTCCACTATTTCCCAGAGACTCAGATGAACAATTCTGATTCTTATGCTGGTCATTTGCCCTGTGCAAGCTTTTATATGAATTACTGAAAATATGCACATCTTTCAATTACACCAAGCATCAATGCTATTTTTTTCCAGATACTTACTATCCAAGTCTGTGATCCAAAATTATCACTTATTTCAATTGATACCTTTGCTTATAATGTATTCTACCTGTGGTTTCCCATTATCACAAACAACCCTAGTTTGCTGGGCACATTTAGGTCACACTTCCTACAAAATGAGTGACCACACTCCAAAAGTAATTTGTTGCCTGCCAAGTGTTTTTGGGATGCCCCAAGAATTTGTGTGTATAAATACACTCTTTCTTTCATACTAAAAAGGCAGCAAACTAAATTTTCAATAATATAAGCTGTATCTGGATTAGTTGCTGAGCATTATAGTGTCTGTTGATACTGATAAAGACATCATATCAGCCCATACAGTTTGAATTTATGCAACGTGCTTTATGCATGATCTCTTAATTCACCATCTCAAATTGTTCCCACCAGAAACAGCCCCGTTACTACATGCACCTCAAAGTGGTCCTGCAAGGTTCAAAGTGTTCTTTTCAAATTTTGAAATCTCAAAATCTGTATTTGTAGAGTTCTTTAACCAGGTCAAGTGGGCATGGTATGCAAATTTCCCACCCCCACTTTTACGCAATACAGAAATTCCAGTGACAACACCGCATATATTAAAAGCAACTGGCAGGAATTAAAAAGCAGTGCTTGAAGATTTAAAACCATGCCTTGAATATTCCTGTTAAAAAAAACAAAACCCTACTTACTACTCAATGCTGTCTACTGTCTAACACACAAATTACAGTACACAAACAAGGGTGGTACATAAAGCATGAGTTTTCCCACATTCATTGATAAAATTCTAAATGTCAGCATCCAAATATCTACTCCGTCTACGACTGGCACACCACAGCTGTAGTGTGCAACATCTACAGGATGTACTGTAGCAAATTGCCAGGGCTTTTTTGACAATGCCTCCCAAACCCACAGCCATCTACCACCTAAAAGGACAAGAAGAGTAGATGTAACGGAACACAATTATTGAAGTTCCACTATAGCCATACTTTCACCAGACTGACTGCAGCAGATCAAGATCACTCACTATTTACTTCTTCAAGGGCAACCATGTATAGGCAAAAAGCACCGGCCTTGCTAGCAACACTCGAATCACAAGAATCAATAAAAAATGTTCAATTAACTTATAATTACACAGTATATTACACAAGAAACAGTGAAAAGGTATTCCTGTCCAAGTCAAAAACTACTACTGATAATTTTCAAGTGATTGGTTTGAAGCATTTTCAGAGAAGTGACTCTGCTGGTTAGGAAAATACAAGTATTTAGATTATATTTTATTTATCTTGACCCCATCACCTCAAAATATCAGTTCGTACATGGCCCAACAGTCCTCAGGGAACAGAGAAAATAAAAAACAGCATGTAACAAGAATCTTCAGGTCAATCTAAAT
This sequence comes from Carcharodon carcharias, assembly GCF_017639515.1. NCBI lineage: Eukaryota > Metazoa > Chordata > Chondrichthyes > Lamniformes > Lamnidae > Carcharodon > Carcharodon carcharias. Next base: position 14,396,767 of record NC_054497.1, read on the forward strand.
GAAAAGTTCTTCATTACATTTTATTCACTCTCCCAAAATACCAACCCTACGCACTTCCCGTTATAGCATCTAGCTGTATGTGTGTCCTGGCCCTAACCACATTTCTTGGCAACCTGCTCCAGCTGTTGATTACCGTGCATGTATATAAAAATATGCTTCTCAACATCTGTTTTCAATTTGCCTTCACAACCCTGCCCTTGCTTCACTTGCCTTATCTGAAAGCAATGTTGCAAGTTTACTTTCTCTATCTGGTTAAGTATCAGATATATTTTATCTCTATGATGACACCCGAGTCACGATGCATGATTGACAGCGGGCAACAGCCTCATTCACTCTGGAGATAAGTTTTCTTAGCCTATCAGGGACCCAAGCCAATCAATTCAATCCTCTAAAGGAGGCAAGTAACCAGAGGGAAACCTCCCAAGACGATGATGTTCTGTGAATGCTCTCCTTGATTCCTAAAATAATCGCATGCATTTTTACAGGAGAATATTTGCTGCTGACTGACCTAAATACTGCACATTTTGGTTTGGAAACCTCAATGTGAACATCATTTTACTCACATATTTTACCACTGGCTCCAGACCAGGACTTCAGTTCCTCTGAATAATCATTTAGCAAAGGTGGTGTGTAGCTGAGCCTTCCAAACCATTAAACTGCAGGATTATTCCTACTAAATTAGCTCATCTCAGCCAGGTGATATTACAACTGGCCTCGGTGCTCCTGGGAGAGGGAAATTAAAGTAAATCAGCCTTGGCTCCTGATTGCTGTCCAGGAATTCTGGCTGGAAAGTGTGTATGCGTGGTTGCTAGGTAAGAACTATGACATCTCCTATAGTCAAATAGTCTGACCTTGCTCACAGGCAAGATTCACTCTCGGAGAATGGCCATTGGGTGAAATACCAGAGTTGACTTGGTGCCTGTGGAACTATACTCCAGCAGGGGAGAGAGGAAAAGGAGGCAAAATCTACATTAAAAAGGAATGCATGGCATAGCGTAATGTGGGGGAGGTGTGCAAAGATCCTAAAAAAAGAGAAAAAGGGGACAATATAAAGTATGTGGCAAATACAGATGGCTTTAATTATTACTCTGAGGGCAACATTTTGCAAACAACTTGTGTCCTCAAAGTAACCAATAGTATGATAATTAATCACAAAAGTACTATAATGTTTAAAATTGCACAAAGATATAAATACCAATTACACACAATAAAATAAAGCCACATTTAAAAAGAAAAACATTTCACCCAATTAATGATGCAGACCACGTCTCAAACAGGTTGTTACTCTTTTTGGTAATAAAAAGCGAAACAAATTTTTTTTTGCAAAAATTGTAGAGGTAAGGATCTATTGACTGAGATTCTTCCTAAATATGGCTTATATTCCAGCCCCCACCCCCAATGAAGGGTACATTCTTTTAAAAAAAATCCATTGCATTTTTTTCATTCCCATTTTAACGCTCACCCATCTCGAGCGCGTGTCTCAACCAATGAGACAACGGTAAAATAGGACAAAAGAGCTCTCCGACGGTTGAAAGCCAGCCAAATACTTGGGAGAGAAAAACAAAAACAAAACATAAAACACACATGAACACGCACACAACACAGCGGGAACTTGAAAAATGGCAACAAATATTCTGTCTCCCTCTCTCTGTAGTAAAGCAGTTTTCGCTGGGTGCTGGGCTCCTGATGAATGGTCACTCGCAGACACCGCCTCCCAAAAATACAACACTGCTTTGCATACGTTTAATTGCTGTCACACATACTTGGCAGTTTGCCCACCTCATAACCAAACAGACTGCAGTCATTGGAAGGTGGAGGAGGCGGAGAAGGAAAGGAAGCAGCAACCTGTGCAGTTTTCACGACACTGTACTGAAAGAATTATGACGAGGGAACTGTTCAGGAGAAAATGGAGGCTGGAATTTCGAGTGTTGCAGTGCAGGCAGAACTTTATTAACCCCTTGGCTGCCATAAGCACAGGCTTCGGTTTGAATTAAAATACACATCCTGAAAGAGTTTGCGAACAAACCACAGGGTTCCTTTGAACATTATCACAGCTGAAATCAAAGACGTTTTTCTGGAAATAAAAATCTCAGCCAGGAAACAGTTTGGCCTCAGTTTTTCTAAGCTCAAGAAAGAAAATATCAATTGATTATTATTCAGTGACTCCTGCTAGAAAGTGCATTTAGGGCTTAGGACGAGAACAGGGTCGGGCTTAGTTGTGATGCCCTGAGCCTACACCTGCTCCTCCTGACGGCTAAATAGCCAGCCAGCCTGCTGACCAAATCACATCAAGATTGACCACTTGGGGTCAACTGTTCCTGTATCCTTTCATCTCCTTATCCCATTTTCCATCATCCATCTAGCTAATCTAATCTTGAATGTTGACACATTTACTTCTTCAACTACTAACCTTGAAAATGAATTCTGCAGCTCATAACTCCACCAAGTTTTTCTTGCTCTGTTTCAAACCTCACATTTAATCTTGGTTCTATAGCATGTTGTTCTAGATCCTTTCACAATTGGAAACAATCTGCTTTTATCATGTCCATTCTTTTATCATTTAAAACACCATCATACCACCCCATAAACTGCATTGTTCTAATGAGAAAAGTCTGAATTTCCAACTCCTCCTTCCTACTTACATTCTTTCATAAACCTACAACTATGGAAAAACTATTTAAAGAAGTTAGCACTGTACGTAACCTTCACATGTCTACCATAAGACTTTGCTAAAAGCCTAGCAACAGCACCACTATGGCCAAGACAGTTGCACAACAGCAAGCAAGTTAGTTACGAACATGCACAAGACAGGAGTTTGTACTGAAGCTCCACTAATCATTTATGTTGCAAAACTTCTTTCTGGTTTTGTTATACACAAAGATTGAAGAATAGTGTTTCACGTGGTTATTACTCTTAATTTACTGTGAAATGCTTTGCTAAAATAGATAATGACGTCATAGGACTTCAGGAGGTTAACAAGCCATGGGACCAGACTGATGAAAATGCTCCCCTCTCTCTCTCTCTCAGATGCAAAGCTGCAAAGATTGTTTGGCAGTTAAATTCAGGGTATCAGGGAAGAAGTGCACAGAATTAAGCAGCCACTCCTGTGGGACTCTCCCAAAGTTAATCATAGAATTTTACAGCACAGATTATTATTTAGCCTATCCTCCTGCGCTAACTAACTCGCTGAAAGTTGTCCATTCAGTCCTATCCACTTCCCCCATACCCTTTAATAGAATTGTAGAATTTTAAGTGCTCTTCAACTGGGACAACACCTTTATAACAAATACATGGTTTCTATTGGAATGACAAAGCAAGCTAACCCACTATGCCATCACATATTCAAATTCAAAAACAATGCCATTTGGTTGCATTAGAAAGCAGAACTAACAAAAGTGATTCCACTTCATACATCAACCCTGACTGTCTGCTATTCCCTTTTATTCCATAAAACACTTGGTTGAAAAGTTCTCCCCAACTCCTCTGCCATCTTTGCAACTTTGGGCTTGTACATCACACAAACCAACCTTAATACAGATTTCTCAAAACAGCATTCCATCATTCCCCCAGGAGTTTTGCATAGGCCATTTTAAATGGCAGAAGCCGATGTGCTCAGTGAGTGAATAGAGTGAGCCATAAAGTTGCAGATGGTCTATGACCTATCTATAATTAGCTGAGCTCAGATGGTTTGCACATGGATATTGGTGGAATGCCCATGACTGAACAGCACACTGACACTCAGTATAGGCTCATGTAACTCAGTGCAGTCCAGGGACAGTGCTGCACTGTTGGGGGCGTGTGAGAAATTAAACTGAGGCCACGTCTACCCTCTTAAATGAAATCGTTCCCACGGCACTATTTCAAAGAAAAGCAGGGAAATTCCCTTCGCTATACTGGCCAATATTTATCCTTAAACCATCACCACTAAAGCAGATTACCTGGTCATTACCAAATTGTTTGTGGTACAGTGCTATGTGCATACTGACTGCCACATTTCATACACCACACTTTAAAAGTACCCAATTGGCTGTAAAATGTTCTGGGAAAATCCTGAAGTCATGAAAGGCACTATATAAATGAGAATTCATCTTTACACAAAGGAACAGCCACTTAGGTGAGATACTGGAAACCAGCCACCAACTGTGATGCCAATACTCCAGGAGTCAATGCATTCACAATAGCGAAGAAAGTTATTAGGACAAAGAAACTCCAAATTCACCATTAAATTACAATGGGAAAGGGACAACAATAAGAGTACCAGCCATCAAATGAAATTCTACACCTCGAGGGTCAGACTGAGAACTCGAGACAACCTTATCTGACATCAGCAAATGTTCTTCTCCATTAACAAAACCAACAGGAATCAAGAGGGAGCCAGACAGGTGACCTGAATGACAAAACAAGAAGTAAGTACTAGGATACAAAGGTGGTGTGCTGTGGGGCTCATTATCTCAACATTACTACCAACTGGAAAGTTGATCATAAGTGAGGGGGAAAACGCATTTTGCTAGTAAATTTTGTATTATAATCACAAGAGGTACCATTAAGTAATTAAGTTACTGCCCACGCACTTTAACTTCTATTGTTACATTTTGCTGAATTAGAAAAAGGGAGAAGGCATAGTAAGCAAGATAAAAATGCAGGGGGGGACAAGAACATTTCATTCCCGTTCTTTTTGCAAATCTCAACCCCATCTATCTACCTTTGCACCATATCTTTTAATTTATTCTTACTCCAGATATGCACCTAATCTGACTCTGAAGGTAATATATTTCAAGATCTGAGTATTTTGTTATGTTGCACCCTCAGCAGCCCTGAGAGTTGCATACCATGAAAGAAAGCAGTTGCCAAGTGGGACTCTTGCCGATTGCATTCTCGAATTCAAGAAACTCTTTTGTCACTGTGGGGATGGTGCAAACCTAGAAATCAGCTTTGGAGACACATTTATAGGAGGCCTAAAGGACAATAAAATCCAAGCCAAGCTTTTGCGCAAAAACAATAAGCTGACATGGAAGGAGGGCCTGTGGTGATACCACAGACATGGAAATGGCAGAAAGAGATAGTTGCAGATTGCAAGAGAGCTCTTTTCCTGAGCCAGCAGGGGAGATCCACTAGAGTTCAGTGAGATCCAGGCCACAGCAGCCAAGTTTACAATCTCAGAGACAGAAATTTAGATGCTGCCACTGCCATGGTAGCCACCAACCATTTAAATGCCCCATTTCCAATCAACCTGGTAGATCCAAAGTTAATTGAGGAATCTGGAAATGCTTGAGTACACATATGGACAATGTGGAAACAGAAGTTGATGCTATCGGGCAGGAAGATCAAGAGTTATACTCAGTCAGAGAGCAAGAAAAACAGCGCATGGAAGATGAGAGTAACCGGGCTGAAGATAAAATTCCAACACCCACAGTAGAAACTTAGAGATTCTCAACTTATTTTCATCATTAATACAGCTGCAGCCATATCTGTTATTTCAGGAGGAGAGCAGAAGTCACTTTTGCTTATGCAAAGTTGGTATGAAACTGACAAGTTATTCCAATAACTGTATTCCAGTGTCAGGTGAAGTTAGTGTTAAGAGTGGAATGTGATGATGCATCCTACTGCTTCCAATTGGTAGTAGTAGAAGGGAACAAAATCACCCTAATGGGAAGGAAATTATTCAAGAAAGCGGCTGCGTTTATTTGTGCCGTAACACTAGGAAGAGCACTTCCGGCACATGCACAGAGGCAGTGTTAGTTACGGAAAGTGAGAGATGCTTTTAAGAGCAGGTGGTGTCTTATAACTCATTTTATCATTTGCAATTAGACAGATATCCTAAATTAAGTTTTAAGATGAAAACTGGTATTAGTGAGTAAATTAAACAGAATCATGTTAGGATTGACGGTTCCTCAAAATGTTTTCCATTTGCCAATCATTGTTATTAAAATTTGCATCAGAAATACATTGAGGTATTGCTTTCTTAATAGCATCTGCAAGAAGTCCTATCAAAAAGACTTTGAGAAACATAAAAATGTATGGGTTGCAATATTGCAATATTTATTAACATTTTCTACAAATAAATGTATTTTTCGGTAGCTAGGCTCTCCCAGAAGGCCCCTGTTAACACTTTATAATTTTAGCACCACAGGGCCTTTATTCACCGCAAAACTAAAAAATAATTGAAAAAAATTAATTGCCCAATGACTCGGATTAAGAGCCCCATTTATTAACAAATGAGCCAGCCGAGCTGAGCAGGAATTGGGATTTGCCATGAAATGGATACTCCTGCTGCCAACCAAAAAGGCATTAGGATCAGCTGCGCATGCATCGGTGCTGCAATGCAGGCTGAGTGTGCATACGCCTTTCCAGTCGGCAGGAGTTAGTGTAAGAAACTATGGTTAAACTGGGCCGAGTTATTTAAGAGTAGGAATCAGTAAGAGTATGTCTGCCATTAAGAGAGTGCTAAGAAAGCACAAAGTGGTCTTTGAGCAAGGAAGTCCAAATGATTGTAGTAGGCATCACAAGGCTGAAGCCAAGATAAAGAACAATGTACAGCCAACATTTTTCAAGATTAGGCAGTGCCATAAGCACAGTTTGAAGCAGTAGGTGAAGAGCTGAATAGATTAGAAAGAACAGGGGCATTAAATAAGGTGAAGGGGAGTGAATGTGCTGCACCCACGTTGAAAAAGCAGAAGGGTCCATTCAGATTTGGGGATTATAAAGAAACAGTAAATAAGCTAAATGAGAATGATACTTACCCACTGCCTACCAGTGAAGATTTGTCTTCTAATTTAGCCAATGAAAAGGTGTTCAGTAAAATAGATTTGTCAAATACATATTTGCAATTAGAATTACAAGAATGACAAGAGCAAGGAACTGCTTACCATTCAAACACACAAAGAGTTGTATCAATACCAAATTTGGTAACCGCAGTGTTCCAAAGCATCATGGATCAGGTACTAAGTGGAATGGCAGGAGTGTGCTGCTCCTTAGGCGACATTGTAATTAGCAGTAAGACATAGAGAGCACATTGTAAGGTTGAATGTACAAAGTCCTAGATTGACTTCAAGAAATTGGCATTAAAGCTAAAAAGCACAAATGCTGCTTCATGGTGTTAAACGTAACATATCCGGATCACCACAGAAGTTGTCTGATGGGATTTTGAAAGCAAAGAGACCAGAGAACAAAGAATAACTTAAAACATTCAAAAGGATTGTTGTGTATTATTCTAAGTCCATCCCCCAACTTATCTAATACATTCAATCCACTGTATCAACAGCTGAAAGATGGAATAGATTGGGAATGGTCAGTGAAGTGTCAGAAAGCATTTGTAGGGGTAAATTAAGTACTGACTAGTGATGCTGTTTTGACCTATGGTCCCAAGAAACAACTGGTTTCAGCGTACAATGCCTCACCACAGGGATCAGGTGTGGTACTAACTCACATAGAAGACTGTGTGGAGAAGGCTGTAGCGTATGCTTCACATACCTTAGCAAAGTCAGGGCAAAATTATTCTAAAATTGAGAATCAGTATTTTGTTTTGGTCGATTAATAGCAAGAGCAAGTGATAAATGTTAAGTCTATGCCCAATACCACAAGTGCCAAAATTATTGAGGTTTTGGAGAAGCTGATTTGCAATTTATGGGTTGCCAGAGGTGTTGGTGTCAGATAATGGTCCATCAAGAATGGTCAATATTTCTGAGTAAGAATTGAGTTAATAAACACAGTCTAATACCACCATATCACCCAGCATTGAATGGTGCTGCAAAAAGAAATGTACAGATTATGACGAGGTATTTGCAGGAGCTTACGTTAGTTGTGTTGCTAGACAATAATTTCCATGTTCTTTTTTGAAACAGGCTGGACAATTTTCTGTACTCTTATAGAATGACACCACAGGTTACTTGAGTTAGCGTTTAAACACACTTCTAGGACAATGTTTGGTTTTCTTAAGCCTGACATCAATAGCAAAGTAAGAGGAAAGCAAGACAAAGTCAAGATAAGTCATGATACACCAGGTATGAAACTTACAAGTTCAATGCTGGTCAGAAGGTCATGATGAAAAACCAATGAGGTGATAAGGAAAAGTATGTAATTGTTGTTATTTTAAATAGACTAAGTGCATTCAGGTATCTAGTGAAGATTGAGAGAGACTCTAATCAGTGTCATGTAGATCATTTGCTTCAAAGAGGAAATCTAACCAAGGGACAGCATGAGAAACCTATAATCCAAATTCCTCCTACAATCCAAAGTGAAAATCAGAAAGTGAGAGTCACAAAGAAACTGAAAGTTTGCCAGGATCACAGAATCCACCAGTAGAGCAAAGTGAGTCAGGGTTTTGATTAAGAGAAATCAATCCATGTCACAGACCCAACCATTAAATGGAGTTGGTAGTCAAAGTCAAAGAGATGCAGAAAGAGCAGAGTCAAACTAATGGAAGGAAAAAACCAGGCAGAAAGATAAAGGAGCCAAACAGGTTAATTGAAAGCAAGTAGGGAGGAAGAAAAAATATGTTGTTCTTTTCATTGCTTGTCAAATTATGATATTTTTGTTAAACACATAATGGTGTTAAGTAAAACATTTTTTTACATGTAAATTACTCTGGTGATTTTGATCTTATATTATGTTTTAGTTGTGAATACAGTGAAAACAAGTATGCAACCCAACCTGTTAAATTTCAGGTATTGTTGATATACTTACATTATACATGTTAAAATTTTTAAAAATCTTGTACATGTGCCATTTTACAACTGGGGAGGGAGTGCAGTATATTGCAAGATCTACGCATTTTGTTATATTGCCTGCTCTTGTACCCTTTCTGTCACGGAGCTGTAAATAAAGTTAGTTCAATAATGGCTGCCTGCAGTTGAGCTTGTGTTAGTCTTACTCAGTGTAATACACAACATGAAGATTGTGAGTTCCAATCCCACTCCAGAGGCTTGGACACAAAATCCGGGCTGACACTCCTGTGAGAGGAGCTGTCTTTCAGATGAAATGTTAAACTGAGGCTCCACCCAAACTCAGGTGGACATAAAAGATCCCATAGCACTGTCAGAGCAGGGGAGTTCTTCCATGTGTCCTAGGTAATATTTCTCCTCACCCAACATCACAAAAACAGATTATCTGTTCATTTACACTTTGCTGTTTCTGGGAGCTTGCTGTGTGCAAATTGGCTGTCATATTTCCTACATTACAAGAATGACTACACTTCAAAAGAACTTCTCTGACTGTAAAATGTTCTGAAGTCAGGGAAGATTCTATGTGGATGCAAGTTCTTTTCTTCTTTTTAATTGTCTCAACTCCAATCAATAGTCCCTGACAGCCTCCTCCGAAGCTCCTAAAAAGATTTGGATTTTCCTGTTTCTGTTAAATGACTGATTTTTAACTCATTTTTGAACCCTAATACACAATCATAAGTACATTCAAGGTGGAGATAGACAGATTTTTAATCAGTAAAGGAATCAAGGGTTATGGGGAAAAGGCAAGAAAGTGGAGTTGAGGATTATCAGATCAGCCATGATCTCACTGAATGGCAGAGCAGACTTGATGGGCCAAATGGCCTACTTCTGCTCTTTCGTCTTATGGTCTTACCATCCCGAATCATCTGCCTCACCTTGCTTTATAACTTCAAAAACATCAATTCGTTTACTGCAATTTTCTACCATAGCGGGCAAACCTTCCTTAACCTTAATTTAAAAATCAGATAAAGACCTGTTTTTCCAACCTAAAAAAAGCTCCCAATATTGTCTGTCAGCACAACCTACTGGAAGATTTCACTTGGTTCCTCAGCCACCATGTAAGGCTTATGATATATTTTAGTGCAGGGGTTCCCAAAATGTGGGTCACGACCCCCAGTGGGATCACAAGGCGAGATTTTGGGGTTGTGAGCTTCAAGGCAGCAGTGGCTGCCGTGGAGCCGAGACTGAGTACTAGCAGCTGTGAAGCCCCTTTAATTCCTATCTTTTTTTTCCCCCAATGGTGGGCACAGCCTAACTGACTGATCTCTGAAGCCTGATTCTTGCTCCAAAAAAGCCATCAAAAAGGTAGGTGGATTCATTTTAAAATCCAAGCAAGTTAGAACACATGCCACCAACACCCTCACTCCCCCAAATTCCCCCCTACACAGCTCTAACACCCCCACCTGGCCCATACACCATTGGGTGATGGCAATTTTCAAGTTTCAAAATGGAGTCACAGTGGCAAAAAGTTTCGGAAGCACTGTTTCAGTAAATGTGCACATAACACCTACTATAGAAGCTCTTATGAACTCAATTGAAGCTTTCACTACCATTTCAAGAAAGTGCAATTTTAGGGCTGCAAAACTTGAACATTTTTTTAGTATTCATTCATGGGATGTGGGTGTCGCTGCTGGCTGGGCCAGCATTTATTGCCCATCCATAATTGTCCTTGAGAAGGTGGGGGTGAGCTGCCTTCTTGAGCTCCTGCCGTCCATGTGGTGTAGGAACACCCACAGTGCTGTTAGGAAGGGAGTTCCAGGAAGGAATAGTTCCAAGTCAGGATAGTATGTGACTTGGTGTATGACATTAAGCCCATTTGAAGTATATAAGACACCTTTCAACCTATGTATCTTAAGAATTCACCTGAAGGTATAGGGTGAGTTGAAATGAAGTGCCAGTGCTGGGAAGATGTTGAATTAAATTATGCTTTTATGCTGCTCAGCAGATTTAAAGGGGTGTAATTCTACCCACCTATCCATACCTATTTTCCTTCCATCTCTTTTCCAGTGTTGGAGCTAGCCACTAAAGTGGATCAAAGTCTGCAAACAAACTAGGAATTCACAAGATTCATGGAAAGATGCATCTCCACTGCCATTGAAACAAGGGCAACAAACAGCAAAATAACATTGTATATTGATAACTGCACCTTTACGAACTAAATGCTAACAAACTAACTCTCTCATTTCTTTTCTGGTGACTGGAGTTACAATATTACAAATGTATTCAGAACAGGGATAATTTCTACTTGAATTAATTAAAAACCTTTAGTCAGTACATGCAGATGACATGGCTTTGCAATATGTTACACAATGATAACCATCTTAAAAGGCAGAGTAGGGAGAAAAAATGCTGGTTAATGATGGGAGATGAATCAATAAGCACTTCACAATTTTGACAGTGACCAAACAATTAAATTCTGAGTAATAGATATGTTGATAGAGCAAGAGTGATGGAAGGAGAGTCATGTGGAGTGCAAATGCTGGATGGCCTGATTCTGTGTTGTACACTCAATGTAACAAAGTGCATCTTTCCCCAAAAACCTGAGCATGGGATAACAGGAATTAAGGAAGTTACTGGGGCAATCCAGCAATAGCTAATTAGTGCAGCAGAATTGTTTCAGTTGTGCGACACATACCTTAGTTACCTCTAGATTGATTGTTCCAATGCACAACTGGCCAGCCTTCTACCACCTTTCATAAACTTGAACTCATCCAAAACTCTATTTTAACTTCCACCAAGTCATGTTCACGCATCCACAGCTGTACTCGCTAACCTGCATTGGGTCCTAGTCTGGCAGTGACTCGATTTTAAGACTCTCATCCTTGCTTTCAAATACCTCCATTGCCTCACCTCCTCTAACCTAGATCTCTCAAGATCTGTGCACACATCCAATTCTGGCCTTGAACATCCTGATTTCAATCACTCCACCAATGATGGCCATGTCTTCAGATGTCTAGGTCCAAACTCTAGAATTCCCTCCCCAAACCTCTCCGCCTCTCTACTTTTCTTTCCTCCTTTAAGACACCTACCTCTTTGACTGAAATTTTAGTCACCTGCTCAAACATCTCCTTACATGGCTCAGTGTAAAGAACATATCTTTTTATTTCTGTTGGACTGTGGATCAAAATTACAACGGCTGCAGTTTGAAAGACATGTCTACTGGAACAGTGTGAGAGATATATACAATGTTGCTGTCCTGGAACAGAGTGTGCCATGAAAGACAGGATGGTGCCGAGGAGTCTGGTCTAATGGGGAATTGCCTGGCAACAACATTTTAACCAGGTATGAGAGCAGTGCAACAGAATAGCTCCTAGCCTGAAAGGAAAAAGACCTAATACCTCTCTCTCCTCTGTGTGTAAGATTCCAGTAATTCTACAATATTAGATAACTGGCTTTTTCTCCTCATATCTCTATAACCTGCTCTCTGAAAATCCCTGTCAAGAGGAAGAGGCATTGAAAAGCAAGTGCTCAACTAGTGAATTAAAGACTGAAAGTGCTAGAAGACCATCTCGTGTTATCAACAAGAACTGAAAAGAATTTGGAAGACATTGATCAAAATCAACCCATTGAATCCTGTACGCCTGAACTGGTGCTATTGAACTGTTTTATCCCACCCTTAAAATCCATGTTTTTGTGTGTCCTGTATGTGTATGTATAGGGGTTTAAGAAGGGGTAGAGTTTAGGTTATAGAGTTAGAAATTAGCAGTTCCTTCTTTTGTCACTGGTTAAAGACAATTTGTTCAATAAACTAAGTTATTTACTTATTAAGTTTACAAACCTGGTGCTCGTAATCTGTTAACCTAAATTAAACAGTTAGGTGGGTTGATCAAACTTTTCCACATTTGTTGTGACTCAGGGAGCAGTGGGGCTTGATATTGCAATGCACCATCCCCATGTGCACTTGTGATGCCATGGCGTACAAGGCTATGGGCCTAGTGCTGGAAAATGGGATTAGAATAGTTAGGTACTTGTTTGACTGGCGCAGAGTCAATGGGCTGAAGGTTCTTTTTCTGCATTGTAAACCTCTATGACTTTATCACACATTCACCCAGATACAGCAGCACATTTTAGAAACTAAGCATCAAATTTATATAACCAAGAAATATTTATATATTTACCATGGTAGAATTCTCAATATACAGACACCCCGGAGTTCACAATACAATAACTGTGCTGTGCCTTAGATACAAGAGAAGAAACTTCCATTGATTGTCCAGAGTGTTGTAGATTCAAGTCCCAGTCCAGGGACACAAACCCATAATCGAAACCGACACTCCAGTGCAATGCTGAAGCACTGTCAGAGGATTGAGCCCCATCTGCCCTCTCAAGTGGACCTGAAAGATCCCACAACCACTATTTTGAAGAACAACAGGGGATTTCTCCCCAGTGTCTTGGCCAATATTTACCCTCAACCAACAAGATTATCTTGTGTTATTTTTATACAAGCCTAGCAACAACATTGTGGCCCAGGGAACAAATTAAAACGCACTAAAAACTAACAACACATCCAAGTTTCAAATTATGACAGCAGCAACAGCATCGAGCAGACACTCGACGCAGAAGTGCACAGAGGTCAAAATGAAAATTTTGAAAGCAAAGTTCTTGGTGTACCAGAAGTATTACATTGTTGCAACAAGTCCAAACACAAATCACCGACAGTTTGGAGAGATTTTGGGGGGGGGAGAGTGATCTAAAAAAGGCGTTTCTTTGTTGAAATTTATTCACAGAATTTCAATTGTTCAAAATAGCTACACATTACATAGTGAGATAATTCACTGTTAAAATTAATATTTTGTCAATTTAAGGGTCCCATTAGAATACTAACATGTAAACTTGAAAATGCTTTGGCTGTTCTATATTATAAATGGATTGGAGTTAATGTTCTGTGCTTACTAATTACCCTAAGGAAGAACAGACTTGTACTTACAAATTCACAGGACGCTATATGTCCTAGGCCCAACCATCTTCAGGTCTTTCATCAATGATCTTCCCTCCAACATTACATCAGAAGTAGAATTGACTGTCAATCGCTGATGATTGCAGTGTTAAATATTATTCGCAACACCTCAGATACCAAAGCAGTCTGTGCTTGCAGGTAGCAACACCTGGACAACTTTCAGGCTTGGGCTGATAAATGGCAAATAACATTCATGTCACACAAGTCTCATGCAATGACCACTCCAACAAGATAGAATCTCACCATCTACCCTTGACATTCAACAGCATCTCCATCACTGAATTCCCCACCATCAACATCCTTGGGGATTACCACTGACCAAAAACTGAACAAGACCAGCCATAGAAAACGCTGGCTACAAGAGCAGATCAGAGGCTGGGAATTCTGCAGCAAGTAACTCATCTCCTGACTTCCCAAAGCCATTTACCATCTACAAGGCATAAGTCAAGAGCATGATGAAATACTCTCCACCTGCCTGGATGAGTGCAGCTCCAACAACACTCAAGAAGCTCAACACTATCCAGGACAAAGCAGCTCGCTTTTTCGGCACCAGATTCACCACCTTAACTAGTGACTCCGTCTACCAGTGATAGAGAGAGGCATAACAAGTTGCACTGCAGCAATTCACTGAGGCTCCCTCAACAACATCTTCCAAACTCACGACCTATACCACCTAGAAAGACAAGGGCAGCAGGTGCATTGGAACACCACCACTTGCATGTTCCACTCCAAGTCAGTCACCATCCTGACTTGAAAATATATCACTGTTCCTTCACAGTCCCTGGGTCAAAATCCTGGAACATCCTTCCTAGTAGCACTGTGGGTGCACCTATTCCAATAGACTTCAGCATTTCAAGAAGATAGCTGACCACCACCTTCTCATGGGCATTTAGGGATGGGAAATAAATGCTGGCCTTGCCAGCAATGCCAACATTCCATGAAAGAATATGAAAATAAAATTCCAAAGCGCTTTATAGTCAAAGGAGTGGTTTTGAATTTACTGTCATAATGAATGCAGCCAATCTGCACACAGCAAACTGCTACAAACAGAAATGAAGTATCAAAATAGTCAATTTTTGAGATGATTGAGTTGCAAGTATCAGGCAAGGACATTGGGGATAACATCCCAGTTCATCTACAAAATAGGACCCATAGCACTCATATCCACCTAAAAGAGCCTCAGTTTAATGTCTCATCCAAAAGACAGCACCTTAAAAACTGCAGCACCGGAGTGTCAAGCTGAGATTTTTGTGCTCAAGTCTCTGGAGTGAACACCAGCTAAAGCCAACGAGGGGGAAGCAGAAGAAATGCCTTGTGTCACACCAACCACCAAGGCCCCCAGGGAAAACATCGGGACAAAGGAGGACAGAGAGAGACAAGGTGGAGGAAAAAATTGAGGCAGCAGACAGCCAATCAACAGCACTGCCCCCTGAACCTCCCATTCCTCAGGAGAGCGAATCAACGGAGGAGGAGGAGGCAGCAGTGGGAAAGCAGCAGGGGGAGTGGCAGCTGGTGAAGAGAGCCAAAAGGAAGAAGGGGCTAAAAAGAAACCAAGCCACTTCCCAGACAAGAGTCAAGAGGCGTCTCCTATCTGACACGGATAACAAGAGCTGCAGCTCTTCGGACAAAGAAGGGCCAGGGTGGCGCCAACAGAAAAAGCGGCAAAACGCTAGGGAGTTGGAGGATGAGTCACCCAAGCTCCAGAACATTGGTGACAATGAGGAGACCAGCACACCCCAACTTGGCCAACAACCCAAAGAGGCCAGTGCACCACAACCCCAGGAATCTGGGAGCAGTGAGGCGCTCAGCGCACCCCAGCTCCGGGAATCTGGGAGCAGCAACGCCCCAGAGGGGGAGAGGATTGGAGAAGCTTCTCCAACAGAGGACATTTCAAACCCCGCTCTCTGCACGGACCCCCAGATGCCACCCGAGCAGAACATCTCCAATGGGAAGGTTCAGGACGCTTTCCTCAGCCTTTCAAGTGAAGCAATTTGAGCACACCACGGGCATGAAGGAACTCTCAGAGACAACAGGTTTGGTAAGCGACTAACTGCTTTAAAATGGGTGTAAAGATTGTATCCATAAATGTGCGTAGCATTAAATCTACCACGCGATGTGTTGCAACCTTGGACTACCTTGCCAAGGTCAAAGCTGACCTGCTGTTTCTACAGGAGTGTGCAATACCGCACCTCAGCTCCTACAGGCAATGGTCACGATGGTGGTCCCATGGGCCATCGATCTGGTCGGGAGGAAACGACTCTCGTTCCTCCGGCCTGGGGATTCTGCTGCGGGGAGGCAGCTTCACCATCTCCCAGGTTAAGGAGGTGGTGAGCGGGCGCCTCCTCGTAGCAGACGTAATGTATAAGAATGCTCCACTCCGGTTAATTAACGTCTACGCCCCATCACAAGGGGCTGAGCGGCTGGAGGTTTTTCAGCAGCTCCCACAGCTGCTGGCAACCTCCAGGCCAGTCATTCTGGGCGGTGACTTCAACTGCATCATCGATGCGGCTGGATGATCCGGCAGGGCCGACAGCAGATTGGACGCTACATCCAGATCCCTGATGGAAACAGTAAAGGATGCCAAGCTGCACGACGTCTTCAGCAACCCTGCAGATGGAGCGCAGCGTAGATACACCTGGTCGCGGCCTGACGGGTCCGTCTGTTCCAGGATAGACTTCCTGTTTGTGTCCCGCGCATCTGCAGTCAGATCCACCGACGTCGAGCCGGTGTTCTTCTCTGACCACTGCCTCCTACTGGCTGACTGCCAGTTAGAGAAGGACCAGAGGGTTGGCAGGGGGGGTATGGAAGCTAAACGTGCAACTGCTGACCCCAGAGAACATTGAGGAGCTCAAGAGGGATTACAAAGGTTAGAGAACCATGAAACCCCACTTTGAATCACTGACACACTGGTGGGAAGCGATCAAGGGAAACATCAAGAGGTTTTTTGTCCTCAAAGGCACCCAGAAAGCTAGAAAGGAACAGAGGGAAATGTCCCGACTCCAGAAAAACATGCAGAATCTGCTCTGGCTGCGGTCGATGGGGGTCGATATCAAGGAGGAACTCCAAGAGGTGAAGAGCCAGCAAGCCTCGCTCTTTGCCTCAGAGGCCTCCAAGATCATCTTCCGTTCCAGAGTCCGCTCTGTAGAGCAGGATGAGCCGTGCTCACGTTTCTTCTTCCAAAAAGGTACACACAGAGAGCTCTGTGATCAGCAGCCTGAAGGAAGAAGACGGCTCAGTTAAGTCATTGCAATCTGACATTTTGAGGATTAGCAAATCCTTCTATGCCGGATTGTATGACCTAAAGCCCACAGACAGCACGGCCTCCCAGTCCTTCCTGTCCTCCATCACGGAGGTCTTAGATGACAGTACACGGGAGAGTCTGGACAAAGTGCTAACTCCTGACGAACTGACTGAGGCCCTTGAGTCCTTCGAGAAGAGTAAAACTCCCGGAAGCGACGGCTTGCCGGCAGAGTTGTATTCGGCTCTGTGGGACTGGATCGGCCCAGACCTGCTAGAAGTGTACGAGAGTATGCTCCTGGCCAGCAGTATGTCAGAATCCATGAGGAAAGGCATTATCACCCTCATCTACAAGCACAAGGGGGAAAGGGAGGAAATTAGAAATTGGCGACCCATTTCACTGTTGAATGTGGACTATAAAATTCTGTCCAAGGTCATCGTCAATCGGGTCAAATCCACTCTGGAATTGGTGATCCACCCTGACCAGACCTGCACTGTGCCGGGCAGGAAGATCTCTGACAGCCTCGTGCTGCTCAGGGATACGATTGCCTACGTACAGGACAGGGGTGTGGATACCTGCCTCATCAGCCTGGATCAGGAGAAGGCCTTTGACAGAATATCGCACACCTATATGGTGGATGTGCTCTCCAAAATGGGGTTTGGGGAGGGAATTCGCAATTGGATCCAACTGCTCTACACTAACATCAGTAGAGCAGTCTCAATCAATGGGTGGGAATCAGATAGCTTTCCTATTAAATCTGGAGTCAGGCAGGGCTGCCCTCTCTCGATTGTTCTTTTCGTGTGTTGCATAAAACCCTTTGCTGAGTCCATCAGGAAGGATCCGGGCATAAGAGGAGTGACGATCCCAGGTGGTGGAGGCACTCAGATCAAAGTCTCCCTGTACATGGACGATGTCGCCATCTTCTGCTCTGATCCGCTGTCGGTGCACAGACTTATCCACATCTGCGACCAGTTCGAACTGGCCTCGGGAGCCAAGGTAAATCGTGGGAAGAGCGAGGCCATGTTCTTTGGGAACTGGGCTGACCGATCCTTTGTCCCCTTCACTGTCAGGGCTGATGGCCTGAAGGTGCTGGGGATATGGTTCGGAGGGACCAGGGCACGCGTTAGAAACTGGAAGGAGCGAGTGTCTATGGTGAAAAGGAAACTGGGCATGTGGGAGCGACGCTCCCTCTCCATTGCGGGTAAGAACCTGGTCATCAGGTATGAGGCACTCTCGCTGTTGCTGTACGTGGCGCAGGTCTGGCCCATTCCACACTCCTGCGTGGTGGCGATCACCCGAGCCAACTTCCGCTTTATCTGGAGGTCGAAAATGGATCGTGTCCGCAGGGACACGATGTACAAGCCTCTAGATAAAGGGGGAAAAAACGTGCCCAACATCGCCCTCATACTGATGGCCACCTTTGTGTGCGGTTGCATCAAGCGGTGCGTAGACCCTCAGTATGCAAACACCAAGTGTCACTACATGCTGAGGTTCTACCTGTCCCCGGTGTTGCGAAGGATGGGTCTGGCCACGATGCCGCGGAACGCTCCAAGTAGTTGGACCGTGCCGTACCACCTGTCCCTCGTGGGAAAACTTATGCAGAGAAACACCTTCGACCACAAGTCCGTCAGGCAGTGGTCGGCACGTAACATCTTAAAGGCCCTGAGGGAAAAGGAGAGGGTGGTTCCTGTGGGATGGTTCCCTGAGCAGACTGACAAAGTAATTTGGCAGAATGCCTCATCACCAGAACTTTCCAACAAACACCAAGATGTAGCTTGGCTGGTGGTGAGAAAGGCCCTCCCTGTAAGATCCTTCCTACACGCCAGGAGTCTCACCCCCTCTGCACGTTGCCCTCGAGGAGGCTGTGGTGGGGAAGAGACCGTTGTTCACCTCCTTGTAGATTGTGTCTTTGCAAAGAAGGTCTGGAGAGGGATGCAGTGGTTGCTGTCGAGGTTCATCCCGAGCAGTTCTGTGACAGAGGACTCTGTGCTCTATGGGCTGTTCCCAGGGACACACACCGAGACAAACATCAACTGCAGCTGGAGGATCATCAACTCGGTGAAAGACACTCTTTGGTCTGTCCGAAACTTGTTGGTTTTCCAGCGCAAAGAGTTGTCCCCGACCGAGTGTAGCAGACTAGCACTTTCCAAGGTCCAGGATTACGTGCTGAGGGACACAGTTAAGCTTGGGGCAGCCGCCGCAAAGGCGCAATGGGGAAGGGTCGCTGCCTAAGACCTTTTTGCCACAGTTCACTGGGGGGCTGGGAACTGTAAAGAGCCCCTCAGTCTGTACAGATTAAAATGTATGTCTGCCAATGATTGAAATATTCATTGTTTTTTCTGATACACCTTGTGTTTCAGTTTGTAAAAGTTGAACCTGTTTGTATTTTTGTAATGGTGATTTAAAATGTTCGAAATGTTTTTGAAGATTTATGAATAAAGTATATTTTTGCAAAAAAAAAGTCTCTGGAGTGAACACACAATCTTCTGACTCACAGGCAAGAGTGTTGCCAACTGAGCCACGGCTGACACACAAGAATCAGATATTGAGAAAGGAAAGTTATTTTTTTAAAAAGTACTCAGTAGAGTTTAAGGTTAATAAAAAAATTGCAAACATCAACATACTCAGATTATAATCTTCCCACTTGGTTAGTAGTGTTACAACCAACATTTCAAGGAAGTATAAAAATAAGTGGGTGTACAATGATCATATGTCCAATCCCAACTGTAGGAAACACCAGCACTAGTTAGTGTCCTTCCAAACTTAGTGGGTGTCTAGCGAGAGCACTTAAATGTGCAACAGAAAATCCGAGGCTAGTAGCTACAGAAATGAAATATGGTTCCCAACCAGAATTACACCAGCAGAGCCAGGAGATGACTCTATGCATACATGCTTACCCACACAATTTAGGTGTTTTGAGATAAAAACAAAAAAACTGCGGATGCTGGAAATCCAAAACAAAAACAGAATTACCTGGAAAAACTCAGCATGTCTGGCAGCATCGGCGGAGAAGAAAAGAGTTGACGTTTTGAGTCCTCATGACCCTTCGACAGAACTACCAAAGAATAACACACAAAACGCAGTTCTGTCAAAGGGTCATGAGGACTCGAAACGTCAACTCTTTTCTTCTCCGTAATTCTGTTTTTGTTTAGGTGTTTTGAGATTGTGTGGGGGAATATATGGCATCAAAATGAAATGCTTCCTTAATATTTGTAAAGTGCGCATGATATCTAATGGAACTCATGAGAAAATTCAAACAAGCTTGACTTTCAATGGAGTTATACCCTATGTGATGTGATGTCAACCCAATGATGTAAGATGGCTTCCCCGAGGACTATCATCATGGCACTAGTAGCTGACTTTGGAGTTATATGGTTAGTCACTTATATCACCCAAAGAATAACACACAAAACGCAGTGACAATAATAAATCACACCGGCTTATTTGCAATTTTGTTGTAGTGTATTGGTTCAACAATTCTGTTCAGTCTATAGATTGAGGGGGGAATTCACTGAGATAGATTCCAGATTTTTAAACCCTGCACTATGTCAAAAGGGCATGGATGAGGCTCAGAAGAGGAGATGTGAGCAAAGAACAGATAAAAGTAATCACAAAGGGTGATGAGTAAGCAAAGGGACTGACGAGGGAAATGAAGGAAGCTAATAATACCAATGATTTAAAGAGGGAACTGGGAAGTCATTTGGTGGGAAAATCAATCGAATGATCTGGCCAATAACTGAACCAGACTGACCTCTTACAATTGTTTTATTTTTTCTTATAGGACAACATTTCAGAACATTTTATACAGAAGATGGACACGGAGAAGGATTAAAAAGGAGAGAATAAAGGAATTAGGAAAATGAAGCAAAGGCATAAGAGAAGGGATGCATAGAACTTTTGAATGCAGAGAAGAAGCTGGCTAAGTGGGAGGGAGGGATCTTGGGAAGTTCTAAATGATGGAGGCATAGTGACTGCCACAGATGGAGAATGAGCAGCATCTGAGCAGCAAAGATGCACACTGGGGAACACAGTTATAGACATAGTAGGAATGTGGAACAAAGTTTTGCAGGGATGCTAATAGATTACATAAACCAAGAGATAACATGAAATTATGTTTAAAAGGTTTATTAAATCCTAACTGAGGGCAGATCACCATTTCAGACTGGAACAAGCCTTGGCTAAAACTGAATCCTAAAACTTCAAACATTGCACAGACAAGGATTTGTTTCTGGACTATTAACCCTCAACCTCCCTAAATAGAAAGCTATAAGTCCGTACCGATCAACTAAATAGAACTTAACTGGAGCCAGTTTCTATTTTCTTTCTAGAATTTTATTTTGGTTTTTATGTTGCATTTTTCTTTAGCCACACCCTTGATTTCTTTCACTTTCTGTTTCTCCATTCTCAAGGCCAACGCTGCTTACATTTGGCTACAAATCAAAACCATGTTCAGTGATTAATCTGATCTTCCTCTATCTCCATTCTGTCTGTACACAATGTGGACTTCCACATAACTTCCTGCAAAGTGTCCAACTTCAAAAACCTGAATTTCAAACCAAATTTCAAAGAATCACAGAATTTTAACGGCACAGGAGGCCGCCATTTGGCCCATCGTGTCTGCACTGGCTCGCCAAATGAGCATTATGACCTAGTGCCATTGCCTTGCCATTTCCCTGTACCCTTGCACATTATTTATATTCAATTAATCATCTAATGCCCTCTTGAATGCCTCGATTGAACCTGCCTCCATCACATTTCCAGGCAGTGAATTCCAGGCCCGAACCAGCCATTGTGAGAGAAAAAAAAGTTCTCACGTCACATTTGCTTTGTTTGCAAATCTCTTTAAATCTGTGCCCTCTTGTTCTTGATTCTTTTATGAGCGGAAACAGCTTCTCCCTATCAACTCTGTCCAGCACCCTCATAATTTTGAACATCTCTATCAAATCTCCTCTTAGCCTTCTTCTCTTCAAGGAGAACAGTCCCAACCTCTTCAATCTATCCTCATAGCTGAAGTTTCTCATCCCTGGAACCATTCTTTTAAAACCTTTCTGCATTCTCTCCAATGTGTTCACATCCTTCCAATAATGGCGGGGGGGTGGGGGAAGTGAAGGGGGAGGGCGGGGGAAGTGATGGGGGGGTGGGAGGGCGGGGGAAGTGAAGGGGGGGTGGGAGGGCGGGGGAAGTGAAGGGGGGGTGGGGGAAGTGAAGGGGGGGGTGGGGGAAGTGAAGGGGGGGTGGGGGAAGTGAAGGGGGGCCGCGGGGGGTGTGGGGAGGGGGGGCGGGGGGTGTGGGGGAAGTGAAGGGGGGGCGGGGGGGTGTGGGGGAAGTGAAGGGGGGGGCGGGGGGGTGTGGGGGAAGTGAAGGGGGGCGGGGGGGTGTGGGGGAAGTGAAGGGGGGCGGGGGGGTGTGGGGGAAGTGAAGGGGGGCGGGGGGGTGTGGGGGAAGTGAAGGGGGGCGGGGGGGTGTGGGGGAAGTGAAGGGGGGCGGGGGGGTGTGGGGGAAGTGAAGGGGGGGGCGCGGGGAAGTGAAGGGGGGGGCGCGGGGAAGTGAAGGGGGGGGGGCGCGGGGAAGTGAAGGGGGGGGCGCGGGGAAGTGAAGGGGGGGGGCGCGGGGAAGTGAAGGGGGGGGCGCGGGGAAGTGAAGGGGGGGGCGCGGGGAAGTGAAGGGGGGGGCGCGGGGAAGTGAAGGGGGGGGCGCGGGGAAGTGAAGGGGGGGGCGCGGGGAAGTGAAGGGGGGGGCGCGGGGAAGTGAAGGGGGGGGCGCGGGGAAGTGAAGGGGGGGGCGCGGGGAAGTGAAGGGGGGGGGCGCGGGGAAGTGAAGGGGGGGGCGCGGGGAAGTGAAGGGGGGGGCGCGGGGAAGTGAAGGGGGGGGGCGCGGGGAAGTGAAGGGGGGGGCGCGGGGAAGTGAAGGGGGGGGCGCGGGGAAGTGAAGGGGGGGCGCGGGGAAGTGAAGGGGGGGGCGCGGGGAAGTGAAGGGGGGGGCGCGGGGAAGTGAAGGGGGGGGCGCGGGGAAGTGAAGGGGGGGGCGCGGGGAAGTGAAGGGGGGGGCGCGGGGAAGTGAAGGGGGGGGCGCGGGGAAGTGAAGGGGGGGGCGCGGGGAAGTGAAGGGGGGGGCGCGGGGAAGTGAAGGGGGGGGCGCGGGGAAGTGAAGGGGGGGGCGCGGGGAAGTGAAGGGGGGGGGCGCGGGGAAGTGAAGGGGGGGCGCGGGGAAGTGAAGGGGGGGGCGCGGGGAAGTGAAGGGGGGGGCGCGGGGAAGTGAAGGGGGGGGCGCGGGGAAGTGAAGGGGGGGGCGCGGGGAAGTGAAGGGGGGGGCGCGGGGAAGTGAAGGGGGGGGCGCGGGGAAGTGAAGGGGGGGGCGCGGGGAAGTGAAGGGGGGGGCGCGGGGAAGTGAAGGGGGGGGCGCGGGGAAGTGAAGGGGGGGGCGCGGGGAAGTGAAGGGGGGGGCGCGGGGAAGTGAAGGGGGGGGCGCGGGGAAGTGAAGGGGGGGGCGCGGGGAAGTGAAGGGGGGGGCGCGGGGAAGTGAAGGGGGGGGCGCGGGGAAGTGAAGGGGGGGGCGCGGGGAAGTGAAGGGGGGGGCGCGGGGAAGTGAAGGGGGGGGCGCGGGGAAGTGAAGGGGGGGGCGCGGGGAAGTGAAGGGGGGGGGCGCGGGGAAGTGAAGGGGGGGGCGCGGGGAAGTGAAGGGGGGGGCGCGGGGAAGTGAAGGGGGGGGCGCGGGGAAGTGAAGGGGGGGGCGCGGGGAAGTGAAGGGGGGGGCGCGGGGAAGTGAAGGGGGGGGCGCGGGGAAGTGAAGGGGGGGGCGCGGGGAAGTGAAGGGGGGGGGCGCGGGGAAGTGAAGGGGGGGGCGCGGGGAAGTGAAGGGGGGGGGCGCGGGGAAGTGAAGGGGGGGGCGCGGGGAAGTGAAGGGGGGGGGCGCGGGGAAGTGAAGGGGGGGGCGCGGGGAAGTGAAGGGGGGGGCGCGGGGAAGTGAAGGGGGGGGGCGCGGGGAAGTGAAGGGGGGGGGCGCGGGGAAGTGAAGGGGGGGGCGCGGGGAAGTGAAGGGGGGGGGCGCGGGGAAGTGAAGGGGGGGGCGCGGGGAAGTGAAGGGGGGGGCGCGGGGAAGTGAAGGGGGGGGCGCGGGGAAGTGAAGGGGGGGGCGCGGGGAAGTGAAGGGGGGGGCGCGGGGAAGTGAAGGGGGGGGCGCGGGGAAGTGAAGGGGGGGGCGCGGGGAAGTGAAGGGGGGGGCGCGGGGAAGTGAAGGGGGGGGCGCGGGGAAGTGAAGGGGGGGGCGCGGGGAAGTGAAGGGGGGGGCGCGGGGAAGTGAAGGGGGGGGCGCGGGGAAGTGAAGGGGGGGGCGCGGGGAAGTGAAGGGGGGGGCGCGGGGAAGTGAAGGGGGGGGCGCGGGGAAGTGAAGGGGGGGCGCGGGGAAGTGAAGGGGGGGCGCGGGGAAGTGAAGGGGGGGCGCGGGGAAGTGAAGGGGGGGGCGCGGGGAAGTGAAGGGGGGGGCGCGGGGAAGTGAAGGGGGGGGCGTGGGGAAGTGAAGGGGGGGGCGTGGGGAAGTGAAGGGGGGGGCGTGGGGAAGTGAAGGGGGGGGCGTGGGGAAGTGAAGGGGGGGGCGTGGGGAAGTGAAGGGGGGGGCGTGGGGAAGTGAAGGGGGGGGCGTGGGGAAGTGAAGGGGGGGGCGTGGGGAAGTGAAGGGGGGGGCGTGGGGAAGTGAAGGGGGGGGCGTGGGGAAGTGAAGGGGGGGGCGTGGGGAAGTGAAGGGGGGGGGCGTGGGGAAGTGAAGGGGGGGGCGTGGGGAAGTGAAGGGGGGGGCGTGGGGAAGTGAAGGGGGGGGCGTGGGGAAGTGAAGGGGGGGGCGTGGGGAAGTGAAGGGGGGGGCGTGGGGAAGTGAAGGGGGGGGCGTGGGGAAGTGAAGGGGGGGGCGTGGGGAAGTGAAGGGGGGGGCGTGGGGAAGTGAAGGGGGGGGCGTGGGGAAGTGAAGGGGGGGGCGTGGGGAAGTGAAGGGGGGGGCGTGGGGAAGTGAAGGGGGGGGCGTGGGGAAGTGAAGGGGGGGGCGTGGGGAAGTGAAGGGGGGGGCGTGGGGAAGTGAAGGGGGGGGCGTGGGGAAGTGAAGGGGGGGGCGTGGGGAAGTGAAGGGGGGGGCGTGGGGAAGTGAAGGGGGGGGCGTGGGGAAGTGAAGGGGGGGGCGTGGGGAAGTGAAGGGGGGGGCGTGGGGAAGTGAAGGGGGGGGCGTGGGGAAGTGAAGGGGGGGGCGTGGGGAAGTGAAGGGGGGGGCGTGGGGAAGTGAAGGGGGGGGCGTGGGGAAGTGAAGGGGGGGGCGTGGGGAAGTGAAGGGGGGGGCGTGGGGAAGTGAAGGGGGGGGCGTGGGGAAGTGAAGGGGGGGGCGTGGGGAAGTGAAGGGGGGGGCGTGGGGAAGTGAAGGGGGGGCGTGGGGAAGTGAAGGGGGGGGCGTGGGGAAGTGAAGGGGGGGGCGTGGGGAAGTGAAGGGGGGGGCGTGGGGAAGTGAAGGGGGGGGCGTGGGGAAGTGAAGGGGGGGGCGTGGGGAAGTGAAGGGGGGGGCGTGGGGAAGTGAAGGGGGGGGCGTGGGGAAGTGAAGGGGGGGGCGTGGGGAAGTGAAGGGGGGGGCGTGGGGAAGTGAAGGGGGGGGCGTGGGGAAGTGAAGGGGGGGGCGTGGGGGAAGTGAAGGGGGGGGCGTGGGAAGTGAAGGGGGGGGCGTGGGGAAGTGAAGGGGGGGGCGTGGGGAAGTGAAGGGGGGGGCGTGGGGAAGTGAAGGGGGGGGCGTGGGGAAGTGAAGGGGGGGGCGTGGGGAAGTGAAGGGGGGGGCGTGGGGAAGTGAAGGGGGGGGCGTGGGGAAGTGAAGGGGGGGGCGTGGGGAAGTGAAGGGGGGGGCGTGGGGAAGTGAAGGGGGGGGCGTGGGGAAGTGAAGGGGGGGGCGTGGGGAAGTGAAGGGGGGGGCGTGGGGAAGTGAAGGGGGGGGCGTGGGGAAGTGAAGGGGGGGGCGTGGGAAGTGAAGGGGGGGGCGTGGGGAAGTGAAGGGGGGGGCGTGGGGAAGTGAAGGGGGGGGCGTGGGGAAGTGAAGGGGGGGGCGTGGGGAAGTGAAGGGGGGGGCGTGGGGAAGTGAAGGGGGGGGCGTGGGGAAGTGAAGGGGGGGGCGTGGGGAAGTGAAGGGGGGGGCGTGGGGAAGTGAAGGGGGGGGCGTGGGGAAGTGAAGGGGGGGGCGTGGGGAAGTGAAGGGGGGGGCGTGGGGAAGTGAAGGGGGGGGCGTGGGGAAGTGAAGGGGGGGGGCGTGGGGAAGTGAAGGGGGGGGCGTGGGGAAGTGAAGGGGGGGGCGTGGGGAAGTGAAGGGGGGGGCGTGGGGAAGTGAAGGGGGGGGCGTGGGGAAGTGAAGGGGGGGGCGTGGGGAAGTGAAGGGGGGGGGCGTGGGGAAGTGAAGGGGGGGGCGTGGGGAAGTGAAGGGGGGGGCGTGGGGAAGTGAAGGGGGGGGCGTGGGGAAGTGAAGGGGGGGGCGTGGGGAAGTGAAGGGGGGGGCGTGGGGAAGTGAAGGGGGGGGCGTGGGGAAGTGAAGGGGGGGGCGTGGGGAAGTGAAGGGGGGGGCGTGGGGAAGTGAAGGGGGGGGCGTGGGGAAGTGAAGGGGGGGGCGTGGGGAAGTGAAGGGGGGGGCGTGGGGAAGTGAAGGGGGGGGCGTGGGGAAGTGAAGGGGGGGGCGTGGGGAAGTGAAGGGGGGGGGCGTGGGGAAGTGAAGGGGGGGGCGTGGGGAAGTGAAGGGGGGGGCGTGGGGAAGTGAAGGGGGGGGCGTGGGGAAGTGAAGGGGGGGGCGTGGGGAAGTGAAGGGGGGGGCGTGGGGAAGTGAAGGGGGGGGCGTGGGGAAGTGAAGGGGGGGGCGTGGGGAAGTGAAGGGGGGGGCGTGGGGAAGTGAAGGGGGGGGCGTGGGGAAGTGAAGGGGGGGGCGTGGGGAAGTGAAGGGGGGGGCGTGGGGAAGTGAAGGGGGGGGCGTGGGGAAGTGAAGGGGGGGGCGTGGGGAAGTGAAGGGGGGGGCGTGGGGAAGTGAAGGGGGGGGCGTGGGGAAGTGAAGGGGGGGGCGTGGGAAGTGAAGGGGGGGGCGTGGGGAAGTGAAGGGGGGGCGTGGGGAAGTGAAGGGGGGGGCGTGGGGAAGTGAAGGGGGGGGCGTGGGGAAGTGAAGGGGGGGGCGTGGGGAAGTGAAGGGGGGGGCGTGGGGAAGTGAAGGGGGGGGCGTGGGAAGTGAAGGGGGGGGCGTGGGGAAGTGAAGGGGGGGGGCGTGGGAAGTGAAGGGGGGGGCGTGGGGAAGTGAAGGGGGGGGGCGTGGGGAAGTGAAGGGGGGGGCGTGGGGAAGTGAAGGGGGGGGCGTGGGGAAGTGAAGGGGGGGCGTGGGGAAGTGAAGGGGGGGCGTGGGGAAGTGAAGGGGGGGGCGTGGGGAAGTGAAGGGGGGGGCGTGGGGAAGTGAAGGGGGGGGCGTGGGGAAGTGAAGGGGGGGGCGTGGGGAAGTGAAGGGGGGGGCGTGGGGAAGTGAAGGGGGGGGCGTGGGGAAGTGAAGGGGGGGGCGTGGGGAAGTGAAGGGGGGGGCGTGGGGAAGTGAAGGGGGGGGCGTGGGGAAGTGAAGGGGGGGGCGTGGGGAAGTGAAGGGGGGGGCGTGGGGAAGTGAAGGGGGGGGGCGTGGGAAGTGAAGGGGGGGGCGTGGGGAAGTGAAGGGGGGGGCGTGGGGAAGTGAAGGGGGGGGCGTGGGGAAGTGAAGGGGGGGGCGTGGGAAGTGAAGGGGGGGGCGTGGGGAAGTGAAGGGGGGGCGTGGGGAAGTGAAGGGGGGGGGCGTGGGGAAGTGAAGGGGGGGGCGTGGGAAGTGAAGGGGGGGGCGTGGGGAAGTGAAGGGGGGGGCGTGGGGAAGTGAAGGGGGGGGCGTGGGGAAGTGAAGGGGGGGGCGTGGGGAAGTGAAGGGGGGGGCGTGGGGAAGTGAAGGGGGGGGCGTGGGGAAGTGAAGGGGGGGGCGTGGGGAAGTGAAGGGGGGGGCGTGGGGAAGTGAAGGGGGGGGCGTGGGGAAGTGAAGGGGGGGGCGTGGGGAAGTGAAGGGGGGGGGCGTGGGGAAGTGAAGGGGGGGGCGTGGGGAAGTGAAGGGGGGGGCGTGGGGAAGTGAAGGGGGGGGCGTGGGGAAGTGAAGGGGGGGGCGTGGGGAAGTGAAGGGGGGGGCGTGGGGAAGTGAAGGGGGGGGCGTGGGGAAGTGAAGGGGGGGGCGTGGGGAAGTGAAGGGGGGGGCGTGGGAAGTGAAGGGGGGGGCGTGGGGAAGTGAAGGGGGGGGCGTGGGGAAGTGAAGGGGGGGGGCGTGGGGAAGTGAAGGGGGGGGCGTGGGGAAGTGAAGGGGGGGGCGTGGGGAAGTGAAGGGGGGGGGCGTGGGGAAGTGAAGGGGGGGGCGTGGGGAAGTGAAGGGGGGGGCGTGGGGAAGTGAAGGGGGGGGCGTGGGGAAGTGAAGGGGGGGGCGTGGGGAAGTGAAGGGGGGGGCGTGGGGAAGTGAAGGGGGGGCGTGGGGAAGTGAAGGGGGGGGCGTGGGGAAGTGAAGGGGGGGGCGTGGGGAAGTGAAGGGGGGGCGTGGGGAAGTGAAGGGGGGGGCGTGGGGAAGTGAAGGGGGGGGCGTGGGGAAGTGAAGGGGGGGGCGTGGGGAAGTGAAGGGGGGGGCGTGGGGAAGTGAAGGGGGGGCGTGGGGAAGTGAAGGGGGGGGCGTGGGGAAGTGAAGGGGGGGGCGTGGGGAAGTGAAGGGGGGGGCGTGGGGAAGTGAAGGGGGGGGCGTGGGGAAGTGAAGGGGGGGGCGTGGGGAAGTGAAGGGGGGGGCGTGGGGAAGTGAAGGGGGGGGCGTGGGGAAGTGAAGGGGGGGGCGTGGGGAAGTGAAGGGGGGGGCGTGGGGAAGTGAAGGGGGGGGCGTGGGGAAGTGAAGGGGGGGGCGTGGGGAAGTGAAGGGGGGGGCGTGGGGAAGTGAAGGGGGGGGCGTGGGGAAGTGAAGGGGGGGGGCGTGGGGAAGTGAAGGGGGGGGGCGTGGGGAAGTGAAGGGGGGGGCGTGGGGAAGTGAAGGGGGGGGCGTGGGGAAGTGAAGGGGGGGGCGTGGGGAAGTGAAGGGGGGGGCGTGGGGAAGTGAAGGGGGGGGCGTGGGGAAGTGAAGGGGGGGGCGTGGGGAAGTGAAGGGGGGGGCGTGGGGAAGTGAAGGGGGGGGCGTGGGGAAGTGAAGGGGGGGGCGTGGGGAAGTGAAGGGGGGGGCGTGGGGAAGTGAAGGGGGGGGCGTGGGGAAGTGAAGGGGGGGCGTGGGGAAGTGAAGGGGGGGGCGTGGGGAAGTGAAGGGGGGGGCGTGGGGAAGTGAAGGGGGGGGCGTGGGGAAGTGAAGGGGGGGGCGTGGGGAAGTGAAGGGGGGGCGTGGGGAAGTGAAGGGGGGGCGTGGGGAAGTGAAGGGGGGGGCGTGGGGAAGTGAAGGGGGGGGCGTGGGGAAGTGAAGGGGGGGGCGTGGGGAAGTGAAGGGGGGGCGTGGGGAAGTGAAGGGGGGGGCGTGGGGAAGTGAAGGGGGGGGCGTGGGGAAGTGAAGGGGGGGGCGTGGGGAAGTGAAGGGGGGGGCGTGGGGAAGTGAAGGGGGGGGCGTGGGGAAGTGAAGGGGGGGGCGTGGGGAAGTGAAGGGGGGGGCGTGGGGAAGTGAAGGGGGGGGCGTGGGGAAGTGAAGGGGGGGGCGTGGGGAAGTGAAGGGGGGGGCGTGGGGAAGTGAAGGGGGGGGCGTGGGGAAGTGAAGGGGGGGGCGTGGGGAAGTGAAGGGGGGGGCGTGGGAAGTGAAGGGGGGGGCGTGGGGAAGTGAAGGGGGGGGCGTGGGGAAGTGAAGGGGGGGGCGTGGGGAAGTGAAGGGGGGGGGCGTGGGGAAGTGAAGGGGGGGGCGTGGGGAAGTGAAGGGGGGGGCGTGGGGAAGTGAAGGGGGGGGCGTGGGGAAGTGAAGGGGGGGGCGTGGGGAAGTGAAGGGGGGGGCGTGGGGAAGTGAAGGGGGGGGCGTGGGGAAGTGAAGGGGGGGGCGTGGGGAAGTGAAGGGGGGGGCGTGGGAAGTGAAGGGGGGGGCGTGGGGAAGTGAAGGGGGGGGCGTGGGGAAGTGAAGGGGGGGGCGTGGGGAAGTGAAGGGGGGGGCGTGGGGAAGTGAAGGGGGGGGCGTGGGGAAGTGAAGGGGGGGGCGTGGGGAAGTGAAGGGGGGGGCGTGGGGAAGTGAAGGGGGGGGCGTGGGGAAGTGAAGGGGGGGGCGTGGGGAAGTGAAGGGGGGGGCGTGGGGAAGTGAAGGGGGGGGCGTGGGGAAGTGAAGGGGGGGGCGTGGGGAAGTGAAGGGGGGGGCGTGGGGAAGTGAAGGGGGGGGCGTGGGGAAGTGAAGGGGGGGGCGTGGGGAAGTGAAGGGGGGGGCGTGGGGAAGTGAAGGGGGGGCGTGGGGAAGTGAAGGGGGGGGCGTGGGGAAGTGAAGGGGGGGGCGTGGGGAAGTGAAGGGGGGGGCGTGGGGAAGTGAAGGGGGGGGCGTGGGGAAGTGAAGGGGGGGGCGTGGGGAAGTGAAGGGGGGGGCGTGGGGAAGTGAAGGGGGGGGCGTGGGGAAGTGAAGGGGGGGGGCGTGGGGAAGTGAAGGGGGGGGGCGTGGGGAAGTGAAGGGGGGGGGCGTGGGGAAGTGAAGGGGGGGGCGTGGGGAAGTGAAGGGGGGGGCGTGGGGAAGTGAAGGGGGGGGCGTGAAGGGGGGGCGTGGGGAAGTGAAGGGGGGGGCGTGGGGAAGTGAAGGGGGGGGCGTGGGGAAGTGAAGGGGGGGGCGTGGGGAAGTGAAGGGGGGGGCGTGGGGAAGTGAAGGGGGGGGCGTGGGGAAGTGAAGGGGGGGCGTGGGGAAGTGAAGGGGGGGGCGTGGGGAAGTGAAGGGGGGGGCGTGGGGAAGTGAAGGGGGGGGCGTGGGGAAGTGAAGGGGGGGGCGTGGGGAAGTGAAGGGGGGGGCGTGGGGAAGTGAAGGGGGGGGCGTGGGGAAGTGAAGGGGGGGGCGTGGGGAAGTGAAGGGGGGGGCGTGGGGAAGTGAAGGGGGGGGCGTGGGGAAGTGAAGGGGGGGGCTGGGGAAGTGAAGGGGGGGGCGTGGGGAAGTGAAGGGGGGGGCGTGGGGAAGTGAAGGGGGGGGCGTGGGGAAGTGAAGGGGGGGGCGTGGGGAAGTGAAGGGGGGGGCGTGGGGAAGTGAAGGGGGGGGCGTGGGGAAGTGAAGGGGGGGGCGTGGGGAAGTGAAGGGGGGGCGTGGGGAAGTGAAGGGGGGCGTGGGGAAGTGAAGGGGGGGCGTGGGGAAGTGAAGGGGGGGGGCGTGGGGAAGTGAAGGGGGGGGCGTGGGGAAGTGAAGGGGGGGGCGTGGGGAAGTGAAGGGGGGGGCGTGGGGAAGTGAAGGGGGGGGCGTGGGGAAGTGAAGGGGGGGGCGTGGGGAAGTGAAGGGGGGGGCGTGGGGAAGTGAAGGGGGGGGCGTGGGGAAGTGAAGGGGGGGGCGTGGGGAAGTGAAGGGGGGGGCGTGGGGAAGTGAAGGGGGGGGCGTGGGGAAGTGAAGGGGGGGGCGTGGGGAAGTAAAGGGTGGGGGTGTGGGGAAGTAAAGGGGGGGCGGGGGGGTGTGGGGAAGTAAAGGGGGGGCGGGGGGAAGTAAAGGGGGGGCGGGGGGGTGTGGAAAAGTAAAGAGGGGGCGGGGTGTGGGAAAGTAAAGAGGGGGCGGGGGGGTGTGGGGAAGTAACGGGGGGTGTGGGGAAGTAACGGGGGGGCGGGGGGATGTGGCAAAGTAAAGGGGGGCGGGGGGATGTGGGAAAGTAAAGGGGGGGCAGGGGGGTGTGGGAAAGTAACGGGGGGGTGTGGGGAAGTAAAGGGGGCAGGGGGGGTGTGGGGAAGTGAAGGAGGGGGGCGGGGAAATGAAGGGGGTCGGGGGTGTGTGGGGAAGTGAAGGGGGGGCGGGGGGTGTGAGGGAAGTGAAGGGGGGGCGGGGGGGTGTGAGGGAAGTGAAAGGGGGGGCAGGGGGGTGTGGGGGGGTGGGTGTGGGGGAGGTGAAGGGGGTGGGGCAGGTGAAGGGGGGCGGGTGTCGAGGGGGCGGGAAAGGGGAGGTGGGGGGGCGAGGGGGCGGGGGAGGTGAAGGGGGGTGGGGGGTGGTGGGGTGAAGGGGGTGGAAGAGAAAGGGGGGGGAAGAGAAGGGAGGGAGGGGGGGGAAGAGAAGGGAGGGAGGGGGGGGGAAGAGAAGGGAGGGAGGGGGGGGGAAGAGAAGGGAGGGGGGGGGAGGGGGGGGAAGAGAAGGGAGGGAGGGGGGGAGGGGGGGAAGAGAAGGGAGGGAGGGGGGGGAAGAGAAGGGAGGGAGGGGGGGGAAGAGAAGGGAGGGAGGGGGGGGAAGAGAAGGGAGGGAGGGGGGGGAAGAGAAGGGAGGGAGTGGGGGGAAGAGAAGGGAGGGAGGGGGGGGAAGAGAAGGGAGGGAGGGGGGGGAAGAGAAGGGAGGGAGGGGGGGAAGAGAAGGGAGGGAGGGGGGGGAAGAGAAGGGAGGGAGGGGGGGGAAGAGAAGGGAGGGGGGGGGGAAGAGAAGGGAGGGGGGGGGGAAGAGAAGGGAGGGAGGGGGGGGAAGAGAAGGGAGGGAGGGGGGGGAAGAGAAGGGAGGGAGGGGGGGGAAGAGAAGGGAGGGAGGGGGGGGAAGAGATGGGAGGGAGGGGGGGGGAAGAGATGGGAGGGAGGGGGGGGGAAGAGATGGGAGGGAAGGGGGGGGGAAGAGATGGGAGGGAGGGGGGGGGAAGAGATGGGAGGGAAGGGGGGGGAAGAGATGGGAGGGAGGGGGGGGGAAGAGATGGGAGGGAGGGGGGGGGAAGAGATGGGAGGGAGGGGGGGGGGAAGAGATGGGAGGGAGGGGGGGAAGAGATGGGAGGGAGGGGGGGAAGAGATGGGAGGGAGGGGGGAAGAGATGGGAGGGAGGGAGGGGGAAGAGAAGGGAGGGAGGGGGGAAGAGAAGGGAGGGAGGGGGGGGAAGAGAAGGGAGGGAGGGGGGGGAAGAGAAGGGAGGGAGGGGGGGGAAGAGAAGGGAGGGAGGGGGGGGAAGAGAAGGGAGGGAGGGGGGGGAAGAGAAGGGAGGGAGGGGGGGGAAGAGAAGGGAGGGAGGGGGGGGGAAGAGAAGGGAGGGAGGGGGGGGGAAGAGAAGGGAGGGAGGGGGGGGGAAGAGAAGGGAGGGAGGGGGGGGGAAGAGAAGGGAGGGAGGGGGGGGGAAGAGAAGGGAGGGAGGGGGGGGGAAGAGAAGGGAGGGAGGGGGGGGGAAGAGAAGGGAGGGAGGGGGGGGGAAGAGAAGGGAGGGAGGGGGGGGGAAGAGAAGGGAGGGAGGGGGGGGGAAGAGAAGGGAGGGAGGGGGGGGGAAGAGAAGGGAGGGAGGGGGGGGGAAGAGAAGGGAGGGAGGGGGGGGGAAGAGAAGGGAGGGAGGGGGGGGGAAGAGAAGGGAGGGAGGGGGGGGGAAGAGAAGGGAGGGAGGGGGGGGAAGAGAGGGAGGGAGGGGGGGGGAAGAGGAGGGAGGGAGGGGGGGGAAGAGGAGGGAGGGAGGGGGGGAAGAGGAGGGAGGGAGGGGGGGGAAGAGGAGGGAGGGAGGGGGGGGAAGAGGAGGGAGGGAGGGGGGGAAGAGGAGGGAGGGGGGGGGGGAAGAGGAGGGAGGGAGGGGGGGGAAGAGGAGGGAGGGAGGGGGGGGGAAGAGAAGGGAGGGAGGGGGGGGAAGAGAAGGGAGGGAGGGGGGGGAAGAGAAGGGAGGGAGGGGGGGGAAGAGAAGGGAGGGAGGGGGGGGAAGAGAAGGGAGGGAGGGGGGGGAAGAGGAGGGAGGGAGGGGGGGAGGAGGAGGGAGGGAGGGGGGGAAGAGGAGGGAGGGAGGGGGGGAAGAGGAGGGAGGGAGGGGGGGAAGAGGAGGGAGGGAGGGGGGGAAGAGGAGGGAGGGAGGGGGGGAAGAGGAGGGAGGGAGGGGGGGAAGAGGAGGGAGGGAGGGGGGGAAGAGGAGGGAGGGAGGGGGGGAAGAGGAGGGAGGGAGGGGGGGAAGAGGAGGGAGGGAGGGGGGGAAGAGGAGGGAGGGAGGGGGGGAAGAGGAGGGAGGGAGGGGGGGAAGAGGAGGGAGGGAGGGGGGGAAGAGGAGGGAGGGAGGGGGGGAAGAGGAGGGAGGGAGGGGGGGAAGAGGAGGGAGGGAGGGGGGGAAGAGGAGGGAGGGAGGGGGGAAGAGGAGGGAGGGAGGGGGGGAAGAGGAGGGAGGGAGGGGGGGAAGAGGAGGGAGGGAGGGGGGGGGAAGAGGAGGGAGGGAGGGGGGGAAGAGGAGGGAGGGAGGGGGGGAAGAGGAGGGAGGGAGGGGGGAAGAGGAGGGAGGGAGGGGGGGAAGAGGAGGGAGGGAGGGGGGGAAGAGGAGGGAGGGAGGGGGGGAAGAGGAGGGAGGGAGGGGGGGAAGAGGAGGGAGGGAGGGGGGGAAGAGGAGGGAGGGAGGGGGGGAAGAGGAGGGAGGGAGGGGGGGAAGAGGAGGGAGGGAGGGGGGGAAGAGGAGGGAGGGAGGGGGGGAAGAGGAGGGAGGGAGGGGGGGAAGAGGAGGGAGGGAGGGGGGGAAGAGGAGGGAGGGAGGGGGGGAAGAGGAGGGAGGGAGGGGGGGAAGAGGAGGGAGGGAGGGGGGGAAGAGGAGGGAGGGAGGGGGGGAAGAGGAGGGAGGGAGGGGGGGAAGAGGAGGGAGGGAGGGGGGGAAGAGGAGGGAGGGAGGGGGGGAAGAGGAGGGAGGGAGGGGGGGAAGAGGAGGGAGGGGGGCGGCAGAGAGGGGGGCGGGGGGCGGCAGAGAGGGGGGCGGGGGGCCGGCAGAGAGGGGGGCGGGGGGCCGGCAGAGAGGGGGGCGGGGGGCCGGCAGAGAGGGGGGCGGGGGGGGCGGCAGAGAGGGGGGCGGGGGGGGCGGCAGAGAGGGGGGCGGGGGGGGCGGCAGAGAGGGGGGCGGGGGGGGCGGCAGAGAGGGGGGCGGGGGGGGCGGCAGAGAGGGGGGCGGCAGAGAGGGGGGCGGGGGGGGCGGCAGAGAGGGGGGCGGGGGGGGGCGGCTGAGAGGGGGGCGGGTGAGGAGGGGCGGGGGGGCGAGAGAGGGAGGGGGGCGGGTGAGAGGGGGAGGGGGGCGGGTGAGAGGGGGCGGGGGGCGGGTGTGATGGGACGGGCGAGAGGGGGCGGGCGGGTGACGGGGCGGTTGAGAGTGGCGAGGGGGCAGATGAAAGCAGGCACGGGCGGGTGGGAGGATGGTGGAGAGAGAGGTTGGGGGTGAGGTTTTTGAGGGGTGGGGTAGAGAGAGAGGGGGTGGGATGGGGAGAGGGGATGGACATGGGGGTGTGGCGGATGCGGTGGGGTGTGGGTGAGGAGGGAGGGGGGGTGAGTTGAGGGAGGGGGTGAGGTGAGGGGGGGCGGTGGGATTGGAGGGGGGAGGGGCAATTGCCAGCCTCACGGAAGGAAATAACCGACAGACAGTCCTGAGGTGGGCAGTGGATAGCGGATGGTCCCTGGGGGGTATTTGCCAGCCGGGATCTCATTAACCTCCGCGGGCCACCAACTCCTCACAAACAAACCCCGGGGGTCAGACTCACCGCTCACCGCGGCGCCCGCAGAATCTTCTAGAACTCTAGCCTCTCGCCCCCACGCTCCCGATTATCCCATTGACCCCAGAGGTCTCCAGTCCCGCTCTTTCTCCTCGGGAATCTTCTCTTCTCACTCGGCAGCACGAAACGGGGAGGGAATTCGCCAAAAAACTTTCTCGGCGAGCATCACAACACAACACAACTCCACCACTGAGCGACGCCCCTCTACCACTACAGAGATCCCATTGGCTTCCAGCTGCCGCCTTCCATTCGTTTCTGACAAATGATTGGATAAAAGGAACGTCCGTCAAGTGTTTGTTTTCATTTTAGTGGTTTAACGCGACGTCGATCAAATATCCCCGCCCCGTGCCTTATGCGATTGGGTAAAGGAGGTGCCACTCAGCCATCAACCGCGACTTTCTAGCCGTCACCAATATCTCATTCTAGATTCGACACTCGATTGGATAATATGGATGTCAATCTCCTGATTGTTGTCCTGCAAGTGGCTGAGGTAAACGACAAGCAAACGCCCCTCGCCTTCTCCTGCGTGTTGTCTAGAACACGGTTCCCATTGGTCAATTCTTCCATTACCTCATTCCAAACTAAGTACGCGATAGGCTAACATGGTCATCAATCAACCTTTATAAACAATCCACACCCCCCCCACCCCAAACCAGCTTTGAGGCTATTCGATTTTTGACAGTCATCTCGCCCGGAATGTGATTAGCGATTGGTCGAAAGAGGCGTCAATCAAAGGGGGACCCGCCCTATTGTTTACTTTGCCTTTGGGCCTTGCAATGGCAGCAGCCTGAGTCATAAGTGGATGTTTTCCCAGCTTCTAATTCAGAGGGGAAAAAATACAACATAGGAGCCCAGTAGAGGGCAGTGGATAATCGAAGTTTACATGGAACATTCCCACCTATAAGGGCTTTTACATAAATTGAACAATCACCTTAATGCTCTTTAAAGGTTTTAACATAAATTTATTGTGCCTCAGCTCAGTGAGCTGGGAAAAGTCAATGCTGGAGGGAGGATTTTTAAAAATAAATTTAATAAAATGTAATGCCTGGTTACACTTTAGAGTCTATTAATTACTTTTGAAGTGTTGTAATGGAGGAAACAGTGTGATAACAACCAGGTCATCTGTTTTAGCAATGTTGTCTGAGGGATAAGTACTGGCCAGGATGCCAAGAAGAACGCAAAATAAAGTAGTTAAACACTGCGGATGCTGGGAATCTGAAATTAAAACAGAAAATGTTGGAAATACTAAGTAGGTCAGGCAGCAACTGTGGCGAGAGAAACAAAGTTAACGTTTCAGGTCGTAAGAACATAGGAAATGGGAGTAGGAGTAGGCCATTTGACCCATCAAACCTGCTCCACCATTCACTAAAATCATGAGTGATCTTCTACCTCAAGTCCATACTGCACCTCCACCCCCCGCCCCACTCGATCCCCATATCTCTTGATTCACAGAATTACCTGGAAAAACTCAGCAGGTCTGGCAACATCGGCGGAGAAGAAGAGAGTTGACGTTTCGAGTCCTCATGACCCTTCAGCAGAACTTCTGTTGAAGGGTCATGAGGACTCGAAATGTCAACTCTTTTCTTCTCCGCCGATGCTGTCAGACCTGCTGAGTTTTTCCAGGTAATTCTGTTTTTGTTTTGGATTTCCAGCATCCGCAGTTTTTTGTTTTTATCTCTTGATTCACATGCTGCCCAAAAATCTATCAGTCTCAGTCTTGAACACCCTACATCAAAGCACTGAGCGTCCAAAGCCTTCTGAGGTAGAAAATTTAAAGGATTCACAATCCTCTGATCGAAGCATCCTCATTGAAGAGAAAAGGGTTAATGGGTAAT